>NW_027103875.1:157639-596738 GCF_902728285.1 Clytia hemisphaerica
TTGTGGGCTGTAACCAGTATCGCACCCAGAAGCCGAGGGCTGCATCGGAAGTATCATTTTGTTGGTGCTCATTGACCGCATCAGAACTCTTTGTAAGCTTTTCTAAAAAAAGGGAAACAATTTAGTGGCATAGGTCCCAGATACAAAAATACGTTCAAAAAGTTTTTCGTTGGGAAGTGAAAAGCGTTTTCAAAGTAAACGAAAAATTTCGTTTCTTATCACATGGTCTTATATGGCCAATTAGAAGAGGCCAAATGCTCGCTGAGTCTCGCCGTCTTCTGCGTTCATTTTATAAACGTACGCTTCGCTCAAGCCAGTTTTTCAAGGCAAACTTGAAATTCCGTACATCATAAAAATCGTTACAGCACCGATAACGCTATACTTATTGCCTTTAGCCGTATCGTGGCCTTGTATAAACTGGCTTGGTTAACCAGGCTAGCTCAATAGCTTCAGAGGTCGAGAAATTAAGAATTGGAAAAATGGAAAAGTTGCAGAATTTCGCGAGATAAACTTTCGCGAAAAAGTGAAAAATTCGCAAAGCTCCCTCATCCTATTAAAGTATTCCCGAGTTGAAAAGATTCTAATCAGGCGTGACATGAACAAAAGTTCTTTATTACTTTTACATTCAAGAAAGTCTTGCTGGGCTTTGCTGGAACCCCATGTAATATTTTTTTCAGTTACTCTTAGGTGCCAAATAAACGGGGGGGGGGGTTCGAAATTTTTTTTTTAATTAAATAATAACAGGGGGGGACCTAATTAACGGGGAGGTTGGAAAATGGACCTTAAAAAAAACCCTAGAAAGGGAGGGGGTTCATGGTTGGCGGAGGAGCGGAATCGGCCCTTTTTTCGGACGGAGTGGCGGAATTTGGCGAAAATTTAGACGGAATTACGGAGATTGGGTTCTCTGACGGAGACGGAAAATTAGACAATTTTAGTGCGGAAAAACGGAATTTAGCAAAAAAATTTGCGGAATTTCGGAATTGGTAAAAGATTTTCAAAATTTGCGGAATTTTCGACAAAAATATTGAATTTCAAAGGAATTTTCGGTGACGGAATTTTGGTTCAATTTAAGACGGTGTGACGGAAATTGGAGAAAAAATTGGCGGAATTACGGAATCGGGTACCCCCTGAAACCCCCCCCCCTAGAAAGGGTCAAAATAGACTGAATTTAGGCTTTTTAGAGTAAAACAAGGAAATTTCCTTTTGGTAGCTGGGAATTTTTTCAAAAATTATAAACGGGGGGGGGGGGGTCCTAATAAGGTCCGGTCCCCCCCGGGTTGAAAAAAAATCGAAAAATTAACAAGCGGGGGGGGGGGGGGCACGTTTATTTGGCACCTAAGAGTACTGCAATAAAAACGAAAAATCGGGGGAAAAAATTACGACTCACCGATGCATCTTCCAATTTTGTGCCCGCAAGACGACGCCTCCTTTGTACCTAATTAGAAAGTTTGAAATAAATTTTATGTACGTAATTTCCAAGTAGCGACATAATCTCAAATAATAACTACAGGTGTTGGGACTGTAATCATTTAATCATTAATCTGTGGGCGTTTATTTGGCACCTAAGAGTACATGAGAAATTGGAAAAAATCAGCCCGTTGTTTTTCCAGTGTCTATAATAATTCCATGTTTATATGAAATACGTACTATCTTTAGATTTAGTGGATAAGGCTTATGATTCATGTCATGTTGTACTTCAACAAACAAGTTTTATATAATTTGACAGACTTTTTATGTCGGGTTATGAAGCCCCCCCCCCCAAATTGTAGGTCAACTAACCCCAAAAGTTAGGTCAAACATTTTCGTCAAAATATCTAACTTAGAACAATAAATATGGAAATGGACTATTTCCCCCCGTTTCCTTAGTTCATTAGGAATAAGAAAATACCCTGTCATCATAACTTAATTCCAATAGATTTCGATTTAGAGAAGATTTTAAAAATGTCCCAATTCGGGTAGTATCCAATCAATTTCGATTCAGGTTTCCGTTGGAAAAAATTAATTCAAGTTAAAATTTTATGTCTAGAAATAATAAGTAATATGTAACAGTATGCCCTGAAACAACTTTTCATGAAGTTGAACCATCGTTAAGGCTACAATGCTTAAAAATGAGAAACCTACATTCTCGAGGTTTACTACATTCTCGGGGTCAGATGCTGTACATACACAATCAAAACTTTACGCTGTATATATTTACAAAAAGCTAAGCGATTGAAAATTTTTTCCAAAGTCTCAATCTGTTACTTAAGCGCTGAAATGTCAAAAATTATCTAGAACTACTCAAGCTGTCCAATCATCTTCGTTGGTCTCCTCTAAGTCTGTCTGAAGAGAAAATTTAAATATTATAATATTATAAATATTATAATATTGTGGCTGCTACTTTAGTCTGTTTACTTGATTAGCAAGTCAAGGAATCCTGATCTAACCTAAAAACAAATTGTTCATTTGTCTTCAAGTCTAAGTGATCACAATTCTACTTAACAAGAGTAGACTTATAATGAAACAAACTTACTTTATTGTCAGAAAAATTAAGAAATCTTTCCAGTTATAAAATCATCAACCACAGTCACAAGATAATTCATTGTACCAGTATATTGCCAATAACCTGAAAAAAGAGAGGGAAAAAGAAGAAAAGCCGCACAGTTCCATCTCAGGGTTTGAACATGAAAAACTATTTCAAAACATGAGTTGACTCTTCAGAATGCAACTATGTTTCGTCCACCCAACCACCCTTTCACATTGTGTAAAATATCTACAGAACAGTAATAAAACAGGATTAGCCAACGGTATTTAATTATAAATAGTAATACGTTCAAGAATATAACACAAATGTACTCTTTTCTACCAGGGGGGGGTGAAGCAGTTAGCACAATTAGGCAAATTTTCAGCAGGGGACCACCCTTTTTTGCAGTTAGTACATCTGAGTACTAAGTGATTTTATCCAATTCATATGGCACACCACCACGGTACTAACCGGCATGATGTCTTGTACTAACTGCTTCACCCCCCTGTTTCTACCACAATATAAATACACGGTTAATCCTTACAATATGATATGATACTGTATCCCATCATTCCAAAGGAACTTTCACCACTTTATTTCCCCTACTTTACTTTAAAATCATCAGAATGTTACTTTTTAATGACATGCATTTTTGTTGAAAACAATTATCATATGGAATCAACTTTTTTATCCATATAAAGCAAAAAATAGTTTTTATAAAACAATGTCCCAGAAGAATTAGCTTCGCTTTCTTATCCAGTAACAACAAACTGCCAGTTGATAAGAATTCAAAAAGAAAGAATTGTCTTTTATAATCATTAGTATGGTAAGTTCGAAGATTTTCATTTAGGCAGGACAAATTTAATTTCTTTTCTACTTACTTAAATCCTATTTGACCTGGGTGGAACAATGTGTAAGAAAATAACGTTTGAAAATTGAGAATCTTTGCTGGCCACATGAATTTGTATGATTGGAGCCTGATCTTGAGATAATTTTGTACCACACAAGAAATCACAAGGGGAGAGGCCATGGCCAGCCTGAAGCCTGTAAACAAGCCTTCAGCCCTACCACTGTGCCACTTGTCGATTTCCTCCGCAGTAAAAATTATCAACTAAATCAGCCAACAGCCAATGCTAGAATTTATCTGATCATCTTTATACGAGAGCCTACCTTACATATGCACTATAATTGCTCTAAAAGCCAATCACTTGAATTTGCATGATTGAAGCCTGATCTCAAGATAATTTTGTACCACACAAGAAATCACAAGAGGAGAGGCCATGGCCAGCCTGAAGCCTGTAATCAAGCCTTCAGCCCTACCACAGTGCCACTTGTCGATTTCCTCCGCAGTAAAAATGATCAACTAAATCAGCCAACAGCCAACGCTAGAATTCATCTGATCAACTTTATGCGAGGCCCTACCTTACAAATGCACTACGATTGCTCTAAAAGCCGATCACCTGAATTTGCATGATTGGAGCCTGATCCTGAGATAATTTTGTACCACACAAGAAATCACAAGGGGAGAGGCCATGGCCAGCCTGAAGCCTGTAATCAAGCCTTCAGCCCTACCACAGTGCCACTTGTCGATTTCCTCTGTAGTAAAAATTATCAACTAGATCAGCCAACAGCCAATGCTAGAATTCATCTGATCATCTTTATACGAGAGCCTACCTTACATATGCACTATGATTGCTCTAAAAGCCGATCACCTGAATTTGTTTGCATGATTGGAGCCTGATCTTGAGATAATTTTGTTTTTTTTTTTTTTTTTTTTTTTTTTTTTTTTTTTTTTTGTTTTTTTTTTTTTTTTTTTTTTTTTTTTTTTTTTTTTTTTTTTTTTTTTTTTTTTTTTGTTTTTTTTTTTTCTTTTTTTTTTTTTTTTTTTTTTTTTTTTTTCTTTTTTTTTCTTTTTTTTTTTTTTTTTTTTTTTTTTTTTTTTTTTTTTTTTTTTTTTTTTTTTTCCTACCTTACATATGCACTTTTTTTTTTTTTTTTTTTTTTTTTCTTTTTTTTTTTTTTTTGTTTTTATGATTGAATAATTTTGACCAACACAAGAAATCACAAGAGGAGAGGCCATGGCCAGCCTGAAGCCTGTAAACAAGCCTTCAGCCCTACCACTGTGCCACTTGTCGATTTCCTCCGCAGTAAAAATTATCAACTAAATCAGCCAACAGCCAATGCTAGAATTTATCTGATCATCTTTATACGAGAGCCTACCTTACATATGCACTATAATTGCTCTAAAAGCCAATCACTTGAATTTTGTGATTGAAGCCTGATCTCAAGATAATTTTGTACCACACAAGAAATCACAAGAGGAGAGGCCATGGCCAGCCTGAAGCCTGTAATCAAGCCTTCAGCCCTACCACAGTGCCACTTGTCGATTTCCTCCGCAGTAAAAATTATCAACTAAATCAGCCAACAGCCAACGCAAGAATTCATCTGATCAACTTTATGCAAGACCCTACCTTACAAATGCACTACGATTGCTCTAAAAGCCGATCACCTGAATTTGCATGATTGGAGCCTGATCTTGAGATAATTTTGTACCACACAAGAAATCACAAGAGGAGAGGCCATGGCCAGCCTGAAGCCTGTAAACAAGCCTTCAGCCCTACCACTGTGCCACTTGTCGATTTCCTCCGCAGTAAAAATTATCAACTAAATCAGCCAACAGCCAATGCTAGAATTTATCTGATCATCTTTATACGAGAGCCTACCTTACATATGCACTATAATTGCTCTAAAAGCCAATCACTTGAATTTGCATGATTGAAGCCTGATCTCAAGATAGTTTTGTACCACACAAGAAATCACAAGAGGAGAGGCCATGGCCAGCCTGAAGCCTGTAATCAAGCCTTCAGCCCTACCACAGTGCCACTTGTCGATTTCCTCTGCAGTAAAAATGATCAACTAAATCAGCCAACAGCCAACGCTAGAATTCATCTGATCAACTTTATGCGAGACCCTACCTCACAAATGCACTACGATTGCTCTAAAAGCCGATCACCTGAATTTGTTTGCATGATTGGAGCCTGATCTTGAGATAATTTTGTACCACACAAGAAATCACAAGAGGAGAGGCCATGGCCAGCCTGAAGCCTGTAAACAAGCCTTCAGCCCTACCACAGTGCCACTTGTCGATTTCCTCCGCAGTAAAAATTATCAACTAAATCAGCCAACAGCCAATGCTAGAATTCATCTCATCATCTTTATACGAGAGCCTACCTTACATATGCACTACGATTGCTCTAAAAGCCGATCACCTGAATTTGTTTGCATGATTGGAGCCTGATCTTGAGATAATTTTGTACCACACAAGAAATCACAAGAGAAGAGGCCATGGCCAGCCTGAAGCCTGTAATCAAGCCTTCAGCCCTACCACAGTGCCACTTGTCGATTTCCTCCGCAGTAAAAATTATCAACTAAATCAGCCAACAGCCAATGCTAGAATTCATCTGATCATCTTTATACAAGAGCCTACCTTACATATGCACTATGATTGCTCTAAAAGCCAGTCACTTGAATTTGCATGATTGAAGCCTGATCTCAAGATAATTTTGTACCACACAAGAAATCACAAGGGGAGAGGCCATGGCCAGCCTGAAGCCTGTAAACAAGCCTTCAGCCCTACCACTGTGCCACTTGTCGATTTCCTCCGCAGTAAAAATTATCAACTAAATCAGCCAACACCCAACGTTAGAATTCATCTGATCAACTTGATGAGGCTCTACCTTACAAATGCTTTAAGCTATGCAATTAATGTTTGGATTTCTAGAAAGCTTACCCATTCCATTGTCAACATATCTTTTATTTGAAAGTAATTGCTTCATGGAATAATAATTGGCAATCAAATTACGAGATTAGAGATCTTAAAAAACTTTTAATATTTAGGGGAGCCTATTTTTTTGCTTAGGGCTGGACCCACCAAAAACAAGCAAGCAATTGTGAAAAAGTTAACAATACCTCATGATGAAGGATCCTTTTTTTCTTCTTTAAAAAACTCGACTTCATATTGGCAATCTGCTAAAAGTCCAGTCAAAAATGATGGATGAGATGTCAGGATATTCCAAATTTCTTCATGAAGAGAGAAAACGTGCGCTTTGTTGACCAACCAAATGGACTGAGACTGAGTTCTTTATCTTCGGTAGCCGTAATATTTTAGCTAGCCTAGCTACCGTGCATGTCCCGCCCGGCCCATACTGCGATAATGAACGAACATGGGTAACATGGGTTTCAAATTAAATCTCGCCCGCACCCGAAAAAATATCACGCAAACAAAACGACAAACGACAAGAATGAACGAGTAATAAATAAACAAGTACAGAATGTTAATAGTTTTGCTGACTTCTCTTTTTGAAACCCCTCCATCAAGGGTTTTCCAGCTGCATCGCCCATCTTTTTCAGTTCATTCATACAGATTTTTCCAGGAGTGAGACTAGAGGAGCAATCTCAACTCAGAACAGACAGGTTTTTCCAGGAGGAGCATCACACATGTTTTCCAGGAACACTAATTTTCTCCCAGAACAGATACATGTTTTCCAGGAACACTAATTTTCTCCCAGAACAGATACATGTTTTCCAGGAACACTAATTTTCTCCCTGAACAGATACATGTTTTCCAGGAACACTAATTTTCGCCCAGAACAGATATATTTTCCCAGGAGCGGGTTATGAAAATAACAGTTCATATTTTCCAGCGAAAAAAGGCCTCCCGAACAGTTATTTTGTATTTTCTAGCCGTTGGCTGCTCTTGAAAAAAGTTTTATACCAGAACAGACCAAAGTCATTATTGTCACTTTAACTAGGTTAGAAACTGGTAAAGACAGGTAAAAACACCTCATAAAACCTCCCTCGGGTGTGAAATTCACCTGGAATGCACCGTAGAGAGACGGATCCTTATTTTGGGGGGTGGTATATATATTGAGCAAGGTCAAAGACAGTACAGTTAGTACACGGTGTACTAAGTGACAGGGGGTGGTGGGGTACAGATTTTTCCAAAAATCAGTTAGTACACAGTGTTCTGTACTAACTGCTTGCCCCCCCTGCACTGATGCAAGTTACCCAATCTCACGGTATAAATTACCTACCTACCGCACTGTCTGTAAGTAAAGGGTCGAAATGCATTAAGTTTTCAAATCCTAACGTCCTAACAAACTTCTTTAAACTCTTTTCTTCTTCACATTAAAAAGGGAATTAATATGTGATTTTCAATGAAATTTGTGATTTTATTCTAAAGAATATTAACACAATTCCAAAAATATAATATAATTCATCATAGGTGTTCACTTTTTTCTATACCAAATAAAACTCAATAAAAAATTCCTTTATATTACCATGGCAACAAAATTTGTGAAGATGATACGCACAACTTTTCATTTTTAATCTTCTTTCTGCCCAGGCAAAAAATGGAAAGCTAAATTCCCCTTCAAACTTTTCATCCTTTTGTATCAATATACACAATTTACCTCACAAAAAATTGGGAAAATCTCAAAACCCTTCTGAAACAGGGGTTAGTTCTAAAATCACAGACATCATGTTGTTAATAGTAACATGGTGGTTACCCGAAAAGCTTAGAAAAATCCTTTTTAATACCATGGGGTACTAAAATACCAAAAAGGTGATATCTAAACAAAAAAAAACAAGAAAATCTTTAGTGTATACATTGATACTAGAATCTGCTAGAATCTGTACTTTTTATCTCTTTTTGAATCTTTTTCTTTTTTTGAATCTTTTTTGAAGTTTGTCCTGAGAAGATCAAAATAGGGTGATCTCTGTGTCAAAATGTCCCAAAAAAATATCACTTCTCCAAAATGGGGTGGTGGCATGCAAATAAATCCGTAAAACCCTTTTAACATACATACCTGAGATTTTAGTACTGACACCCCTATCTGAAGCTTTTTGGACCTATCCCGGTGGCTGGAGGTCCTATAAATTGACCGACGTTCTTCCTTTCATTTGTTTGTTCGTCTGTTCGTCTGTTACCAGCTTTTCTCGGGATTGGCTCATTAGTTTTTTCTGATTTTTTGCACAGTGATGCAAAATGGTGATTCCTAAAAAGTGACAGAGCTCAATTAAAAAATCAAAATTTTTTGAGAAAATTTCGGCCAAAAAGTGCCTAAAATTAAAAATGGGGTTTTCTGGACTTTGTGTGAAATTGCTTCATTAGTTTTTTCAAATTTTCTGGACTGCTTACTACACTTTCTTACTCTCTTGCTATTTGTCCTATTTTTATCTGATTCTCATCATCAGGTAGGTCCATTCAGCATGTTGCTTGTTTTTCTTGTATTAGATTTTTTTATGTGTATATTGGTTTGCTGGGTTAGGACTTGAAGTCTGTGATACTGTGCATTAGCCTTAGCCATTAGCCTTAGTAATTTTCATAATTTTTCTTTTTTAGAAAGATGCCAATCATGTTTAGCTCTTCTCACTAATGTAAAATAAAATCAATTCAACTATGCCCAAACCATATTCAAATCACTCAAAGAAAGCAGAAGAAAATACAGAAAGATTTCAGAAAGCTTTGCAAAGCAAAATGGCACAATCAGTTGCTACTTTGAAGACAACAAAGGTTGAAGGGCTAAGCAATTTGGTTGATGCTGCAAGATTTGTTGAGAAAACTAACTCATCCAAAATCACAAAGAAAGCTAAACCTAAACCAATTTACAAGGGGAAAGAAAGAGGGAAGGAAAAGAAATCTCACAGAGAATCAAAACATTTGATTGTTGAGGATACAGATGCAGATGATGAAACTAGCGATATTGAGAGTGAAGTGGAATCTGACTCCCAACTTGCTTTGCTAAAGAAATCTGTCAGTGAAATGATGGCAAAAATTCAGAGACTTGAGAGCAAACGTAAACGCAAGAAAATGCCTAAGAAAGCTCATTTATCAGATTACGAGGATTCGAGTGATGAAGATGTAAAACCTAAAAAGCCTCTAAAAAAGGAATCTAGCCCGCCCACAAAACCTATTAATGCAAATCAACAGCTTACAATGCATTCCCAGCAAATGATGCAGATGCAGCAGCAATACTGGCAGATGCAGCAAATGATGAACATGTATTCAAACCCTTCCATTAATCCCGCGGGGATGATGCCTTCAATGCCTTTCATGACAACACAGCATCAACAACAACCAAGTTTTGTTAACATGAACTCAAAGAGTGCATCAAATACTTTACGTTTTCCCAAAACCAAGAAACCAAATGCTGAAACACGTTTCAAAGATTCGTCAAAAATTGAAGATAAAAAATCTCGGAAAAGTGTTGAAGGAGAAGCTGGCGAGGAAACAGATGCTTCAGAAGTTTACGCACCCACTGCAATCAAGGACCCTATCAATGAATATCTTGGCAAGGATCCATTTGTACCCACCCCTTCATTTATTTCATTCGTTGATGACATCACAAAGGATGAAAAGACTGTTCAAAGCACTGTTGTTTCGAGCACAAAACGTGCTGCTGAGACCAGTAAGGTACCCGGTAGTGATATTCCAAGAGCCTTGTTTCAAAGAAATGACTCCATAACAAATACACAGCAAATTTCAGCAACCAATCAAGGAAACCCTAGTTATGCAGGAATACTTATGAACCTTTTCCCAACTGGCAAACCTAATCCTTTAGAAATAAGAGAAAATGATAAAAGAAGTGAAGAAATCAATACAGTACTTCGTTCAATGATTGGATACAACCCAGTGGATGCCAAACCAAAACAACCAAAGAGATTCGATCTCTCCGCTGATAGACACACTCATTCTAAACCTCTTTTTCAAAACTTACTTCCCATATCTAAACACTCTCAGTCACCTATTCCTTCTGATAATGCTCCAGAATCAAAACGTTTTGTTGACAACGCAACCTGGCTTCGAGAATGTTCTAAGAAAATGGACCTGCAAGATCAAGAGGGCGACACGTAAGATCTTTTGTTTCATTGCTTAATGATAAGATTCATTTATTTTTCTACTTTTCTTTGAAATGTTTAGAGTTACTACTATAAGACAATATATACAATAAGGTAAGCGCAACCTTGTTCCCTGTGTATTATCAGCTTACTGATAGCGCCATATAAGACCTTGGCATTTTCTGGTTTCGGAACACTTAAGATCACGTAATCCATAAACAAAACGTCAAATTTCATTTTGCTGTATGATTTTGAAACCGTTGAATTGTAGTTCATCTAATTGTAACGTCAGATTTTCTTATGTCACATTGTTTGTAAGTTCTCTATGTGAGAGAGGAACTCCCGTCAGCCTACACCAAGGCATTCTCTACTGTCCATCAGTAACGTAAATAAAGGCTGGTATACACGAGGACGAGGTTGACGCAACCATAATCATTTTGTGTGGGCTTAAAATCATGGAATTTCAAAAGAATAATTTGCATTTATTTATGGAAAATAAAATGAAACAATAGACATTTTCATAAATTATGTAACGAACATCATTTGCCTCGTTTTGAAATTAATGCCATGGTGATTAACTCCCAGCGGATTTTATTAAAACTACTTTCTATTGATAAAAAAATCATTTAGTGTCTCAAGGGACATAATCACTATCGTAATTGTTTGAATACGAGGCAAGTGATGGTCGTGACGTAATTCATGAAAAGGTCTTTATATAGGCTATAAGACTCTTTTTTAGTATGCACTTTTGAATCTTATTAATCATAAATTGAAAATATGCTCTAACAGCTGTCAATAAGCATAAATATCTTTAAGTAAATTTGAATTATCATTCCGTGACTTCTAGGATTCTGCATATTTTGATTGCAAAAGAAGAAACTCCAAAAGCCATCGAAGTCATCAAGAAAATGCAACACCTTCCTTCCCTGGATATCCTCAACGCCTTGGGACAGGTAGCTATCAACAATTTATCATTCTATGAGTGTAGGGAAATAGTTGTGTTAGGGTTATTATGGGTTTTCACTTGTAAGCTAAGATGTCGTTGATGGGATTACAAAATGGAATTCCGAACTTTTTCCATCTTTCGGTTTAGATCTCTCTTCATTTTAAATCTTGGGTTCCTATTTGCTAAACTAGTAATGTGTCTCTAGTGAAATTTGGTTTGTTTTGTCTTTTGTCTTTTGCCTTTTAAGATTTTGGATTGTTAAAATTCATTGGTCATTTGATTGTTGTCATATGATGATGTGGGAAAACTTTTAGAAATTTGATAAGTTTCTTCAGATATAAAGCTACATTCCTTTCCTCCTTTAGTATAGTAACCTAAAAAAAATAAAAAGTTTTATTTAAAACAGATGATGCGAGACGTGATCGAAAGCCCGATGTGATATGTTGCTGATTCAGCTACCATCTTTATCTTTTTGGGTTTTTTGAAAACATAGCCAGTCAAGCGAAATTCCAAGCACTTTGGTCACTGGCCGTTTACATGGTTTCTGCCCCCCCCCCTTAAAATAAAGGTGGAGCAAAAAAATTGCCTTTTAAAAAAGGGGGGATTTTAGTCATTTTTTAAAATAAGGGTGGATTCTTTATCATGGGCTGCAAGAATCTATCAAAACAAGAAAAAAGGGGGGACTAAAATATATCTTTGGTTTCATTGATAATAATTTTCTTTGTCTAATAATATCTTCTTTCCCGTTTTCGTGCTCACA
This sequence comes from Clytia hemisphaerica, assembly GCF_902728285.1. Lineage (NCBI taxonomy): Eukaryota > Metazoa > Cnidaria > Hydrozoa > Leptothecata > Clytiidae > Clytia > Clytia hemisphaerica. The sequence continues at coordinate 169,748 of NW_027103875.1, forward strand.
ATCTCATGCCCACTATTTTGCAGACCATGCTATATTGAAAGTTATGTACATTAGAACAACCTTTAAGAGACCAACTCAAACCATAAAAACTATTATTTTCCCCAATTAGATAACGTTTTAAGGTGTTTTGAGGGTGTAAAAACTGAAAGATTTTCTTCCTCGCCCAACCATGGTGGGCGACATTTTTTCATAAATCTTGACCCCCCTCCCCCACTTAAATGACTCGTCGGGGCCCATGAATCTGCATCCTCTCTTCTCTCGCTCTCTATTGTAAAAATTGTTTGCTGAATGGATTACAAAGATTTTCGTGAAATAGTTGGTTCGACATCAATGATCTTTGACATTAATGATCTTTGACATTTTCAGCAGAGACTTATTTTTACAAGTTCTGTCACATCCAAAATCAATGTCATAAGCATGAAATCTTACTTGTGTTTTACTGCCTAAATTCTCCACTTGGGAAGACCTCTTGCCTGACCTAACTTAAACTAAGACTACAATCAGAAGACATTCCCAGGTCAAATCTAATGATTAAGATAATTTACAAGGCCTAAGATATGAACAAAACACAACTGTTATACCAGATACTACATCTTTTGTTTGGTTTTATTTATAAAAAGTTTTATTTGTATCATTTGATTATAGGATCCAGTTTATTTCGTTTATTTTAGATGATTTCTTTTTATTGAAATTTATTTAGTTGGATATCATTATGTACCCAATATAATGTTGATGGCATTGATATCAAACCAATCGTTGTACTTTGTTATCGTCAAACTGCTCTAAAAATAAAAATCTGAGGGGGACTCCTCTTTTTTTTTCATTTTAAGGGGGACATTCCAACAAGGGTTACTGGTAATTTTTTCTCGATTTAAGGGGGGAGTTTTCTTTAAGGGCAAAATTGCATTTTAAGGGGGGACTGAAAAATTAGGCAGAAACCATGCGGTTTCTGACTTAGAAATTGAGTTTTGACCTGCGGATTTGGCCAAAATCTTTTTAACCCTGTAGACCACTTATGAAGGGTTTATTTTCAAGGATTTAGCATTGTATTTGTAAAGATAAAAAAAATGTATGTATTGAATTGAATTTATTTTCAATCATCATAGAGAGAATTCATCTTTTTGACATTTTTTGACACAAAATAAAATTCTCTAAATATTGAGTTTTGAAAATGAATTCAAAATTGAGTATTTTGGTCGTATAACGGCCACAAAAAAGTGCTTGGAATTTTCACCGCCAGTCCAATTAAAGGGCGATCTATTTGCATTCACATTTATCGGTCAACATTTGTTTTCAATTTGGTTAGACGCCTCTTCACTTGGCAATGTATACAAAGAACTTGCCAGTGGTTAAGGAGTTGTTGCAGCACGGATCTGATGTCAGTTTGGTGGACGCCCATGGGAACAATCCTCTACACATCGCATGCGAGGAAAATTCCATTGAGATGTTAGAAATTGTATTCAATGAAGGTCTTTCACATTACCAGACAGCAACCAACACTTCTGCGATGATCACAACCCTGGCACCTGAATACTTTCATATCATTAACGCGCGAAACAACCAAGGTGACTTTTCCCTGGATACTCATAAGATGAGCAACTTCAGTTCTATTTTTATGACAGACTTAAATCTTTTCTTTACGAAGGTATGGGTTAGAACCAAAAAGAAGCGCTTTTGAATTGGTTTATATTATGTCATTACGAAACGGTTTCTATCCTAGAAGGAGAAATTTTGCGATTGAGATTTTCTTTATTTTTGTTTATTTTCAGGTCTTGCAGCGTTACACATTGCAGCGAAGGAAGACAATGAAGTGATCATCAAATTCCTGGGCGAACGAGGTGCTGAAATGAACAACCAGGTAGTCATAACAACTCTCTTTTCGTTCTTTTCTGTACTTATATCCTGCACACAAAATAAGTTCTCCCCAAGTTAAGAAGTCTCGCCAGAATTAGTTCTCCCAAGAAAAATTTTGACTGCTTGTCAAACCTTGCAAAAGTAAGTAACTTACCCTTCCTTCTCTTAATTACCGAGCATCAAACTAAGTACGAAGAAGTCTTTGGTATCACCCTGCCGGGGATTGAACACACGGCCTTGCGCACCGCAGCCGGATGTTTTACCGTTGGATGACCTTGATGATAAGGATCGCTCTGTATTGAAGTTGAATTTTCAACCGGTACTTCTAGAGGGTTAGGCTCATATGATATACAGGGTGTCCCGTAAAAAGAGTCCTGTATCAAAACAAGACTACAGTGGAACCTCTAATTAGCGGACACCATCGGGGAAAGGGGTTAGTGTCCGCTAATTAGAAGTGTCCGCCTTTTAGAAACTTTTTATCTCGGAGCTGCAATTTTGAAATTAGGCCATCCCAGGGTGTCGAAAATATAAAATTGGGGTCTAAAGTACTTATCTGCAGACACTAGGCCATAGAAGAACATGAGAAAGGTTATTAAAACGCAACAATTTAGTTTTTAACAAATAAAAGAAAATCTAGAAATATAACACCAAAATTGAAAATACAATTCGTTGAATGGGTGAAGGGAAAACTGGAAATTTGTAGAAATAATTTGAATAATAAGACTAATAAGTGCTTGAAATAAAAATATCTAAAAAAATGTTTTTCGATTTTGGACGTCTGTGACCCGTTTGATATTCAATGTCCGCTAATTGGAGAGCTAAAATAGGGGTTTTGGCCATTTCGTGCGAAAAGATTTGTCCGCTAATCAGAGGGTCCGCTAATTAAGTGTCCGCCTTTTAGAAACTTTTTTATGAGGATTTGACTAGGAAACGGCCGGGGAAAATTAAATTGTCCGCTAATCAGAGGTGTCCGCCTTTTAGAGTGTCCGTTAATTAGAGGTTTTACTGTACAAAAAGAAAAATTTGTGTGCGTATGTCAAAATGTGTTTACGTATCTTAATATAATGCGATCGTAAATGTCTTTTTACTTTGTTTGAAAGTCTACTATCTACTGTATTGCGTTAGAAGAGAAACTAGACAAAGATTTTTCTACAGGGTGCCGTGTTCTGACACAGGACTTTTTAACGGGACACCGTGTACATCACCAGAGCCTATAATCCATAATAATAAGATGATACACTCTTCTTTTTAGTAAGCATAGCGTTTATAAGCATACTTAGGCTCAAATTCGGTAAATAATAAGCATATTGCTAAGCATACCTCCAAGCTGAATTGCTCAACATGCAAAATAACTTGTGCTGCTTTTCTAAAACGCTTTTCTAAACCTTTTTAGGGTTACTTTTAAAGCTGTTTCTAAGATCAAAGAGTTTCGTCTACGGCGCCAAATTACAAAAAAAAACTGTTGCCCAATCAATGTTCCGTCTTAAAAATTCGAAACTTCCATGAACCCAAAGAAAATCAACAAAACGAAGTCTGAGCATATAAATAAGCATAAATTAAGGCTGAAAATAAGATTTTGCTATGCATACTGTAGTCTAGCAAGCTAGACGACTAATTTATACATAGTAGAAATAAAGCAAAAAGTAATGAATGGAACAATTTTAGTCGTCTAGGAACCTTTGTGCACTAACTCCAAACAAAAGAAAAGTGTCAATATTGCAATTATAATTTTTTTCTGCTCAAAATAATTCTTGAGAAAAAAGAATATGTGTGGATTTGTGTGTTGAAAGTTTTTCATTTGAGTTGATTTCGTTTTGAGAGTTTGTTGTTGCTTGATAAATTGTTTTCTCGCTACGCAAGTTTCTGCGTAGCTAGCCGGGGTATCTATAAGGCTGGAACACCGGATTCTTCCAGTCGTTTATACAAACTAAATCCCGTATTATTATTATTAGTATTGGTATTATTAGTATTACACGCATTATAAACGACTCCAGTCTATGCATACTGGGCCTCGACCCGATTTTCCGGTATGCTTATAAAAAAAAGAGTGTAGATTTGTAAGCTGGTGTAACAAACAACTTAACCAAAACATTGTTTCATTTCTACAGGAGGGACGTTCTGGAAACACGCCACTGTTAATCGCCCTTATGAAGAACAATTGGAAGATGGCTTCCTTTCTTCTCGAACGATTTGTCAATGTCAACATTCCGAACTTTTCGAACTTTTATCCGTTACATTTTGCAGTACAGGGCAACCATGTGGAGATGGTGAAAGCTCTTTTGTCACGTGGTGCAGAAATGGGAAGCAGAGCCAATGATTATGATCAAAATGCGAACACAACAGAGGTTCAATTAAGAAATGTTTTTTCTTTCATTTCCAGCCCCCTTTCAATGATTGAGGCCCCCCCAGCGGTTTGTGTGATGGCGTGATCGGGACTTTTTTCTTGCGTGATGGCGTGATGAGAGATTTTTTTTGGCGTGATGGCGTGATCAAGATTTTGGCGTGATGCGTGATAGGGCTAAAATTTGAGGCGTGATGCGTGATTTGGGCTATTTTTCGCTATTTTTTGCGTGATGACAAATTTTAGCGATTTTCGTGATGCGTGATGGAGAAATTTTTTTTGCGTGATGGCGTGATTAGGGGTGCCGCTGGGGGGCCTCATGATTTAAGGGAGACTAAATTTCCAATGTTATTATTGATATTGAGGTTGAGGTCCTTGTGGTTACAACCCTGTCTCATTAAGCAGGAAAGGATCAAATCTTTTATTGTTTAAACTTTTATGTCTACATCTGTCTCAATGATCTGAGGGAGATAAAATTCTCTGATGAATGCCGAAATCAAACGCATTGTTTTTGGACGTTTGAGGATCATATTCATTCATTGGGCTTTTCCAGAAAAAATCCGTTCATGGGGGGTGGAGGATGAATTGTCCAGGGATATTGAAAAAATACCAAAAAATTGCAATGTACAGGGGGTAAATTCCAATGTCCAGGGGTAACTTTTTGTGTCCAAGGTTGATTTGATGTTTGTCCAGGGGTATAACCCGTGTCCAGGGGGGTTTAAAATCAAAATGTCCAGGGGTAATTCATGAAAAAAATAATATATCCTCCACCCCCCATGAACGGATTTTTTCTGGAAGAGCCCATTAGTAAAAAAGGGTTGGATCTAATGTTGATAATTATGATCAGATCCTCAGCTGAAAATAATAAGAACTATTTGAATCCATTTCCAACACGGGGGGTACAGACCTTGACGGCCGACGGGGACGTGCTGCTGGAGTTCGAAAAGTTGACCCTGTCAGATATGAATTTTTGTTAAAATCGTGACCCTGTCAGATATGAATTTTTGGTAAAATCGTGACCCTGTCAGATATGAATTTTTGGTAAAATCGTGACCCTGTCAGAAAAATTTTTTTTTCCAATTTCCACCCTAACAGGTGGCGAAAATGACTAAAAGTAGACAAAAAACTGAAAAATTTTTCTAACTTTTACCCTGGAAAATTTTCCAAATAACCAAAAGTGGACCCTGTCAGATATCTTCAGAGCCAAAAAAGGGACCCTGACCAGCGGCACGTCCCGTACCCAACTTTGCGTATCCCCCCGGGACAGCCATCAACCATCATCATGTCAGATACTACATTAAGAAACCTGTAACCGGATATCTCTACTAAGAACTTTTTCATAAACATTTGATTTAATAGTTTTTCTTTATATCTTTCTATTTTTTCAGATCAAGCAACTGTTGGCCAAAGAAATGCGAAGAAGAAGGAGGAATCGCATCAAACTAGAGCCTAAATCTCAAATGTGAAAACTTTGTCATTTAATCTCTCTCTTTTGTATTATATCTTTCTATTTTCTTATAATGATATTTTCCTAAAATGTAATTAATATCTTAATATCTTCTTTCCATACCAAAGCTAAATGTCAAGAATATTTTGTGAAAGGTAACGAAACTTTGGGGGAAGGTCTGTCTTCAAGATCATAGATTTATATCTATAAAGCCCAAAAGGCTAGATGGCGTACTTTTGCTGAAAAGTGTGCCGTGGTTAGGTAGGAAATCCTACCTAAGTCACGTGACATTACAATAGAATCTCAGCGCTTGACCAATCAGAGGTTTTGCAGGTTTTCGAAAACAATAGCAATATTTTTTCCGATTATCACTTTTTTTTGCCTGCAATGGCTTTAAGCACGACATCTTCTTCGGGTTTCATAAATCTATGTTCAAGCGATACTTTTAAACAGATGCACAAAACAATGATGTCATTGAGCCAATTTAACCAACCAACATTCAGGAAAGTGACTGAATAGCTAGTCGGAAATTTTGTTCAGGAAGATTAAGTAGATTGTCTTTTTTTGATTACCAGTTGATTGTCCAAAATTTGCAAACTTTCTTTAGTAGATGAGATGTCCTCTATTCAAATTAGATTTATTTTCAGACCATCGGGGATGATGATGATAAAGATGGGAATTTTGAAATTACCCCCGCAAAACACAAAAAGAATGACAGAATCTATATAAAAAGCAACTCGTTCAGTAATTTGTACAATTAATCTCCAAATTTTGCCGTATTGAATTTTTGACAGCCATTTTACACTCGACTATCATCATTTTTTTGATTTCATATTTTATATTTCTTGCTGAAATATTCTTGTAGTCTTGTACATATTTTAATGTAAAATGCAATTTTTTGATTTCTTTGATATATAGATTATATTCTTGTTGAAAATTCGTATGGAAATAACAAAAACACGTTTTTTTTATAAGAATACACTTTATAAGAATGTCCATGATAAAATGGCCAAAAAATTTAGAATAATGCTAAGAATATCACCATCATGGAATTTGGCTACTCAAGCTAAGAATGCTATTTTTAAGAGCATTTTCAATTATAACTTGTCAATTACCCCCAAGTAAAGGTCACTCCTTTCACAAAAATGTCATTTATCCTTCAGACGTATGTACTAAATGTTCGATGTAGTCTGAATTAGGATTCTAACCTAAGAATGATGTAAGAATGTTTTAGGATAAATCTAACCAGAATATCCATGATGAAATGGATTTACACCATTCTTATAAAAAAAAGCGTGTAAGCCCTGGTGACTTTTTGATGTTTTTTGCTGAACAGACAGACAAGTTAAATATTCACAGTTGTTAACCGGCTACTTTTTCGAAGCGGGCTACACGACTTTTTGCGCAATGTAATTGGTTCTTTTCGCATGACGACGGGCCTACATTGTCCAGAGTTGCCCGTCGTTAGGAAAATTCATTGTGACGTCACTTTTTCAAAGGAAAATGAACAATGCGTTTACATCATTTCTCTCATTTTTTATTTCTGACGTCAGAATATATAACAATATTTTATCTCTTTTCGCTTGTTTTTTCGCTTTATTTCCCTATTTTTCCTGGACAAAGCGCTAAAAATCAATTGAAGCTGAAGGAAACGGTCGGGAAACGGTTAACAAATACAATAATGACCGGTTTTTTCGGGCTGTACTGAAAATATTGCCCTCGGTCAACGCAACAACCTCGCAAGCTCGGTCGTTACTTGACCTCGGGCAATATTTCTCAGTACAGCCCTCACTAACCGGTCATTATTGTATTAAAGGAAATCATCTTGCTTGTTTGTCAACACATACTTTCATTTATATTTGCTTGATAATGTTTTGATAATGTTCAACTAAAAAAAACGCATAACAATTTAAAATCTTCATGCTAAGGCAGGTAAAGTAATTTAACTGACCGTTTACCCTTTTCTCGTCGGAAAAAAACTCCTTTCTTCAAAAACCGCCATTGTTAAGTCAAAAAGGTCTCTGAGTACAAAAAGCTTTCTCTACCTTACAGAACCCCCCCACTAGTACTAATAGGGATAAGGGCAGAATGGGGATTACTTCTATATGAATAATCCGTTTTATTCAATAAAGAACGAAATGGCGCTTTATCAAAAAAGGGGTTGTACACAACAATTCGCATTACTATGAAATGTATAAAGAATATTGCATCTGAAAGAGGCTCTAAAAAACGTAGAAAAGCATCTAGCTGTGCTATTTGTTCTACAAAAATCGATTTGTGTATGAGATGAAAAAACCGTTGTCGATATGAAATTTGATCTACATGTTGTTAGAAGGATAGCCTTGCAAGGTTGTAATTACAAAGTCTTTGATAGGAAAACTGTTTCAGCTCCTTTTTTTGTGTGAATCATACTGGAATGATTTCATATTATTTCTGCTACTTGCTTTTCTATAATCTCTTGCCATTCTTATTTCAGAAAACTATAACACAAATACGTTATGGCAAAATACACTTTGAACTATTTTCAACTACCGGGCCGTGTTGAGCCAATCCGGCTGATGTTTCATGCAGCGGGCGTGGAATTTACGGACAACCGTTTGTCAGTGGAAGAATGGGCCAGCAGTAAGAGTGACGGTGAGACAAAAACTTTTCTCGAAATTTATCCGCCCCCCACTTGTTTTGTACTCTGCGATGTACTAAAAATGAAAACAGCCCTCGAGAAAAATTATTCAAAATTTAAATTTTGAGATGCCAAAAACTCTTCAAATTTATTTACTATCTAAATCAAAAACTTTCGAAAGTTCATTTTCGAATTATGAGGACCTCCTTTCCCTTTAAAGTAGTAGCATAACATTTTAAGTGTTGAATCTAAAATCTTATTTTTTGTCTTGTCTACATTTAATCACCTTTTTATCCAACAATTCATCCATTCATCTCAGCCTCCAGATTTCCATTGCATCGAATGCCTACTCTCGAAGTTGGAGGCAAAATCTATTGTCAATCAATGGCCATTGTAAGGTTTGTTGCTAGGGAGCTTGGTTTCTATGGCAACAATGCGACTGACCAATTAATGATCGACCAGCTATGTGAGACGGTTCTTGAAATGTTCATGCAGTTGAGCTCTATTCCTTATGACTTGGAACCCGATGTTCGAGTAAGTAATTGTACATAATTTTCTTAAAATCAGACCAAGGGCTTTATTTCCATAGTAGTAGAGGTTTGCGGTGGCAGGAATGCTGGTATTCATTAACGGATTTGTGCTTCTTATGCCTAATGCGAAACGTTAAAGTTTCAAACTGATTTTTCCCAGAAATGAGACAAGCAGTGATGTGAGCTCTCTGTTCAAAAACAGACGAAAATCGACGTCCGACGGGGAGCCTGGAAGCCTGTTGTTATTGTTGGACACCCTAGTAATCTGCTGATAGCTTGGCTGCTGATAGCTTGTGAGATTGTTACGTCTGCCTTGGTAATAAATGTTTACCAAAATTAGTCTTTTCAAGTGGAAGTTTGATTCAATTCAACGTGGTGTTGATACAGGGGTGTATTTGAAAACAATTATCCGCATCTAATACGCAAAAGTTAACTTTCTTTTCAATAGAAAGCAAAATTGGAGGAATTTTTCGCGTCGGATAAATACAATCTTCCGATGGGGTTCTTGACCAAAATGTTGAAAGAAAATCAAAATGGAGAAGGTTTCTTTGTCGGTGATAAAGTAAGTGGTCCTTTCAAAACTTTCATTTTTATATAGATTGGCACACTAGCCTGAGTTAGGTAAGCGTGGAAAGAAAATTTGTCGCTCCTAGTTTAGCAAACGGTTACCACTCCCTGACATAATTAATTAACAGTTTGTTTTTTTCGAAAACATATTTCACAGCTGACAAGGGCAAAGATTGAATTTTCTCAAGTCCAAAAATGGTGGCTATAGCATTGCTAGATAAAAAGCTGATTTTTTTCTTTTTCGTTTTTCATCTTCGTTTTGGAAATTTTAAAACAATTTTATACGCATAATATTCCGTTCCGGATTGCCTTTCCAAAAAGTATAAAATCGCTATCTAATTCGAAATCTATCAAAAGCAATGCGCAATTGAAAATTTACTGTCAGCTAATTTGAAATGTACTTTAATAAAGTTATAGGTATTCCAAAATCAAAGTTTCATGCTACATACACAATCATTACAAGTAAACTAATGTATTTATGCTCTTCCTCCCTCCTTCCTTTTCATTTTAGCTCTCGTTGGCAGATTTCCAAATCACTGGAATTTTGATTTTGCTCAAAGACATTCGAGACATTAAAGATGAATACCCAGAAATCTATGCGTTGTACCAACGAGTTTTGAACCTTGAGAAAATCAAAAAATATATGGACTCTCAAAAGAAATGATATTTTGGCGATAATACATATACGCTTGCTTAATCAGTCAAAAAATCTATTTTGGATCAAATATGCCGAACTCTATTTATTTCTTTGTTAATTTTATATCGATAATATTTTGTACATATTCACCCTTTTACGGCCAATAATAGTTCACCAATAATATGAATGTGAATGTATAATTTCAAACTGTCAGTTCCAGAAAAATATCCAAATTTTGAAATATCCCTGTCTCACAGCCCCGGCAGAACTTTTTAACTGAGTGAGGATAAAAATTCCTATTGAAATCTCAACTCAATGGGGATAAAAAATTTTTGTTACACGGTTGAAAAATCTAATGTGGTTGGTTTTGGAGTTTGGAGTACAATTTTTAAACACTGAATTTCGAATGGGGATGAAATCAATATCAATTTCCCGCCAGTGAGGCTATAATTCATATTTCCCATCGGAGAAGAATTTTAATGTGAAACTTTTCGGTGGAGCTGAGGTCCCAAGTCTGAGACATAGGGGTGTTTTGAAATTCAGAATCTTATGATGCTGAAAGTTTCGCTCAAAATTGTCAACCCTGACCTTATACAAAGTTTCATTCGTTGAAAGCTAGGAATTTTACCCGTTTTTTTATAAGAACAAACAATGTAAGAACATAAGACTTCGATGGCCAAAATGATAAGAACAAGTTAAGAACATTTTAAGGCTTTGAGGGCTCTGCAACACCCGATTTCTTAGGAAAAAGGATAAAAATGCTCAAAAAGTGGTGAAAATAAGAACATGTTAAGAACATGAAGGCTTCAAAAATTTTGGATGTTCTTATAAAATAAACGTGTATATATCAGAAATAAAAGTTTAATTTCAAGTATTTAAGAATATTCTTTTATTTTCAGGGTTCTGCTTACTGTTGATTTCATGATTCTGTGCATACCACGCTATGATTTAAAAAGGTACATGGTGAATGTACCGAGAGTGTCAGCGCCGACCAATCACAATCTACTCAGAGAATACTTTGGGACCATTGATTAGATCCGAAATGAAGCCACCTATATCTCGTCCAAAACACGTACATGTTTTTTTTTTTATAAACAAGTGTCTGTCCCTACATCAGGCTCGCATTATGCTTAGCATTCTATTGTTCTCAAACAATAGAGCCATTGTTTAGGTAGCCAAAACTGAGCCTGCATATGCTTATAAACGTTATGCTTATAAAAGAAAAAACATGTAACCCGAGTGTTTTCCAAACTAAATTTCTAAATGAGGGGCAAATCTTCATTTTTCTTGCTTGAGAAAGCCGCTTGACTTACTTGTGTTGTTTACAGAGAAAATATCAAAATCAAAATGAAAACTATTTTAATGAAAATTTCTTCAGTGAAAGTCTTGAATAATCTTGGAATAAAACATTTTGTTAAAAAACCTCTCAATGAACTAATATCGAGTTCCAGGTCACAAATGCCATGGACTGAACACGAGAATTCAAAAGATTTTCACCAGTTCCAATATTTGAATATCATCAGAATCTTTAAGACGTTAGTTAAAAATATTTACAAAGAAGTCAATAAAAGTTAACCAATACAAAATGTTTGGAAAGGCAAGAATGTTGCTTTGCTCGCTCGCTCAACAAACAGACGCCTCAAGTGAAATCCGTGTTTTCGATCGACCCACTTAAGGCTCGTGTCACACGTTCCCATTCAACACTTTATATTTAGCTTCCAAACACTCCTGATGTATCTTCAGCTTTAACATGTCTTTTATCTCTCCTTCAGGAATGTTCGTCAAAATTTTTTGCATCATTTCCAAAAATGCTTCGTCCGCAGTTTTCTCACGCTTCATGGGCGATAAAGTTTGAATGGGCGGTAAACGTTTGGCGGAGCCGGGCGTTGAATTCCTCTTGCCATTGGCTGCACCACGTTTAGGTGTGGCCAAGGGGATGGATTCTTCAAGCACCTGAGTGACGTCATCAATAACGATTCCTTCAAGGTCTTTATTTCGAGGAACAATGTACTCTTCGAGGAAATAACAATCACGAAAATGTCTCCATTTAGAAACGTAGTCGATTCCTTTTAGTTTTTCACGCTTTTGTTTGTTGATTTGTCCAGAGAAATAAGCGCGTAAGGAACTCTGTTTGGCGACCACCTGATCTTCCGTCATATCAATTCCTTCTTTGGCCAGCCCGTCAACGATGGTTCTGATGGATCGGTCGCGATGTTTCTTCGACATGTGTCGTGGATGGTTGCCATTGTATAATAATTCTTCCACCTGCCATAATCCACACATTATAGCTGTAGATTCGTCCGTCCACAGGCCCAACTCTTTGGTGAAGGTCTTAGGCTTTCGAGGCCGTTTTGCGGCCGGTTCTCCGCCTTCACCGTCCTCTTCATCGGCCACTTCTTCGATTTGAACGGCCCTGGAAAAAAATAAACATATCTTTAAAGAATGTTAAGAGGTTATTAAGGTTTGTTAGTTATCATTAGGTTATTAAGTGTCGAGGTAAAATTAATTCCATATTAAAGGCACCAAAAATTTTATTCGAATTAGAGAAAGATTTGAATAACAGAGTAAATTACACCACTTAATATTTTAGTTCGAATTATAGAAAAATTAGAATTAGAGAAAGTTGACAATATTCAATCGTCAAGAAATGGCCACAGTAAACCATAACCAATCAGGGGACACGGGTGAACGAAAGGGGCGTGTTAGGGCGTGTTGTTTAAAATGAATTTGTGACTCACACTTGATCGTCTTCTGTTTGGAGGAAAATCTCGACTTTGGCTGCCGCTTGCTCGTTCTCTTCGTCTCCCATCTTTGCTTTTTGAGTGACGTCAATTTTTCGTCTTTTGGGTTTGGATTTTTTAATTTAGTTCTGTAAAATAATTGTGAGTAATTGGTTAGATTGAAGATGACTATTGCTATGAGAGAAAAGGAAGAAATAGCAGTTGTGTTGTGAGTGACCTTCGCAAGGCGTTAAAAATTTGGGGACAAGACTTTGCAAGGTTGGATGCTTTAAAGCAATCATGAGGTCGGGAGTCCACTGGAAGACCCCTGGAATTTTGTATGGATTTAAATATCTTTCTTATATATGAAAGTTATAATAAATCAATAATATCATTCGATCAAAACGTAAGATTTAGAACGCCATGCATTCCATATATTATCCGTTTTACTGATGACATTTTGAGCTTATATACTATAGTTTCTTCCAAAATGCTACAAATTTATGTTTAAATTCCTAATATATACAACAATTATGTACAAAAATTTGAAAGGATAAAAAATGTTCCCCATAAACAGATAAAGGAGTATAAAAAAATGATTCTAAAAAAGTTTTACTTTTCATCTTATAGTTTCAACAATTTATGATATACAGTAAACGTAACATAGAGCAGAGAAACTCACACACAACACGTATCTTCGCATAACACAAAAGTCGTCTTATCTTTTTCGTCAAATAGAGAAATTCTCTTTTTGTATCTCAAATAACACACTTTATTATGATAACGTAATACAAAACTTCTGCGATGGAGTTCCAAACAGCCCATTAGTTTATCTCGAACAAAAGAAATCACTCTCCCGTGTAGAGGTTTTCGTGAATAAATAATACGTAATATGCTGTAATTAGCCATGCGTGTTATAACATGTTTCTATAGCGACAATATAATCTTCTCTTTCAAAGCGATGATTTATGATAACATGAAAAAAGAGGAATATTGTTTTAATATAACCCCTTTTATCATGTATGGCATGGTTTTTGTAGTAAGCAATTTTACGAGAAAGATAATATGTTATAAAAGTTGGGGGAAATGTAATCATAAGGTCACTGCAAAGGAAAATGCATGCAGATATAAAATAATTATTTGAAAATACACTTGTTCTCGTAAAAATTACTTTCTTGCACTCTCTAGCAGACGAGGAACTACATATACATCCTAAATCAACAGAAATCACATTCACTTATTTCTTACGTAATGCGTAAACTTTACGGCGGTCGACAACACACGCCGTGTGTTTTTCCTTCTTATGACAACGTATATCAACAAGCTTCAAGTTCTGCACAGTAAACAGAAGTTCAAAGAAATATTTCCAGTTGACCTGTTTAGTCTTCGGACATTCGATGATCGATTCCAACAGCCGTGGTAAAATCTCGCGCGATTTTTCAATCCTAAGAAATCAGAGACAGAAAAGTAGCCAAAATTTAAAATATTGTTTGGCTGGGTCCCTTAAATGAAATGAAATTAAGGCTAAACCAGGCTAAACAAGCAACATGCCATGCCCCCCAATATTTTACAAAGTAATTTATTTTCACTTTTTAAAAAAGCTTATATATACCCTTTAGAGGGGTGAAATAAGGATGAAAAGTCGACATTTTTTTTTTGGCCCCCTCAATTCGATTCGCATGCCGGGGGTCAAGCATGCTGAATGGACCTACCTGATGATGAGAATCAGATAAAAATAGGACAAATAGCATAAGAGTAAGAATATGTAGTGAGCAGTCTAAAAAATTAGAAAAAACTAATGAAGCAACTTCACAAACAAAGTCCAAAAAACCCCATTTTCAGGCACTTTTGGCGAATCACCATTTTGCATCATTGTGCAAAAAATCAGAAAAACTAATGAGCCAATCCCGAGAAAAGCTGGTAACAGACGAACGGACGGACGAACGGACGGACGGACGGACGGACGGACGGACGGACGGACGGACGGACGAACAAACAAACGAACGTCGGTTAATTTAAAGGACCTCCACCCACCGGGATAGGTCCAAAAATCCAAATTTTCACAGATTTTTGTGTTTTCAAGATTCCATAGACTAGGATAGAAATACGTTTCACAAAGAAGCAAAAGTGAAGGTTTCAAGTGTAATTGGCGTATGTAAAGAATATGTCATAGCGTCAGCCCCCTACTGGTTGGGGGGGGGGGGCAACACCCTAAATTTTTCCCAAAAAAGGAGGAGGCTGGAAATACCACCACTTTTTTGGGGGGACCTATGTACTTGGGGGGAGTTAAAATCTCATCACTTAACGTGGGGGCTAAAATAATTCAGCTTAATACTAGCTTAATAGTAGCTTCAATTACTCAAATTGAAGCTCATGAATCTGAAAATTTTTTAGAAAGTGTGCAAAATATTTTATCTTAAACTTTGAACTGAACACAATTTACATTAGAAAACCCTTTTTTACTGGATCAATTTTTTGAAAGTGTCTAGGGTCAAAAGTCCTGGGGGCTAACAAAAAATTCATAAATCTTTGGGGGGACTTAAAACTCAGGGGGGACCTAATTTTTGCCTAGGACCTAAACCCAGGATGACGCTATGTATATAAGGTAATGGAAACGCGTTCCCTTATTTCATGAAAACGGAGTAAAATATGACTATTATGGAACAGACCTGTGATCGAGGTTCCACGTGCTAAACAAGACACGTGCATCTTTCGAAGCATAAGGGTTGATTCGATGCACTCGCTCACAATCCTTCATATCAAAAGCACCTTGACATGTAAACCAGCCCTTATCATCGCATAATTTGATGACGTCACTTTCTTTTTCAGAAGCGAACCGATCGAATATCTGCCCGTAATATCCTCTCTCTTTTAATTCGTTTTGAAATTGATCGATGATGTTGGTGAATTCCACTCGAACTTTCTTTCCCGGCATTTTCTAAACAAAATAATTTGTCCATTAGAACAACGCCGATTTGTTGTCAACTTACTATATAGGCCTAATAGACGACACCCTCTCTTTGTTAATTTCCTGATCTTGTTTCCAACAAACGGATCTTACAAGGATCCCTGACTACTAATTTTCAGAAATATTTCCAGCTGTCAAAACGAGAGTTCCCTTATTTTGCCGATAAATAGCGTATACTCTCGGGTACCTAATAGCCAGGAGGCTGCTAATTAATTTTTCGAAAATTTTCCATCCAGGACATTCTTATTCCAACCCCCCTCCGCTTATTGATTTTTAGGAAAATTTTTTGAAAGTTCCCCCTTTTGCCCTAATTCTGCTGTATTAGCCTCCTTTTCGAACATTTTCCACCCAGGACATTTTTATTCCGACCCCCCCCCCCGCTTATCAAATTTTGAGATTTTTTCCAACCCCCTGCTTATTCCAAACCCGGCTATTAGGTACCCGAGAGTAATAACCGTTGGTATTCATCTCTGTATTCAATTTCGTCACATCAATTATCAAATGCACCAGGAATCAAGAGAAATGATACAAAAAAACATTAAATCTCATTGAGAATATATTATTTAAAGTTAAAGATAGTGAACATTCGCAATGCAGACTAAAAAAACATTAAAATGCGTTTGAATGATCGAAAACCTTACAGTGGAGCTTGCGAAATCTTTAGTTTTTGCCAAATATCCACGAATGCGATTTTTAGCAGAATCTCTCATAACGTGTGTTTTGTTTTTGTAATTGGATGCAACACCTTCAAACCAGTCTGGATCATCCTCAATATGTTCTGCATCGAGGTTGGAGTGAATAGTATGGACGAAATCCATGATGAGGGAGAGTTCTGGAGATTCTGGATCCAAGAGAAGTTCTTGAATTTTGTTGATTGTGAGCGTTCTCATGGCAACGTTTTCGATGATCTTGTTGCTTGCCATCTTCAAGTAACTGATGTCTGGAAACAATAACAGGACAGAGTTTCAAATGATTTGGTTTGTTGAGTGAAATTCCCCCGAAAAAAAAATAATTTAAAAGACTGTCTCAAAGAAAAATATGTGGATACTTTGCTTTTCTGAGTGCAGTTTTGAAAAGCAAGGTTCAAATACTTAAAAAGGCAAATTACATGATTCTTGAAGCAGGGGAAAAATCTTCTTTTTTCAATTTTCAAGTCTTAAATATTTCAATCTTTTAGATGATTCTCCTTGAAAATATCTTTCCAATGGTGTATATAAACAAGTTTTTGTTAAATATTTGCGATGTTAGCTTTTTTAGGCTTATGCAAATAAATGGATAGAAATAGAAATAGAAATGTATGGCTTTATTATAATATAGCATGAACGGGCGCTTAAAATTTTTTTAAATATAGGGTGTCCACATAACTTTAAGAAGAAATTGGCAGTTTGTAAACAACAGTTTGTAAACATTGCTCTTGAGAAGAAGAAAATAATTAAAAGTATAAGATCATTTTATGCGGATTGATGGAAAAAGTAAATTTTTTGCTACTTGATTAGAAATTTCAATTTTATAATTTTCTAAAACTTTGAATATTTCAAATGTGTACAGTCTGGTACAGTATGTATGTGGCTCCCAAAATGTCTATCCAAATTGAAATCTTTCTAGTGAATTCAGAAAATAGGGAAGGAACGTTAAATTTTTTCTTATTTTTATTCCCAAAAGATAATTTTCTTAATATAAAGATTTTTGTATGATTTTTTTTCAGTCAAAGTTGAGTCATATTTTTCTAATGGCCCTTAAAACCAAGGTTTAGTTTCTTCGAAATATCTTAATCAAAAAGCATAGCACCGACATCAAATTACTATCAATAGGTATGAAGGCAATGCTTTACATCTTAAAAAAGTCAGAAATAGAAATGTATGGCTTTATTATAATATAGCATGAACGGGCGCTTAAAGTTTTTTTAAATATAGGGTGTCCACATAATTTTAAGAAGAAATTGGCAGTTTGTAAACAACAGTTTGTAAACATTGCTCTTGAGAAATATATGCTCTCTTTATCTTCATACAAATGGTTGTCAAAACGGAGGTTAGTGGTCCCCAAAACGTCCATTCAATTAAATTGAAATTGTTAAAAACACATCACTTAAATATGTCAGAAATTAATGACACGATAAAATCATTAGATTTTCGTCTCTAATTTTAATTTTATCGTGAAATATTTCGAATTTTCTTAGTTGGTATTATGTTTATATTTTCCAGAGTTTTTAGGGCTTAACTATCTCGTCGCATCAAAATAAGAAAGCCTTAAGTCCATTTTTTCAAAAATTGAGTTATGACCATACCGATGCTTTACACCCCATTTTTTATCGAATTTTTGGCTTAAATCCATCAAAAACCAACCTAAAGTGGCCTAATTTTAAGTTTTTTGAAAAATAAGAATTTTTATTTTTGAAATTTTCTCAAGTTAAGAAAGTCTTAATTCCATTGTCATTTTAGTTGGACTTTAGGACCTTTTAGATTAAGGTTTTAGTTAAAGAGTTCAAAAAAGTTAAGAAAGTTTAAAGCAAGAAAGTCTTAAGTCCATTTTGGAGTTAAGACACTTTTTCACTGGAAATTTTTCAAATTTTCAGTTTTAATCAAGGAAATTTACATAGAAAAAAAGGTTTAAGTCCATTCTCGAAAAACATGCTATGAAGAAGCATTCATATCTCCGCAATGGTATAAGTGACAATGTTGATACTTTAGAACTTGAAAGATCTTTCTTCATTTATATTCATATCAAAAAAGCAGCTAGCTAGCCCAACATGGTCAAAAATGGCAGCCATTTCAAACCTTTAAACTTGATTTTCTCAAAACTACAAAAATGGACTTAAGGCTTTCTTATTTTGATGCGACGATCTATCTATAAATATCGCACTAAAAGGTCCTAGGACCCATTATCCGTACGTCCGTACATATCATTTAATTCCAATCTTGTTTGACTTTTGACGGTTTTAGTCTAGAAAAAGGGATTTTCGAAAAAAAAGGAAGAAGAAAATTAGCCATGTTAAAAATGACATTTTGGTATTTTTCTTTTTTCAGACCCAATAAAAATGTGTTAGGATTTTGAATCTGAAGTTTTCTTAGGTTTAAAAAAAGTAAAAACATGGCTCTTTAAGGCAAAACCTCCGTTTTGGGAGCCATTATACTGTATTCAGATTTTTCAAACTTGGCAGAAAATTGATAAAAATGGTTGAAATGACAGTCAGGGAAATCCCTCATTGCGGTATACTTTAATTGCAGTAGTTTTCATTTGTGGTTAGCCTACAAAGGCTTATAACGGCTACATACCCGGTGCACCAATAAAAAGTATACAGGTTTGTCGAGAAAAAACTGACTTTTTTTTAATGTCGAAATTTCAAAAAATCTTGGAGCTAAACCTTAGCTCAGGTTAATTCCAAGTCGAATGAAGTACATCCCGCCACCGCACCGAGGCGGCTATGAAATAGTATATTTCGGCTGCCGGTTATTCTTTCCTTCGCCTATATATATCCTACCGTCAAACCCCTTTCAGCACAGTTCAGCTCAGTCTCAATTGATCACAACTTCAATCTTTCATCATCTGAATAACGAACAACACGACGAACAACGACCACCATTTCAGCCATTTTGCCGCTATATCTGCTACACGTGTCAACAACCAACGTTGAATCCATCGGCTCGCCCAAACTTTACAATTCCATCAACAGTGCAAGTTTCTTCAGTAGGCGATGAAACCAATATCCTGGTAACAGTATTCGAAAGCATCCAGCGAGCTGGCTTCGTCCATCCAAATAACGAACGAACTACAACCTCTTCACCCGCTACCGCCTCAAACGCCCTCACAGGAGCGATCAACAACAATAATAATGGTAGCCTCGCTACGAGTAAAAACGTCCATCAACTCTCACTGCCACCCCTCCTTTAATTTTCGGTATGAATCTTTGTATTGTTTTCTCTTTTCGTCTGGATTTAGATAGTCTTAAAAGGCTGGTAAAGTTATTGAGGCAAGTTTATCAGTATTCACCTGAATATGTGGCATTCTAAATTCAATCTTTGACTTGATTGTTTGCTTCTTCTGGCTTTTGTTGTTCCTTTGGCTTTGTTTTGAGGAGTCGTGTCTGTCTTGAATCAAGATAATTTCTGGCACTAGAATTTTGTTCAAGGCTTAAAAGATTTTCCTGCATTCGGAGTGATTTGTGGCTGGAGTGACACTTGTCATCGTTTCTGGAGTTGTGATTGTTGGTCGTTGTGCTGCTTCATTTAGCCTTTTGAGAGTTGGGGATAGGGGCCTGTTATCCAGTGTTATGGTTATGTATTTTTTATTCATAATTGTTAAAAAATTAACCGGTCAATGAGCTATGAAACGATTGTCAAGTTGTTTTGGGATTTGATATGATGGGACAAGTTCTTTGAGAAAGATGTCAGATTTAATGATTGTTTTGATTTTGACACGTACGTGGTATACAAGCCTGGTACGATTGAATATTTGTATCTGCTTTCTCAAAGTTGAAATGACAAATTGGTGTTGTTACTTGTGACTTGAAGAATAAGGGTAGTGATCCAGTTTTTGCTTTTCGTCCTTATAGCCTTTTCGTCTTATGCTTTAATAAGATCAAATTAAATGCTTGTTATAGTGGATTTTTGACTGGATTGATGTGTCATTTTGCATGTGTTTTGATTTTTGAGATGTTGTCATAAACTTTTTGCAGTTTTCAAAATCACCCAAACATTTTCTACAACTCTCCTTGTTTTATTATTGATTTAACGACAGCAAGTCAAAAAGGAGGCTGTTCTCTAAGTATCATTTCTTCCATTGTTCTGGGGACTGGTCGGTTTTTATTTAAAAAAATTTTCAATGGCCTGAATTTATTATTCTAAACGTTTAACTAATATCCTACATTTGAGGTAACAACATTTGACCTTTTTAAGCAAGGGTAGTACCAGCAATGCCAGACATTCAGGATAAATTTATCAATTCTTTGCTAATGTTTTGAAATTAATCATTTTATAGTGTTGTGTCAAATTTGATTGATCGATATTCGTTGACTACTATCGGTAGTGTCTATCCTTTTGGGACAATGGGTTGAAACTTTATAATAAGGGATAAGAAGACAAGTTTGACTGGCAGGTTCAATGCTCCAATTTGCAGCCAAATGTTTTGTGACTAAATGCTAAACAGGTTTTTTGGAAATACTTGATAAGTCAAATTATTTTCGCTATAGGAGTTGACGGAGAAAGGGCTTCACAAAATGACTTAGTCATCCAGTATCTTAAATGGAATCACAACCTAACTGTAATGGTATGGAGTACTTTGAAATTTTAGTGCTGTCCTTTCGAGACAAATACTTGCAGAATTTGTATTAAATGCTTGTGGCTCCTGAGTAGCTCAACAATGATTGTTGTTTCAACTTGATAGAGTCAGTGGCTAGACAAGGACAGTAATGAATTTCAATAGATTTCTCAAGCATGGATACTTTTGAATAATCGAAGGACCAGGTTCAAGTCATTTATGAAAATATTATAAGTTAATGGCTAACAGATGATATGTTTTGAACCGTGCGTAATCTCCAAGTTTAGTTTGCAGTGTACATTCACTACAAACCAAATCTTAATTAGGATGTCTTATTTCCGTTTCATGTCACATCTCTGCAAGAGACTTGAATCACATTGTACAGATCTCGAATCAACAGCTTAAATGCAGATCTTTTAAAGCTCTCTTAAAACTCAAATTTAGTTCTTCAATTTTCCACATGATTGTATTTAGTTTCCTAGCTAATTTTCTTAATGCTGATGCTTTTTAAATATTTTCTCTCTTCTTTCTATTTTGTTGCCGTCATATTTTCCGAATATCTTTGTTTATAACTCTTCCTACTCCTTTTTTTTAAATTTACAGACTACAATTTCTAAGACACATTTCTTCGCAGAGATTCCTTTTCACAATAATATATGGAAATTCATGGATGGCAAACTTATATCTTGAAGGAAAGTCCATACCCTGCTCAAGCTCCTTCCTCTTGAACACTGTTTAAATACCCTAAGTTTTTGCATGGGTGGAGCCTCCGCTGCCCTCTCCGCATGTGTGTCTGACTCAATGATACACATTGTGGGTAGACGGTCTAGGGATTGCTATCTTAGGTATCTCAAATCTCTGACCAAGATATTTCAAAGTTTAATTCTAACTTGGCCAAGGTAAAATTATTACATCACTATTTGCAACCTACCTAATGTCATTATGTGTCTATAATTTCCTCAGATTAATTTCTTTACCCTCCTTTTAATGTTATTCTTTGGATTTGGGTGACGTTGGGGTGTAGGGTTACTCCGTAACCGTTGCATGTCAGTAGTCAGTTACTTAGATTCATCCCCTAAGGTCAAGGATCCAGTTAGATCTGGATTAGGTTCGCACACTGTAGTCCCAACAGTGTTAAGGTTCGCCAGGGCAACCTCCCTGTTTATTTTTTAGCCTCCGTCTTATACGGGGCGTATAAGTCTCCGTCATCAAAACGGGGCTTATCAACCTCCGTCATCAAAACGGGGCTAGGCGACACCTGTCATCAAAACAGGCTAAGTAAGACCCCCGTCATATATAAATACGGGTTACACAGGACACCCGTCGTCAAAACGGGTTAGTTTTTTGCAATTCATTGTTTCTCCACTATTACTTTTCTTCTATCTTCATTTGGATTAGGTTTTTCTTTCACATACCACTATTTAAATTCCCTTTAACTTTTTGCTAAATTACCCTCTGTTTCGGAATGATTAAAAAATAAAAAATACCAAAAAAAATCGTAAATACACACAATTAACAAAAATATTCTTAACTTTTTTCGTTTTTATCAGTTTGAGTTATTTATATATCAATACTTTTCTTTTTCTAAAATGACAGATATTACATATCTTCACTATATATCTTGATGCATCCCCAATGTCATCCCAAGTTCTATTATACATTTTCGGCATTCTTGTTTACGTTTCGAAATATACTGTTTCCATTACTGCACACTTATGTCTCTATTCTATTTCCTCTGTTGCTCATATCCTTTGGTACCTAGATCAGTGTATTTCGACCACTCTCAAAAACTTCTCATCTTGCCTCCTTAGTCTGCCTTTTTTGTGTTTATTCCTAGGGCCTTATACTTTAATTGCATCTGAGACGTGGGAATTAAATCAAAAACAGCGAGCAAACTTTTCTCTTGACACTTACCTTCTTTACACATAAAAATATCAAAAAATGCAACCGTGTTCATAAAAAATCGTTACGGAATTTAAAAATATGGTGAAACAAGCTATATGTGGGTTACTATTTTTGGAAAAGCTGGAAAATAGTTTTCGTAATGTCCTAGAGAGGTTTTGGTGTTAGTATGATCAATTATGTACAAAAATTGTCTGTTTTCCTCTTGAATCTTGAATTCTGTTTCTTAAATATACTGCAATTGCGGTACCGTCAACTGCTCCAACTTGGGACTATCTGACACAACATGGGATAGCCATTCCACCACCATTTCACCGAACCTCCAAAGTCATTTGATTTGAGTTTAATAAACTGTGTATTAAAAAATACACGATTTCTCTTTCGCACCGAGTAGGCTTCTAAATCAAAATATGAAAAAAATCTGTAGTGGAACACACGCGCTCTGCAACACAGATATCTACAAAAATCCATAAAATCTAGCGTCGTATTTTCAGCCCTAGGGAGCAAGACATTTTTAAAAGAGATGACGTGAAATGGTTAATTTTAATTACTTTTGTCAGATGCAGTTTTTCTAGACATATCTATTTTTGTGATATATGAATAACAGAAGAAGTGTGATTGACAAACTTGGTGGAAGTATCAAAACAAATTTGTTGTCAAAGTGATTTAACAGTAAGTAAAAATACAGGCCAGATATCAACAAGTCCCATGTTGCGACCACTCGTCCCAAGTTGGAGCAGTTGACGGTATATGAAAAATGTAAAAGTGACGTTTATACCGCAATTGCAGTAAAAAATTACTACTGCAATTGAGGGATTTCCCTGACTGAATGAACCTATTGCAAGGGTTTACAGCTTTTGATTTAAAAGAGATATGGAAAATCAGAATTTCTTTTTTATAAGATTCCCATTTCCACACTAAGATTATTGTCACTTCTCTGGAATCTTTCCGCAGCATGAGATAGAAAAGGGTTTGTTTCTAAAGGTACAGAGAATCTTGTGTTTACTCATGAAACTGCCTAACTTAATTTTCCAAAGCTTATTTTTCAACTACCTGAAGTCTTGGTGTTTTCTGCTAGTAAAGTGGCAAAAGGAGTCTTAGTGCGGCAATGGGAATCTTATACAAAACAACAGTATTTGAAATCAGTGAGGTTTTGTATTTCAGAGAAGAAAAGTTTGCAAAAAACCCTTTTTAACATTTTTTTGGCTAAAATTCATCCAGAAAATCAAAACATCCTACAGCTTAGCAAAAGGTCTATTTGGCTCCCACCCGGCTTAGGCCAAAAAAAAAAGTACTCTTGTTTCCGGAAATCGGCCGGGTGAACTTATTTTTGAAAGTCACCCGGCCGCAAAAAATAATTTTTTTTTTTTGTGCTGTCAGAAAAAAAATA
Source organism: Clytia hemisphaerica (assembly GCF_902728285.1). Classification (NCBI taxonomy): domain Eukaryota; kingdom Metazoa; phylum Cnidaria; class Hydrozoa; order Leptothecata; family Clytiidae; genus Clytia; species Clytia hemisphaerica. Next base: position 193,977 of record NW_027103875.1, read on the forward strand.
TTTTTTTTCAAACTGAATATTTCAGACAACTAGGCTCAAAAAGCAAGACGTCTTCTCAAGAAAACACAAAAGTTTTGTAACAGAGTAAATAATATACAGCAAAGACGAACGAACGTTCTTAAATACTAGTATTGTATAATATTTGTGACGTCAATCGTAAATATAAATGATTTCCTCTTCTCTTTTATTTTCGTTCGTTGTTTGTTCTCTAACAACTGCTTTTTGTTTATATTATTAAATAGAAAGAGAAAAAAATCAAGAGTGTAAGAAAAATCTAAAAATGTGAAGAAAAAAATTTTTTGCGGCCGCCCGGGTGAGTTTTTTTTTCGTCACCCGCATTTCCGGAAACAAGACTACTTTTTTTTTTGGCCTTTACTGTGAAGTCCGGTAACTTGCATCAGCTGGTACTATATCTATCATGGGAAAAATCAAAATATAATACCCGCATTCTTTTTCACAGTAACCTAAGATTTCTTATTGATAAAGGAAGTATAAATACTTACACCCTTCCCAAACTTCACCAATTTGTAAAACAATAAGAACAGTTTGAGTCGGTAAAGAAAGAAGATAAGAGTCATCCTCAACTTCAGTTCCATCCTCTAAATATACTGAATCTACGTTCTCCAAATTTAACTTTAATTTTGCTTTGTTTTTGAGGTCTTTGAAGTTGGATGCTGTTAGACCAACACGCTTTTTCCCAAAACAATCTTGAACTTTGTATGGCTTATACTCGACCATACCTAACATTCGACGAATAAATTCCATAAACAATTAAGAAGAAAGAGGTTCTGAGTATTCTAATTGAGAAAATTCTAATATAAAGTAAATAGAAGAATGAATTTGTACCAGAAACTCAAGAAAACACTAACAAAGACACAAAATAATGACACCCCTCTAGCTGTCTAGTATTCTGTATATCGGTGAATTTCCCGCTTGAAAATGAGACGCAAAAATGGCAGAGCTTCTGGATATAGGTCGGTAGACAAGATTCTTAATGCACCCATATTGAAATGTAAAATGTAAACAATCCAAAAATTCAGACAAGTTTCAAACTTGCAAGTATGAAGTACAGAAAGAAGATCATTTTGGCAAGATATTAACTTTTCTAAAGCTATTTAAGAAATTAATATTTTTGAAAGGATCAGAAGGTAAGGACATGGACATGCTAAAACCTATTTTTCTTAATAATGTGAATGCTAAATTATTTTCTCTAAAAATGAATCTTGCTGTCAGTTGTGGTGCTCTACAGTCTACACTCGTCTACACTCTTAGGAGGCATATGCCAGTTTGGTTTATTATTTATTTGCTATATTGGCGATATTGTTAAATTAAAAAGTTATTAAAGGTTCTACCTTTTGTCTTTTAGATTTACCAAACAGGAGAAGAAAGACATACATCAATTATATAATGTTATCACAATTTTCTAAGAACATTCTCCATTATTCTCAGGTTAGCAGTCCCTCGTTGATTCGAATAACACAAACTGCAGCATTGAGTATGAACCATGAGAGCGCACAAACTACATCAACACCTGCTTCTTCTGCTTTCATTCCTACATTAACACAGCCGCCCTCCACATCAAAACTTACTCCAAAAGACTTAAAAAGTAAAATTTTCACAGAATCATTTCAAAAGGAAGTCAAAAACTTAATGAATGATGGTGATAATCTAACGAATCAGGAGGCAGACAAGAATAATGACAATGAAGATCGAAAACGAAGATTAAGCGCTAGCAACTCTGGAAAATCTGTCATTAATGAGGATGGAAAAAAGTTGAAATTTGGATTAGATAGGATGGAAAGGGTCGAGGACTCAGATTCAGATTATGGTTTGAAAAGTTTATATGCTAGAGCTGAAAAATGGAAAGTTGATAAAGGGAAGAAAAAGTTAAAGCATGATAAAGGAAGTAACAGTACCCAATCACCCAAACAGAAGAATACCAAGCCAAACTATTTCCTTGCTGTCCGTTTGTACAACAAAGATATTCACGAAAAAGTCAACAAGGTTCAACACCACATACAAGAAAAGAACAGCAAAATTAAAGACTGTTTCATTCCTTTGCCAACCCTTCATCTGACACTTTTTGTCATGTCTCTCAAAAATGAAGATGAAAAACAGACGGCTATTGACGCAATGTGTTTATCCGCCCCTCAACTGCAAAAATTTGCTCAAATGAAAATTGAATTAGTATATGAAAAACTAAGTACTTTTTCTGGACAGGTGGTTTTTGTTGATTTGGTGCAAAACGATAGCTTGCTTGCTTTAGGAGAAATTGTCAAGTTATTGAAGATTTCATTTGCTGAAATGAATTTGAGTTTCAAAAATGAAAACTTTACACCACATTTGACAATCATGAAAATGAGTCGATGTTTTCAAAAAATGAGGAAAGCCGGTATCAGACGTATTGCTCCACAATTGTATGAAAAGCACAAGAGCGATTCTTTTGGTAGTGATGTAGTTAAGGACATTTTACTTTGTTCGATGACTGACAAAAAGAATGAGGATGGATTTTATAAAGTTGTGGCCAGCATTGATCTTCAACAGGAAGCTAAATTGAACCTAGGAATGGAGGAAGAAACATTCAATGCACTGGATCTCACTTCGTATGAAGTCGTTCCCAAGTGGGAAAATGAAGTTGAAAATTTTGAGCCAGATTCGTCTTGGAATATTTTGAATGAAAATGACATTCATGAAGCAAAAACTAAAAATAAAAACGAAGAGGGTGATACTAAGTAAACAATCTTAAATCGAACATCTTAGAACTTGTCAAAGTTATTGTAACGAAGAGTAAAAGTTATTAATTTTTGAGTGGTCGGGTTTATATTGCTATTGGGTGTAATTTCAATATTGATTATAAATTCTGCTTATATTGAGCCTATGACACAAGTCAATTATTTCTTTTCTTTATTCTCGAGAAGTCGCATTTTTTGAAAATTTTATATTTTATTTTTGACTCACTGACAAGAAGTCAATATAAAGTAGAATGATGATTTATTTTTTAAGTTCAAAAAATCAGATATTTACAAAATAGAACTAAAGAAAATTCACGTTGAATAACTTTGATATCTATTATCATAAGAGTTCATAAACGTGGAATGTTTTTCGAATGTTGATCGAATCGAGTTGTCATCCGAATAATTCGAATAAATAGAATCGTACGAATTCGTAGAATCGATACACTTTGAAGATGCGTCCATTAAAGATTTTGTCTTTTCTTGTAACTGTCTTACAAGTTCTAAGTCCTCAGAATAAAATGTTTCGTCAGTTTTTAGCACCTCCGAAGTTTGGTCGTGTCTAGGTATTGAATTGATTGGATCATACTTCAAGTTTCCAGTTCTGTTTTGGTCGCCTTCGTAATCAGATTTTGAGCGCGTGGGCGTTTCAGTCATCCCGTTAGACGATGTTAAGAAATTAGAAGGGAAATTGAAGACGGGTGGAAAATTTGATGTTGGCGGGACAGATGGCGGTGAAATATTGTTGTTGTTTAGGTTTTCGTATCGGTTTTGAAAATAAACAGGAGATGCGCTATTTGAAGTATCTGTGTAACCTGAAAGAGCGAGACAATCATGTATTTAAAACGAGTCTGCTAAATCGCGTGCCACGCGTGCCAGCGTGCTATGCGTGCCAGCGTGCCTACGTGCCATGCGTGCCTGCGTGCCAACGTGCCTTGGCGTGCCAACGTGCCAGCGTGCCAACGTGCCTTGACGTGCCAACGTGCCAGCGTGCCATTAAAACTTCGGCGTGCCATCCGAATTTCGGCGTGCCATACGAATTTTGGCGTGCCATCCGAATTTTGGCGTGCCATCCGAATTTCGGCGTGCCATTCAAATTTCGGCGTTCTCGTCCGAATTTTTACCGAAATTTCGGTAAAGCTTGGGGGAGAAGATGACACAACTTGGACCCCCCCCCAATATGGACCCCAATATGGACTCCCTCAAAATTAGTGGGAAAGCATTTTCAAGGTTATTTTATGTAATGAAACTTAAATTATGTAAATAATGGCATTATCACAAAATATGAGGTGTATACACCAATTTACAACAAGATGTTTTCTCATGCTCAATAGGATGCTGGCGGTGCAAATGGATATAGATTGTCATGCAATAAAAACATTAAATGCTCCAAGAGAGCTGTTTTAGAGATATGAAAATTGTAGTACTTTTATTATTATTTTATTAATTTCATTTTTATATGAACAGAGCATTACATAACTTTAAAAGTTTTGAAGGAGATACACGTGTTCCTTCCACGCGTAAGGCAGTAGTCTACCTGTCATTTTCTTGACAAAGCAAAATCTCATTTTCAGCTTTATATATAATATATGTTTTATAGATACTTAGCGTTATGCTTTTTTCTTGAGCATATGGTAATTTAAGCTGAGGCTGGACATATGCTTAATATGCTTAATTTTCTATTGTTCTAAAACAATAAATCCATTGTATTCGAGCCAGAATCCCAGCTTTGTTATGCTTATACGCGTTATGCTTATAAATAAAAAAATGTGTAGTGTACTTTTGGATGACGGTCAAGTATTCTTAAGAAATTGCCAAAATTGAGGGTGAATTATTCTTAACATGTTCTTACTTTTTTGTACTTGACTATTTTACAAACATGAGAAATAATCATATTGAGAGTTTTGGACTTTTGAGTTTCATCCTGATATTCTTATAGAAGATATTCTTATATAAAAAAGCGTTTATCTTAAATGCTCCAAACAACGTTAAACTACCTCCAGATGTTATGCCATTTTCAGTCGTTTTGACCAGTTTGGAGTCTTGTACAGTAGAGTAAACAAGGATGAAGCAACATTGGCTTAGTTTCAGGTACCTACCGGGGGTTGGAAAAGATGTCAAAACTTAATATACGAGGGGGGGGGGGGTGGAATAAAAATATCCTGGATGGAAAATTTTCGAAAAATTAATTATAGCGCCCCGGCTTTTAGGTATCCGAGAGTAGATTAAACGACATAGTAATGATGTTTCTATGTCACGAATAGGTAACTGCTTTGACGTTAAAATCTAGAGTCTGCTAAATGACGCGCCTTACGCGCCCACGCGCCCTCATATTTCTGACGCGCCTTACGCGCCTTACGCGCCCACGCGCCTAACGCGCCTAACGCGCCTGACGCGCCCTATGATTTCGACGCGCCTTGAAAATTTGACGCGCCCTAGAATTTCGACGCGCCTTGAAAATTTGACGCGCCCTAGAATTTCGACGCGCCTTGAAAATTTGACGCGCCCTATGATTTTGACGCGCCTTGAAAATTGGACGCGCCCTATGATTTCGACGCGCCCTAGAATTTCGACGCGCCTTGAAAATTTGACGCGCCCTAAGATTTCGACACGTTTTGATGTGCCTTAGGTTTTCGACGGTTTTGACGGACGGAATAATGAGATTGGTCTAATCATACATGGTTGGTATATAAAAGAATGCCGGTGTTAGCAAAATAATCATTTCTTAAGAGATTAGCCTAAAGTCGACCCGTTCCATTTATCGGCTGTACACTTTATGTACGCTTTATTAGTCTATTTCATAGAATTTGTGCATGCTACACGTTATTTCTATTCAATTTACAGGGGAAAATGCACAAATTTGTCCCTTCACAGAAAACCCAACTTTTTGTAATCATCTTTGACTTGGGAATTTTTGAAAAGTTTTCCATTGTCGCTGTCTTTGTTAAATGTACATCTCAATTTGGAAAAGAGTGATTTAAAATAATAATTGGATTACTGCAGTGACGTAGAAAAAAATCATGTACTGAAAACACGAATTATGGCTTGGTAATAACATACTCAGGAAAAAGGTTTTTATCCTCAATCGCTCATAGAACGACACTGGGATAAGAACCACATTCTTTATGAGACATGGAGAAAACTCTGATGTTCAATTCAAATCAATCTCCAACCTCGTCCCCGTGTATCCCAGGCTTTATTTACGTTACTGATTGACGCCAGAGAATTATTATCTAGCGCTATCAGTAAGCATCAAAAAGCTGATAATGCGCAGGGAACGAGGTTGATCAATCTCATTACTGTCAGTTACTAGGTAGTGTCAAATTATCAGGGCGCGTCGATTTTTTAGGGCGCGTCGATATTTTAGGGCGCGTCAAATTTTTAGGGCGCGTCAAATTATCTGGGCGCGTCAAATTTTTAGGGCGCGTCAAATTATCAGGGCGCGTCGATATTTTAAGGCGCGTCAAATTTTTAGGGCGCGTCAAATTACCAGGGCGCGTCGATATTTTAAGGCGCGTCAAATTTTTAGGGCGCGTCAAATTACCAGGGCGCGTAGGCGCGTGGGCGCGTAACATTTTAGGGCGCGTGGGCGCGTAAGTCGCGTCATTTAGCAGACTCTAAAATCTACTCTCATACGCAGATCTTTCTTCACCCCTGTCTACGCTACTGTTCTAAAAAATTGAAAAAGCTTTTCATTCTGAAACCTTTTGAAAAAGTTTTTTTCTGGAATTTTTTTTTTTTGAAAACCTAAAACTTCAAAATAGCCAAAAAGCTCATGAGTTTACGGTTACCGTTTTTGCCTTTTTAAATCAAGTGGTCAGGAGCTGTAACCAAAAATAAGGAGCTTAGTTAAATAGTTGTCCAAGGGCTAAAGTAATTTTCAGAAGTCATCATTTTTCTTGACTTTTTCTTTTTCTTACTCCGCTCACTTGCCGTACCTTAACACGTGTAAGAGACCGTAGTAAGTGTATATTTCAAAATATCGCATAACAATTAATGTTTCATGGAAAATAAAGACTCTGAAAATTTGAAAAAGTACGCAAAATTTGGTTGTCACGCCAAAACTTGGATGGCACGCCGGAATTTGGTTGGCACGCCGGAATTTGGTTGGCACGCCAAAACTTGGATGGCACGCCGGAATAAGGATGGCACGCCAAAATTTGGTTGGCACGCCAAAATTTGGTTGGCACGCCAAAATTTGGATGGCACGCCGGAATAAGGATGGCACGCCAAAATTTGGATGGCACGCCAAAATTTGGATGGCACGCCAAAATTTGGATGGCACGCCAAAATTTGGATGGCACGCCAAAATTTGGATGGCACGCCAAAATTTGGATGACACGCCAAAATTTGGATGGCACGCCAAAATTTGGATGGCACGCCAAAATTTGGATGGCACGTAGGCACGCTGGCACGCCAAGACACGTTGGCACGCTGGCACGTTGGCACGCCAAGACAGTTGGCACGAAGGCACGCATGGCACGCATGGCACGCTGGCACGCATGGCACGCTGGCACGCATGGCACGCTGGCACGCCTAAAAACCGATGGCACGCTGGCACGCGTGGCACGCGATTTAGCAGACTCATTTAAAACAAGTGGAAATTCTGAGCCAAGTTCAATTTTTTTCTCCCCATGAGACTTATCAAAGAAAAAAAATATTTGAATGAACAATAGACCACTACACTTAGGATTTTCCTTATCCCCCCGTTTACTAGGCGCCTGAGAGCAATCTTTTGACAGGTAGAAATACTAATAAATGGGAGGGGTTGGAAGAAAATGGGAAAATAATCAAACTTTTTCGTACAAGTCATCACGTAAGTACTATAATTTAGTTACCTTCGCCTTTATTGCGCATGACAAAAGACGGGATTCGATTTTCGAACGATGGTACGTCATCAATTTCTTCGGAGATATCAGCAGAAGATTCGATTTTATAGAAAATGTAATCATCGAAAAGCATTTGCAGTAAGTGGAACGAACCTATGAGAAAAAATAAAATTAATTTTTTGTATTAAAAAATAAAATTAATTTTTTGCATTAAAAAAATAAAATTAATTTTTTGCATTAAAAAAATAAAATTAATTTGTTGCATTAAAAAAATAAAATTAATTTGTTGCATTAAAAAAATTAAATTAATTTGTTGCATTAAAAAAATTAAATTAATTTGTTGCATTAAAAAAATTAAATTAATTTGTTGCATTAAAAAAATAAAATTAATTTGTTGCATTAAAAAAATAAAAGTATTTTTTTGCATTGAAAAAATAAAATTAGTTTTTTGCATTTCGTATGAATTTTGTGAGCCTTATAATGCATGTTGCAAAGTACTTTTTTGAAGATCAACCATTAAGTATAGTAAATTGCATACGAATGTATACCTTATTGGTATATATTTTCGTGTGTTACAAATTTTCGCGGGTACTTAATTTCGCGAGTTTTTTGGTCAATTTTAGCGAAATTTAATACTGTTTAAATTTTTCAAAATTACAAAATCGCGAAATTAAATACACGCGAAAAATTTTTTCTTACTATTTTGTTAGTATTTTTACATCAAAAACGTTTTGTTTCAAGCAAAATCAGTCTTTTTCTTGCTTTATATTCCCACTTTCTGAAAATACCTAGTTTAGTGAATCGCGAAATTTAATACACGCGAAAATTTTCCAGAAGTCGGCAATCGCGAAATTTAATACACGCGAAACACGTTTTTTCAAAAAGATTTCGCGATTCGCGAAAATTTGTAACACGCGAAAATATATACCAATAAGGTAATACCGTGAAGTCGGGTAACTTGCATCAGTGGAGGCAAACATGCATAGCCCTCAAATGAATGACCTAATGAATGACCTGTCTGGTCATTAAAATACAAATTTAAATCAAAACAAAAATGGTAGAGTAGAGCTGCGAGAGGAGCTGCGTAGTTCATTTGTTTTGAAACTGTGCTGCTTTGATTGGTCAGTCATTTGAGGGCTATACAAGTTTCCCTCCACTGATGCAAGATACCCGACTTCACGGTATTATACATTCGTTTTTCGAGAGATTTAATGTTTTGAAATTCATAAGGCATAAAACTGGAAGAAGTGTGTTTTTAAATTTTAACAAATTGAAATATATCAAAAATAAAGGTCACATTCTACTTGTAAATGTTATACTTGCTAAAAACGTGTACAGCTTAAAGTATACTTCTTTTATGGTTCGAGAAGGGGGAATTAACAGCTGAAAAGTTCGTTTCTTTAATGGTAGACTTACCACTGTCACTGAGACTTACCACTGTCACTGAGACTTACCAAAGCTTTTTGCGCTTCTGAGGGTGAGTTCTTGAATGATTTTGGAAGTGATGAAAGACCATTTTAACAAAAAGTTTTGCGCTAAGCTTTGAAAAGATGCATCTTCTTGTTCACTAGGCTAGAATGAGAAAAAAGAGGAACGATTTAAATATTGAAAAGAAGTAGTAACTCTTCATTAGGATCCATCTCTTTGAACCCCTGTCTCAAGGACCGTGAAAACCTTTGAGCAGTTAGGATGAATTGAAACTTAAAGATGGTAACAATATTCTGAGAGGCGTGATTTGATTTGTTATTTGCATCTTTGCAAATCTACCAAAAGAGAAGATCAATAAAAGTAATTATTTAAGTACCTTGACAACACATTGTTGTATCATGGCGGAGAGCCAGTCAGCATATTCTTCAATCGGGGCTTGGTGTTCAAGTAAAAGATACATCTCACCTAAATCTGTGTAAAGAAATTACAGTAAAACGCGAGAATAGGAAAATATAACATTGCACGATTCGCGATTGTAAGAGTGAGAGTTGATGCTTAAGTAACCACCCCTGCAGAAAATTCATAACCGGTTGGGGATATTTATTCGGGACCTTAGAGTAAAGGCTGGTCTCCACTTGCACACGCTGCGATCGCACCTTTTGGCTTCAATCCTTTTTGCTTGGAAAAAAAGATTACGTCATAAAAATGTAATGCGCGCTCGATAAAAAAACTTTTTTGAACCGTTACGTCAGATCGCACCAATGGAGTTACTTCATTTTTTATTTGACCACTTTGCTCGAAAAAGTGCGATTGAAGCGCGCACAAGTTGGGGGGGGGGGGGGGGGGTTGGAAAAAATTTTGTTAAAATTCAAAATTATAATTAACGGGGGACCTAATTGCCAGGGGGGTTGGAAATTGTACTTGCGAAAACCCAAAAATAAGGTGGCGTTAATTTGGAACCTAAGAGTAAGTACCAGATTGATTAGTAGAGAACACCCTAAATAGAGAAGTTTTAAAGAAATCATCGTCACGCTGATCATCAATTACATTTATATATTCTTTCTTCTTCGTTGTGTCTATTGCTGGTCGGTGATGATGACGTCATCCAGGTCACTTGCTTGATTACGTAATCGAAAGGAATTTCATGGAAGTCCATGGCCATCTGCATTACAACTTCTACGTTTGTCATCACTGTCCGCGCCGCTTGCGCGAGATGTGAAAGCGATGTTAAGCGCACCAGTTGCTGGGCAAAAGATTTGGCAACTGAAAGAAATTCAAAAAGCTAAGAAATTCAACAGATCACGTTAACCACAGACAACAAGAAAGCATTATCATAGAATCGAGAGGGACAATAAAGATTCATCTATTTTCAAATATTGGAGAGGAATTTTGTCAAGTCCTGGTGAATACAGTACTGACTATATTTCGACTAAAGCTCTTTCTACACAATAATTTTTCTTACCGAGTAACTTCTTTTGTTGAAGTTGTTCAGGCATGTGGAGTAAAGCCAATTGAAGCCAATTTGAAATATCTTTTGCAAATTGTTGGATGGCTTGTGTTAAGCTTGGTGGTAGAGGTTGTAAACTGGAAGGGACCAAAACACTTCCAATCGCCTGTGGGAAAAAGAAAGGATATGAAATTCCTACTGTCAACTGCTCTAACTTGGGACGATTGGTCGAAACATGGGACTGTTGATATTCTGGCCTGTATTTTCACTTACTGTTAAATCTCATTGACAAATTTGTTTTGATAACTCCACCAAGTTTATCAATCATACTTTCTGTCATAATATGCTCCACTACGGAACAACTTTCATATTATGATTTAAAAACCTACTCGGTGCGAAAGAGAAATTGTGTATTTTTTAATACGCCGTTCATCGACTCAAAACAAATGACTTTGGAGGTTCGATGAAATGGTGGCCAAATTACCGTCCTATGTTTTGTCAGATAGTCCCAAGTTGAAACAGTTGACGGTACATTGAAGTCATAGATTAAAACTTTAAAATATGGACTCTTTGTGGGTGATTCCTGAACCCTGACTTTCTGATGACTTCATTTGTTTACGTTTTGATTTTGGTTGGAATTGCTTTGAAGGGTTGATTGGGTTAAGCGTTGGAAATAGAGGTGATTGAATTTCTATCGCTACGTCACTTATAGTGAGGCTGGGGAAGTAAAACTCAAATATCATTTCCACTTGTTGTTGTTGCATTTCCGAGGAAGCAAAAAACACATGTTCTCCAGTTATGACCACGGGGAAATTTACAATATCAATACGATCTGTTCTCAGGTTACCTACCTTGTAAAGGGTATTATCACATTGTCCAATGAGTTCAATGACGATGTTCTCTGTTAAGATGACCACAATATGAGATGGTATACCTTGCCAAAAGTGGACCAAGAAATTCTGCACCTAAAATTGTTGAAATGTGATTGGAAAAGGTAAATAAGGATCCAGATGATGACATATTTACGCTGGGTGTTTGCGGATTTCTTTGAAAATTGACTTTAAGGGTAGGATAAACACTATTGAGCGCTATACATGACACTTGCTAGCAGTTTTCGATTCATATTCGCTATAGTTACAAGCCCAGAAAAAATGTCTTATAAAAAAATACTACGGACACAATTAACAGCCAGCCATTTCCCTCTATAAACGTTTACCTCAGTGAAATTAGCTCTTAGAATGGTGTCCAAAATACGCTGACAATGGGCTTTGTACATGATCAGGAAAGTTTTGATCTAAAGAAACAGTAAGATGACGTAATTCATGATGAAGTGGGAAAAATTGCGAATTCAAAGAAAACTGTTTAATGTTGGGTAAATTCAATTTCTGGAAAAATATCCCGATTCAGTAGTGGTACAAGACTAACACAACTGTTCGAAAACTGTTTCATCTTTAAGATATGAAGCAGGGATGTAATGTTTTTGAAAAAGAAGAAGATTTCATTCACTACCCTCATTACCTGTTCTCTGAATGTTGAATCCTCGACATCAACCATTTCGACCGAAGGGAAATCCGGTAAGAGATTACCAGTAGCGACAGGTAAGGTGGAAGGTTTGGTATCAATGGAATCTCTTGTGTGATTGGCTGATGAGGAGTGGTGTGAAGTAGCATTGCTATTGGAGGATGTTGAGTTATGGTTCGATTTCGGTTTTGATTTCTGAGAAAAAATAAATTGATAGTTATCTGTGTATTATCAACTTAATGAACGCCCTATCCTCTGTTTGTTTGCTTAATTTTCAATTTTTTTCAGATTGCAGATCAAAAGTTTCAGAAGCTAACCTTTTTCTGTGCGGGAGGTTTACCTCCGTTCTCCGCTGCTGCAAGTTTTGCCGCTCGCGCTGCTTTTTGTGCAGCTTCTGCCGCCATCTTTGCACTTTCTTGTTGCTCTTGGAGAACCATGTGATAATATGGTGACGTTGTTCGGACGGTGATACCGTAGTAATGGTACTTGGATTGACCACGTGTTCCTAAACGTCTCGTCTTTAGATTGGGAAACGTGTTTCGGATAATCTATAAATAGAGAGTGGTAATAAAAATGAAGATAAATTCCGAGAAAATCAGTCTAAATAACAAACCTCAAGAAAATCATAAGTTTTATAGGAGCACCACTAATCCCTAGAGTACGCGAGCAGCCAAGAGTACCCTAGAGGCGATCAGACGCTTCGATGTAAAATAATAATCTAGGATCTAACTTTCAAAAGAAAACACAAAATTATGGCCACGATCCTTGGCAGACGAGAATTGTGGTAATAAACTCTAAAATAGACATAATCTCGAAAAATCTCAAACATTAAGATTAAGAGAAAGTTTGAGACTACGAAAGAAGTTTGCCAACAAATGTTAGAGCGACCAAGATTGTGTACTGCTAGCTGACTGTATCATGAAAAGACATAAAGGGCGGCGCAAATGAATCCAACATTTGATCCAACATTTCAAATTCATTGTATGTTGGACGAAAAGTCACGTGGAAAAATTCGAAAAGTTGCATGAAAAGTGATTTGCGCAAAAACGTCAAACATTTTCATCCAACATGATTACGCAAATTGAAACCAACATAAAAGTGACGTCAATCTCATTAAAAAATGTTGGATGAAAATTTGACGGCGATCAAACTTCATCCAACATGATTCCAATAAGCTAAAAATTGAAAATTGATTCATTTTAGGATAAAAAATCATGCTTATCAAAAAATTGCGATGCACTTTCTATTCCTTATTTCGATGCCTGTAATGTTGGATCAAATGTTGGATTCATTTGCGCCGGCCTTTAAGTTGGTCACCTTTCCAAAGCTGGCAGCATTGACGGGCATGATGTGACTGTTGGTGCAGAAGTCCAAGTAATGCGTGTAAAGGGAACTTCTGGGCAAACTTAACCCGTCCTCAATGTGATAATTCTCATTCAACCTGGATGTTAGAAATAAGAATCAAAAAAAATCCTCAAATCCGATTTCAGACCGGATTATATATAAAAATATCTGAACTTTTAGATCTCGGCCACCAAAAAGATAAATTTCTTGAAAAGACGTCCTTATAAAAGGTTTCAAGAGACTTTTTATTGCCCTAACCATGCTTTTTGTGAATACAGGACGCTCCAGGGATTGAGTTAAAGTCGGGTAACAAATATCTTTGAAGTAGCACAAGGGAAGAATATTACTTGCTACCTACCATTGTGTCGTGATGGGTGATTGAAGTTTGCTCAATGAGAGTTGACCACTACGTTTTCCTCTCATACCTTTCATCCTATAATATGAACAACAAAGTGTTTTTGTTTACTATAAGAGCATCCAAAATTCTTGAAGCCTTCGGATGTAATAATCTTCTTAAAATGTTCTTTTTTCACCATTTTGTGAGTATTTTTGTGCTTTTCGTTAAGAAAATGGGTGTTTTAAGTCTATGAAGTCTTAAAATGTTCTTTTTTCACCATTTTGTGAGTATTTTTGTGTTTTTTTGCTAAGAAACTGGGTTTTTTAAGTCTGAGTAGCCTTAAAATGTTCTTTTATAGTTTTTTCTTGTAAAAAAAGTGTAAGACTGATTTCTTGCATAGAGACACCTCCTAGTGTAACTCTGTCCACACTTGAAATTTTTGCCTGAAAATCTTCGCCCAAGTTCAAAATGAAAAGTATCTCCCTTTGTTACCATTTCCACTAAAGTCCCACGGGGCACTGATACAGGGGTGTCATCGTAAGACAAGCTTACTCAATCAGAAATCTAGTTTTAAATGTCTTGACAAAGTTTTATCTTGAATTTGATCTAGGTTGAATCATTTTTCTCTTGGTCATGAACAAGTACGACATTAAATGAAGCATCTGACTCGAGTCCTCATTCCAAAATACAAAAAGAACTGCTCAGAAGATCCTAATATTATTCTAATGCAAAAAAACAAGAAATATTTTCTCAGAGATTGCTAAGCAAGAGGTAGAAAAAATTCTTCAGAAAAGCATTTTTATGTCGGGAGCAAAAATGTAATGGCTGGTCTCCCAGAGATAGCACGACGTACATGATAGAATGTGAAAAGATAAAAGGTTGTTCGTTACTAGGTAGCTAGGCTAGAAAATGATGCTCGACAAACTGTCGGGCCAGACAGTCGAGATAACTGTACGAAGGTGAATACAGGAAATAAATAAGACTTACATTTTGGTTTTAGGTGGATGATAGCAGCCAATTCGCGATATTTTTGGTATTTTTTGCTTCTCGTGTTGGAAGAGAGATGGAGTCTTTTTGAAGTGCTTCCAAGCAACTGTTGACAGACCTCTCGAAACTATGTGCTTTTGTAAAGAAGAAGATAAACGAAAAGAAAAGAAAAAGAAATTCACTTCATTTACGAATTCAAAGTCTTTCATAGAACACGTGTTGCTAGGCAAACATCGAAAAGTATTTCATTAAAAAGGAAACGTCAAACGAACATTCAAAAGACATCCCATTCATAACCAACGGTTATTAAAGAGGTGTTAAACAACAGACCACGTGTGCTAGCAAGCAATTGAGATTTAATTAAACATGGATGGATGTCTTGTAAATAATTTGAAAGAAATAATATCCCTTTAATTGACGTCATGTTTTATGTACAAGAAAAGTTCTCCCTCCAAGTAAATGAAAGCAAATTTATCTCTGCTTATCATGAAAACTCGTATTATTTTGTCTGGTTTACCGAAACCTATCCGAAATCTTCAATGAATCTTTTCACTTATTTTTCACTTTCAAACTTGAACGGAAAATATAATGTTTGTTGTTGAAAGAAATCAGAAATTCTTAACAATAATTAAAAATGTTGAAAAATTAACATTATGTACAAAAAGTGTTCCAGTCTTTTCATCTTTCTTTTATAAAGTGTTCAAAGGAAATATTTTCGTTTTCCTCCGGCGTTCAGGTCATCTCATACTCTACAACAGTTGCTGCAAATCGTAAGCATGAATTCGATCGGGTATCAAGCCTACTGCAATTAAGGAAAACAAAACTGTCCTGATTCCACCAGAATGGCCATCAGTTCAAGAACACCAACTTTCTCATTATCTTCCTCTTTGTCGCTTTAGAAGAATAATCCACGCATTCTCCGACTGCTTCCGTGTTTGTCATAGATTACATTGAACTTGCTGATCAGCTAAAGAAAATAAAACACAATTGCTTGTAAACTCGCAAATCCTTTACCAAAAAATACATGTTTTTATAAGAACAAACTATATAAGAATATTTTAAGAACAAGTTAAGAATATTTTTAAGGCTTTGTAAACACCCAATCTCTCAGGACTTAAAATTAATGAAAATAAAAACATGTTAAGAACATTTTCAGGCTTAAAACTCAAAAGGACATCCAAAGGCTTTAAAAATTCTGGATGTTCTTATAAAAAACGTGTATGCAAAAAACTGTCCTTGAAATGGACCGAAATTCTTTAAAAAACACCAG
Source organism: Clytia hemisphaerica (assembly GCF_902728285.1). NCBI lineage: Eukaryota > Metazoa > Cnidaria > Hydrozoa > Leptothecata > Clytiidae > Clytia > Clytia hemisphaerica. The sequence goes on from NW_027103875.1 coordinate 209,872, forward strand.
TGGTAATCTGACAAGCAAAAATCACTTGTATTCCTTTCGTAAATACCCTAAGGGAGTATTTTTGCTTGAAGTGAGACACATTCATAAGAGTTATAACTATCTCCCATGGAGGTCTCAAGGCCAGGGAATCTCTGCAGACTGCAATTCAGTGACCTTTCTTTATCTTTGATGAACCATCTTTGGTTTTGAGCTGAAAAGAGTTCAGAGGACGCAGAAGGACGGAAAACAGTGTCTAGCAGTATCAGTGTCTACCAGTCTTTATTTTAAACAGGTTTTGAGGCAGAGATTCTACAATACAATACTACAAAACCTATTGTTCAATCTAATCCTAGAACATGTTCAGACGGATCGAGAGTGTTCATATTGGTTTCAGAACGTTTCGAAGAAAGAAAACAGAGCAGTTCCGTTCCACTGAAAATAGTGGAGCGAAACCGTTTCAATCTGTCTCTTTTTTCCTGTTTCGAATTTTGACGTTCACACTTGTTTCGGAATCGTTTTGTTTCTGAATGATACGGAACCGTAACGTCTGAACATGGTCCTAGTGTAATAAATCATGTGCAGATTCTTGAAGTCTCGGGTAAATCGAAAAGATACCTCATTAGTGATACTGCATCCCTTAGTGATGGTTGCTAAGTAGGACATCAATGTGATGTCACTGCATTGCTGAAATGGAAGAAGAAAGAAAGGGCATTACTACTAATTTCTTGATGAAAAATTTGAAATAAGTTTCATTGGATACATATTCATAAAATTATATACATTATCGAAATATTGTTGAAAGAAAATGTGTTTTTTGTTTTAATTTTAAATTGGATCACGCTATCTCTGGCTTTATATATTTAATTCTTTTTTTTTTTAAATATACAAATTATTCTTGGTTGCTATGAAATTTGTAATTAGCACTAATTAAACAGTGGGTGAGCGTGGCAATTATCACAATAATTATTAAAATTCTCGATGAAATAAATGACAACCCTGACCTTGACCACAAAACAATGGACAAGAAAATTATATTTAATATTTCCGATTGACGAAAAATGTCCCGAGGCTTTGAGAAAAATTCTATCAATGTTTTATTTTTATACAGTTCATTTTTTCTACTTACTTTAATCGTAGAAATTTTAGCGAGACTAATTTTAGCGTTTTAACGAGTTTTCCCTATTTTCGCTAAAATAAATCTCGCCAGAACACGCCGAATCATCAGATCGCTAAAATTTATCCACGCGAAATTTCTGGTTATATTGCCTTGATACATTTTTATCAATAGGAAGGGTTTCAGTGCAAAGAAATGCTATAAAACGAATTCAATCAATGATGTAATACGAGTATTCGCTAAAATTTATCCACGCGAAATTTTCTGAAATCGTGATTCGCTAAAATAAATCCAAAAAAAATCAAGATTTTCCTGGCTCGCTAATATACGCTAAAATTAGTCTCGCTAAAATTTTTACGATTAAAGTAGATCCTCTTCTTGCAATAAAGATACAACTCTGTTGAGCCTTGCCTGTTTTATTTGCTCTAAAAATAATATATATGATCAATCTCTTACTTCGTGAAATTCTCCTTGAAATTCTTTGGTGTTGAGCACCGGCAAGCGTTGACAAAGACTCAGACATTGACGCATAATACTCTGATCTAACGGAATATGTCCTGGAAATTTAAATTGAAGATTTTTTTCATTGCATATGCAAATTTTTTCGATGTGAACTATTTATGTGAGTTATGTGAGTTATTTATTGAACTTTCGTAAGTAGCAGTAGTAAGTTTGCAAGTGCAGTCGTCGGAAGCGACCCAAAGGCTCCTATTTTGATAGCTATCTACCCGAAGGTAGGAGAGAGCGCCACCCTACTACCTTGCGCACCGTAGCCGTATGCTCTACCACTACAGTACAGTCGCTACACTTACTTACACGTAAAGGAACCCACCCGCTTTATATAAAAGTTTTCATTCGTAGAGAATAGGCATTCATATCTCTAGTGATATAAACTTGAAATATCGCCCTGATAGTATTCTTGTAAGAGTTATCCTTTAATAATAAATACACTCAATATTCAAGTCTTGAGTCGGTGAAATACAATGAAGTCATATGCACTGAAGAAAATATAAACTAGCGATGAACCATGACAATTTGTAATTGAAGTAATTTCTTTGAGAGATTTGAATAAAAAAGAAGTTAGTAGCAATGAAGACTCATTTGACCATCTTTGAAAAAAGTGTCATTTTTGAGAAAAGCATTGAAAGTCGCTTAGCAAAGACCTGATAAGTAGAAAGAGTGCTGAATATGGCATTTTAACTGATCTTTTTTTTTTATATTTTAAATACAGTGCTTCTCAGGGTTTTTCCATCTTCCATTTGTATCTCATTAGAACGTCTTTTTTTCAGGCCTAGTGTGTCCAGCATGCTACTTTTATCAATTTTCTTTGTCTAGGTTATTGTTTTTCCTTTGTTTATCCAATTCTTTCACTAAATGTATTTGTAATACTATTTGAAAGATTATTACGTAAAATAAAATTTTAACTAACCATCTTTGACAGCGCTGACATACTGGAGAATGATATCCACTCTTGAAGACAACATCTTGATCGCACTTTGTTGAACCTGCATGTACTCCGACACTTAAATATACAAATAAGATATATTATTCAGGGAAAAATGTATAGGACAGGCTTTAGCAGGACGGTCTGATACTGAAAATTATCAACAGAAAAAGTTTCAAAACGTTAATAACATAAGTAAACAGAAAAGTTGTTGTTGTTTATACAAAGTTTGGTATATATAAAGGTCAGTGATTGTTGCATACAATTCAAGATGTCGGATGGAAAGGCGAACAGGTCTATTTATTTACTTTATATTCGAATTATAGAATTCTACTAAACATCCTAAACAAACATTTTATAAACTTGTTCTTTTGCCTTGTGAGTACACATACCATACAGGCTCGTTTATCTTACCTTGAGAGATCTCTGATTGAGCGGCAGTGGAAACCCTAGCAACGTGGTCTACCCCTATCCTCTCTGCTTCTTCAGTCACTAAAGTGTATTGAACTTTGATGAAGAGCATTCTAGGCTAGGAGAGAAGAAAAGAAGAGCATATAAATAAACCTTGCTTGAAAAAAAAATGATACTTTGCAGAAAACATTTTTTTTGGGAATTTGAAATTAAGCTAAGATCATATTCATAGATATGGGTATAACTATAAGCAGAGCTTTTTCTAAGCACTTTGAGCTGGACCGTTTTTGTTAACTTAGATTGAGTTTCTAATATGCTTAAAAGGGAATTTTTTCCGCAAAGCTGTATATTTATAAAGCTGGGGGTTTGGTTGGTGTTCAGAAGGTGCAGCTCCAAAGATATTTTGAATATGTAGATAATATTAGAGATTTTTGTTTGTAAACAACAAACAAGTTTAATTTTGCTAGAAAATATATTTTATATTTTGGATTGTGTATTTTGGCCGGTACACGAACATAAAAAAAGTGTTTAGAAAAATCCCTTGTATAACTCAGTTGAGCGGCTCAAATATTTAGAATTTTTCAGTACCTGTTGGTCAATGATGTCAATCATAGATTCGTAAATCGTAATCGGAAGCTGAAGAAAGAAATAGAATGGGGGAGTGTTTGGGAAGTGATTTTATAGGGAACATTTTCATGATGGTTGTTACCAAAATGTTATTTTTCTTGTAGCCCTTTCGTGAGAAATGTCTTTCAGTGATCTCAAAAAGGTCATTTGATAGTATGCAAGTTGAAATCATTGTCACCTGTTGTCACAATGATAAACGAGAACTGTTCAAGATAAGTCAAATGTGGTTACTTTAAAAGAGATCTTACATTTGATGATTTGGATAAAGGATCCAGTTTTAGAAGTAATGAGCTTTCGTTGACAGTAATCATCTAAAAAAAGAGAAACAAATAAGTTCAACTGCACTTAAAAAAAAACTAGTGAAAAGCTAGTGAAAACTTTGGAACTAAAAGGATTCCAAAGGACAGTTCTTCAAGTCCAAAGTTCTCCAAGTCTACTTTATGTTAGATTAAGAGAATTATTCAAGGTATACGTGAAACCCCTCTCATTCTTAAGGTCGGGTTAGAGCTTTGCTAATATGAAAAAAGGTGAAGGGGAAGATCTTCATAATTAATGGCAAGCCATAAATGGTGAATTTGTTTCTCAACTGGATAGATTTCTGTCTACAGACGGAAAAGTTGCAGCACTGGTTTGGAGAGCATTGCACAAACCTGTTTTTGTATTTTAATGTCTTGCTCAGTAGCAGAGGATGAACCAACAGTATACCATCCAAGAAAATCCAAATCACTGAACACCTGACGAACTAAGAGAAAGGAGGGAAGATGGCAGGTAAACTCATGTTTGCAAAATACTTGTTCAAAAACCTCATAATGTTATGATGTCACTTATCTTGCACTCCGAAAAATTGAAAAACTAAACCAAGCTCAATGATATTAAAAGCTTTTATCTTCTGCAAAACTAATAGTTATTATTTGGCTAAAACGTGAATTATGTGTCATTTTACGGAAGTAAAAAATTTTATAAGGTAATCTACTTACACTGTTCCTCTTTGTTTTGAAAATATTCCATTTCAATAACACATCCCTCAGCATTCTCCGAATGTTGTAATTCAAATGAATTGTAAAGCTCCAAATTTCTTCCATTCTGTTTCCCCAACAGTGCTCCATAAACTGAAATGAAAAAAGGCTGTTACTATTTTAAACCCCAGGGGGGAGGGGCACTAAAGGTGAACATCCTACCGTACGTGCAGCCCTTAAGGGTCCTTTTTCCAAGCCTTGGAAAGAATTGTACTCTAAGGGTGTAAAATTTGGAAAATCTGACCACATTTTACCTTGGTCAACAAATGGTCAACAATTTCCAAGGCTAATTTTGGGTCACACATACAATCTTTTTAAGTCGAGTGCCCCCGGGCTTTAAACAAACCAGTCTTAGAAGAGTCCAATTCATATTTCATCATAGCTATATGATTCGCTTATTGAGCATGTGTATCTTATAATTATTGTAAAACGGTTCTTGTGCTTGAATTTAAAAATCATAAAACAAACTTAACCTATTTGAGTCTGTTAAATGACGCGCCTTACGCGCCCATGCACCTTACGCGCCCACGCGTCTGAATTTTGACGCGCCCTCTTACGCGCCTTATTATCAACGCGTCCTAAATTTTTGACGTGCCTTGCAGTATTACTACCTTATAGCGATAGTTAATGCTAGTTTAAAAATGTAATCGATTGTGGTGTACTTGGGATTATAGTATCGTCTTGTTACAATTGATTAATTCACGGACCAAATTTCAGACTTTTTTCACGTGAATTTACTCTCAGGTGCCTAATAAAAATGGGTTGATCAGATCTTGGACGGAAAATATCTAAAATAGACTTAAAAGGGGTTTATTTCAATGGATAAATATTATTTCCGTGAAAAAGGAAAAGGAAATATTATCCTTGCAATTTTTAGCCTTAGGGATGTAATATGAAATTGTAAAATTTGAAAAATCAACGTGGTATGATCAAAAGTTATTGATTGGTTTCTTATAAAGACGATGCTTAAAAGAAATATAGATATGCTCACGTTAAGCACAATTCCTTCCTGGCTTTGCTAAAGAACTAATTACCGAAAGCCTAATTCCCTCAAATCAAAAGTTATTGATTGGTTTCTTATAAAGACGATACTTATAAGAAAAATAAATATGCCCACGTTAAGCACAGTCCCTTACTTGCTTTGAAAATACTGCTTACTGAAAGCCTAATCCCCTCAAATCAAAAGTTATTGATTGGTTTCTTATAAAGAAGATGCTTATAAGAAAAGTAAATATGCTGACATTAAACACAACTCCTTACTTGCTTTGAAAAGAACTAATAGCGAGGTTAAATATCGGGTTTGCTCTAGAACACGTTTCCGTTCAGTTTCTTGTTCTAGAGCAAATCCGATATTTTTGCCCGGGGTATGTCTGCCTAGCTTTCGGGTTAGCCTGTAGAAAAGTGCCGTAGCGCGAACGAAGGCTTCAAAAATTTGTCCGTCGTCCTGAGTTATCTACTGATACTTAGCCTCAGGGTGCGTCGGTAATAAGGCAAGTAAGTAAGGCGCGTCAAAAATTTAGGGAACATCGATAATAAGGCGCGTCGAAATTCAGGCGCATAAGGCGCCTAGGGCGCGTGGGCGCGTAAGGCGTGTGGGCGCGTAAGGCGCGTCATTTAACAGACTTGTTTTTGGGTATAATTTTCATTTCATTTTTGGTGTTAACCAATTCTCAAATTGACAAATAGAACTGTTCTAAATGCTCTTTTATACATCTTTCATTTAAGAAATGATCGCAAAAACCTATTAGCAAATGATGATCAAAACATGATAATAGTAACATTATACCATTGTTGAAAACAAATGTTGAAACAGTGCTCGATACACTGGGTAGAGCTTTATATGGATTTTAAATTTTAACAAATGAAAATATATGTAATTAGTAACATTACAAACCTTTAGGCACGACTCCTTCTTGGGCCTTGATACGGGTATAATGATCAGATATATTCATGATAACAAGTGGATGCAGTGCAATAGTAACACTTGCGGGAACTCCAGTAGCAAGGAACTCTTCATTGTCAGCCTCAGGGACTACCCCATCAGCGACAGATGATGAAGATGGCATCTCAGTTGAGCTTTCGTCATTCATTTTTAGCCGTTTTGATTGTTGAAACATTTATTTACATATCATACTGAAAGTAAATATACATATTTATAATGCAGATTTGAAATCAAATGTTACATTTGGATACCTTAATACCTTTTTCAATAAAAATTGAAGTTAAAATACAAAAAATTTTCAAACAAGGAAAAGCCATTCATTTCAGTTCATTTACGAGATCTTTCCTTCATATTTTTTAGCATTATCTAGGGTCTAGAATAGAAAAAAAAACAGACTAGTCAAATAAATCAGATAATGATTTTTCTTAAACTCTTGATTTTCTTTTTAAAAAACAGAAATACAAAACTTAAATATCATTTGGTCTAATGTCGACACCCCTCCTCTAATTCCGACACTCTTTTTATCAGCTGAAATTGATAGAAAGGTTGAAACTGTTTTTCTTGGCTTAGTGGTCACAGAGGAATAATTTTTTTTCAATCAGTGATTCAAGCTTTCATATTCAGTCTAAGCTTAACTCCTATTATCAGGATTAGAAACTAGGCTAGTCTTACCTCTTTTATCTTTCCCTTTACAACAATACAATGCTGACAAGTTGACACAACACATGTGTACATGTGCATTGACAAGTAATCCCTGACAGAAGTTTATATCGAAATCTGCAACAAAAACGACAGTGGTCTCTTCTACTGATTGTTTCCCAGCGCTCCTTCGCAGCTGTTTATCAAATTTCCACCAATGAGGTTGCCACATTTCAAACGGCCCTTGTTTTTGGCACCTGTGGCCTTTCAGTGCCTTGCACGACGGACGGCTGTAAAATCCCACCCTTTATATATTTGTTTCAATTCGTGATCCGTGGCTTACGTTTTTTCTCATCTTCAATTTACTGAAGAAAGCAGGAATTTGATGCGAGAGTTAGATTGTCAACAAAGTGCCGTAAAAAATCATTGAATAAATATTTTCATTTTGAAACATAGGTGCAAAAAAGGGAAACATAGAAAAGTTTCATATTTCATTGCATTAATCGAAATGGGGGATTTGGAAAATTTTCTATGTTTACTTTTCAGTAGTTTTTTGCACAAACCCCTGTAACTATGGGCAAGCACCCCGTTGCTAAGATGTTGGCTTGAAATCGAAAAATGAAACCACTCAAAACAGGGATATGTTATAGCGGAGCTGGATATCTCTGTCCCTGACATTAAAATTTGATATGAAATTTAACTTTTTTAATTACAAACTCGTGAAATTTGGATTTCCTCTTAGCCGATGTTTCTGCTGCTGCATTTATCGTTCACGATTAAAAACTTTTAATTATCAAGAGGGTCTGTAAAACATTGGTGAATGACAATTTAAAAAAATGAAAAACATTGTTTTCATTAGTAAAGTTATAAGAAATTTCTTCTCTAAGATTATAAATAGTACTTTTTCATTTGAAATACCACGCTACACCGAGGGTGCCTCACTTTCTAACTGATATTTTCAGATAGCAATAGACAGGCAGCTGAGGTCACAAAAAAATTGGACGGGGTGCGAACAATCCCAAACCACTTTTAATTGAAAATATACAACCTAAATATCTAGAAACCATCAACCGGAGTTGTTGAAATTACTTACCGGACGTGTCCGGTAATATTTTAGTACCTGATGACGTCATGCGTGCCCATAAGGTAACTGAAAAAATTTTGAGAACCAACATAGACATTATATACCGATCGAAGCGTTTTTTAACGTAGATTAAGAAAATGGTCAGTAACCATATCTGAAAATTTTGCTATAAAAAGTTAGAACGCTTTTCCTTTATGTCCGTAACGTCAATTTTACCTGTCCGAGACGAAAAAAAAATCAAAAATTCAAACTTATCAAAATTGAAATCTAAGACCGCCATTCAAAAGCTCTCAAAAATCGATATAGAAGACTTTTAAGTGGATATATATGATTTCTCAACCTAACTCGAGAAAATCGATCCTAAAGAAAGTGTAAATATGACGTCATCAAAACTTCGGAAGCTTTTAACTTTTTATTATCAAATTTTCAGACATAGTTACTGACCTTTTTCTTAATCTACGTCAAAAAACACGTCGATTGGTATATAATATGTCTATGCTTTTTTTCATAAAAATTTTCATTTTGCTTGTGACGTCATCAAATACGAAAATATTTTCGGACGCGTCCGGTAATTATTTTCACACTGTCCAGTTGATGATTTTGTGTTCAGAAAGGTCGTATCTATTGAAAACAACTGTTTAAAGTTTGCTCGCAAACTTTGTAGCTACTGCACTTTTTTATGTGACCTCAGCTGCCTGACTACAAGTCGGTATGTCTGATTATGGAAAAAATTTGAAGTCAATTGAAATGGTCGTGGATAGATTGTAAATGACTCTCCGGGATTTTTTCTACTTTCTCTACTTCCTATCTTCCATTCTATCTCCTCGTCTATTCTATTTTCTGACTCTCAGACCTGTTTTCTGATGATTTCTACTAACTTTTCCATATTTCAAACTTTCTCCAAATATCGACCTGACCGGGATTCGAACCCACCAAATGAAAGAATCTCTGATCAGAAACCCAGCGCGCTATCCCTTGAGCCACACTCGCACAGCAGATTACAAAATTTGTAAATACTTATAGAGACAAAAAAGACGGGGGTAATGTTATTGTAATATGGGTAAAAGTACCCCTTTTTTAACCTGACTGAAATTCAAGCCGTTACTAGCAACCCTGCGGGGCCCAAGGCGCCGAGTATGCACCAGGCACAGTGACAAGCCGTTACTAGCAACCCTGACCCTACCTAACTGATAATAACAGAACCCCCGTCTAAATGGAACCACCATACCCCCGTCTAAACGTTTCCGCAGTTTGAAAAAATTTTCGCCTTGGTAGTCATTTACAATCTACCCGACACCAATTGAAACAACATTTGTCAAAATATTTACATCCGAAATTTTTAAAGAGAAATCATGAAAGCTTCTCAAATTCATAACATACGCTGATAAAAAATAGATTTCAGTTACAAGGAAGCTTTTGGGGTATCTTCTACAAATATTATTTTGATGAAAAGCAGGAAAATCATAGCAAAATATGTGCAAACATACTTCTATTTCTATTTCTATTTTTCTAGAATTCTTCACAATTTCTCAAATTCATAACACACGCTGATAAAAATAGATTTCAGTTACAAGGAAGCTTTTGGGGTATCTTCTACAAATATTATTTTGATGAAAAGCGGGAAAATCATAGCAAAATATGTGCAAACGTACTGCATGAATACTTTGTCTGCTTCATTATTCTTATAAAAACAGAACACTCAAGGGGACAGAGATGGATTTCTATTATCAACAGTTTACAATAGACCTTTTTCAAAGAGGACGTCCTGTTGAATAATTATGTAGTCCAGCCATAAAAACAATGTTAGAGCCATGCATAATTACTGTATCATGCATATTGTAATAATTATGCATGGTTTTATCATTGTTTTTCTGCTGGACTACATAATTATTCAACAGGACGTCCTCTTTGAAAAAAGGTCTATTGTAAACTGTTGATAATAGAAATCCATCTCTGTCCCCTTGAGTGTTCTGTTTTTATAAGAATAATGAAGCAGACAAAGTATTCATGCAGTACGTTTGCACATATTTTGCTATGATTTTCCCGCTTTTCATCAACTTGGAGATTGAGTGTTTGTAAACATAGAATTTTTTTTCATAACCTTTATTTGGGGGGTCGGAATTAGGCAGGGCTGTCGGATTTAGGACCACTCACGGTACTAGCTTCACTTGAGGAAATAATAGCGGAGATCTGCACTTGGGGTTAAAAAACTGTCTGCACTTTGCACCTGAAAACCTCAAATTTTGCACGCCTGCACTTGACTATTTGAACTTGAAAAAGTCACAAACCACATGACCCGAACTTGGTAGCTGACCACATTATTTTTATGCGTTTAAACACAGTAGCAAGAATGGGCCGAACAGTACCGTGAGATCGGGTAACTTGCATCAGTGAGTGGAGGCTAAAACATGCATAGCCTGCCCCCTCAAATGATGACTGACCAATTCTAAGCAGCAAAATTTCAAAACAAATGAACTACGCAGCTCCGCTTGCAGCTCTACTCTACCATTTATGTTTTGATTTAATTTTGTATTTTAAGAAGCGCCTTAACTGATGCAAGTTACCCGATCTCACGCGTCACGGTAACTTAAATGTAACTAAAACAAATAGATAGATAGATAAATAGATAGATAGATAAATACCTCTAAAACGATATTTTCGATATTCTGAGATGATTTGAGCAGCCTACTGCACTGCAGCCTGTATTGTTGGAAATTAGGTCAGTGGTTGGCGCAGGCATAGATCTTTTTCCTGTGCTTGTGCTCTTGTTGCAGTCGGGTTGAACTATAAAAGGTTCTGAAGGTATATTGCTTTGGTATTATATATTATGTTATACGGGTGAGCTCTCTTTTACTACTATGCAGTCTTATCATATTATCTATTATAGTCTCAAAATTGTAAAATAAACTACAGTTGAACCCCAATGAAGCAATTCGGCTTTGTTTTAGAATTACGTGTTTCCCGATCGGGAAAAATACTTAACGGTTTTTTGCTGACTAAGGTAAATATAAGGGAAGATTGTTCTCCGATCGAGCAAAACTTTCCGATTCAAATTCAAGCGCCATTTTGCATTTCCATGATTTTCAGCAAGCAACTTGAACTTCATCAGACTTCATCAAAAGCAAAAGTTTCCATCGACAGTGAACAAAAGAAAAGATTGAGTTCAAGAAAACGAAACAATATGATTGATAAAATTCTAGACTTCCATTTAACACCTGTGAGTATTTATTTGACTTTCAATTACAAAAAACAAGAGGATTTTATCAGTCAGGCACATCCTGGCAAATGTAAATGAACAGGGTGAGCATTTGCATGGGGGGTATTCGTCACCCAGTGTAAATGAGATAGGGCGTCTCAGGCTAAAAGTGTGAAAATGAATAAAAATGAACTTCAAACTGAAAAAGGGAAAAAAGGAAGAAAACTGGGAACTTTATTTTTGCGTTACTGTAAAAAGTTTCTTCAATCCAGACCCGATCAGTCGAACTAATCGAACCGATTTTTTAATCGAACTAATCGAACCCGATCGAACCTAATCGAACTTAATCGAACCTAATCGAACACTCACAATTTTTGATAAAACTCGAGTTCGATTAGTTCGATGAGTCGTCAGGTGATTAGTTCGATTAGTTCTACTAATTTCGATTAGTTCGATTGGTTTACTACGGATTAGTTCGATTAGTTCGGCAACTTGACCAGTGTTGGGTTCGATTAGTTCGATTAGTGTGATAAGTTAAACTAGCAACTAGTTCGATTAGTTCGACAACTTGCCAATACACCGCTTAGGAGTCTCGCTATCTTCACGGTACTCCATTGGATTGCAGAGGCCGGTAAAAATGGTAGATAAAAATGCTCACTTTAGTACTGTGAAAGGTTAGAGGAATGCAAACATTGTGAATTTTTCTCTCTCCTTTAAAGAGAATGATTTAGATATTTGAACATGATATCAATGATAATTTTATAAGTCTCTCCTGAAAATTTCACAAAAATTCATCAAGAGGAAAAGAAGTTATGATTAAAAGGAGTTCTTTACCTACCGTTTTTCGGCTATGTTTCCTTATGAGAACCAGATGTTTACCTACCGTTTTTTTACGGAGGAGAGTGAATTTTCCGTGGTCGCTAAAATCAAAACAATGGAAAATTGGATTGACGCGTGCGCAGTCGACACTCCTAAATGGTGTATTCATTAGTTCGATTAGTTCTACTAAGTTCGATTGGTTCAACAACTTGACAAGTGATTATCCCGGCCCGACGATGCTTAACTTAACTTCCGTGATCTGACGACCCCTGGGGGTCCCGGCCGGTCAGGGGGATGTGAGGGTAGACCCCTGCACCATTGGGGGTCCTTCAAAGTTCCTCAAAGTATCGTCAAAAGCCGGCAAAAATCGTTCTGGCTCGCTCCGTGGACCGATTTCCGGGCCTCCCGGACACCGAACGGGGGTCCCCAAACGGTCCCCCGGACCTGGGCCGAAAAGGGTGGCACACATGCTTTGCATATCGACCGGTTTGGATGTCTGGTAGGTCCCGGGGGTCTCGCTATAAAGGGATTTCCGCATGCCCAAAAATCGCCATTTTGACCCGCTGGACGGCCCTGTCCGGGTCAGGACCGGGCCACCGGGGGTCTTACGGGTCGGGACTGATGCCTTGCATCCATCCCAACCCATCAGAACATTAAGGAAGGCCGTCCGGCTTCAGGCGTGCCCTTAAAACCGGAGATTTAGAAAATTGGCATTAACAGTTTTCCTGATTCGTTCCAGACTTTCGCCGGGCCTTCGGAAAGCCCAGTCGGGCTGGAATGGTCGAAGGCACCCTTCTGCTTTGCTCTCAGACCATTTTCAACGTTAAGGAAGGCTTACAGGATTTTTGGGGGCCTCGAGACAGAGCTATGGTTACGGTACTCTTAAAAAGGGCATTTCCGGACTTTCCTGAGTCGGGAAAAGCCGGTATAATGCCCCCAAACGACCCAAATTGCCAGTCTTTATGCCCGGACATCTTTTCCACTTTTCGAGTTCATTATAACAAGCCTTGGAAGCCTTGCAGGAGCCCCCAAAGCTTGCAGAAAGTCGCGATTTCCGGAGGCTTGCCGGGAGTTCCGGAGGGGTCTGAAAAGTCCGGAATACCCGGATGGGGTCGGGCCACACCCAAGGAAGGTGTGGTCCAAATATGAAGCATAACGGTCTAGTGGTTAGTGAACTAGGGTCGATAGACCGTCCGGCTACTGTGGCTTACTTCCCAATTCTATGCTAAACGCCCTACTTTCACTGGCTGTGACGTCATTTTAAGGCTTTCAAATACAGACGGATGTATACTACTATGTAGGGAATCAAGAAATTGGTTTTACTGCGAACTAATCAAACAATGTCTTGATCGAACTTAGATCGAACTAATCATGAAACCATTTGATCAAATCGAATGAATCGAACTATATCTTGGTCGAACTAATCGAACCATTAAATCTAATCGAACTAATCGAACTATATCTTGATCAAACTAATCGAACCATTAAAATCTAATTGAACTAATGGAACTATATCTTGATCGAACTAATCGAACAAACTCGAACTTAATCGAACTTAATCAAACACTCACAATTTCAAGGAAAATCTGAAAGTTCGATTAGTTCGATTAATCGAACTCTAATCGTTCGATTAGGTTCGATCGGGTTCGATTAGTTCGATTAAAAAATCGGTTCGATTAGCTCGACTGATCGGGTCTGTTTCAATCTTCGAAGATTAAATTGACCCATGGAAAAAAAATTTCATCTATGCAGTTCTTTGAAATGAAGCAAAATATTTCCAACCCGGTTCAATTAAACTGGGTATTCAGCGCTATTACGTCACTTTCGTTTTCAACCCCATTCATTTGCCAATGGTTGCAAGTGAAAAATACCCCGTTCATTTGTCAGGATGTGCCTGACTGTTTATCATTAAGCTGCTCCTGCCTGCTTGCACAACAAATTTGTTTATGTTTGTTGCACGCAATTGCTATGTTGTCTCGGGGGGGGGGTACTACCCTTGTCGACCGACGGGGGTGCTTCCGCTGAGGTTCGAAAAATGGACCCTACGTGGGACTCGAAATTTGTGAAAAAAGTGACCCTGAATGGGACTGAAATTCCAAAATTTTCTCAAACTACTTTTTCCCCAAAGGGACTGATTTTTCTATTTTGGTGTTTTTGCGACCCTACCTGGGACTCGTGGAGGTTAAAAAAAGTACCCTGACCAGCGGAGCATCCCCGTAACCCATCTTGCCCTAGTACCCCCCCCCCCGGGTATGTTGTAGCTAGCTAGCTAGAAGAACGGTAGTAAAATGTCTGGCGTCCAAGACCTTTGTTTTGAATGTTTGGGGTACAATCTAAATAGTGCAATTAACAAATTACACAGCCAGAATACGATAAGTGGTATATGATGGGTAGACCTTCAATTCAAAGCTTGAATTTTTAGCCCAAAGGCTCACAGTTTCTGAGTTTTGACAGTTTTGATGAATCAACAACACGTCTCTAGCCGTAAATGATGCCTAGGCGCTCCAAATAAGGTTTCATGCTTTTTGATTTTTCAGATAAAGTAGTTCATTTCTGTCAGTAATCTCAATTGAATATTACCGCAATTTCAGATTTGATTGATATTCAATTGGGTTCGATTAGGATTCGACTGCATTCAATTGTGCTTGAATGTGTTCGATTGGGTTTGTATATATTTTTAATTGGACTTTTCCTTCCGATGTAAAAATTTTCTTCCAAACATAAAAAATAATCAAGAAATAAAAAATAAGTAAAATACAAAATTAAATCAAAACAAAAATGGTAGAGTAGAGCTGCGATCAGAGCTGCGTAGTTGTATTTTAATGACCAGCTAGGTCTTTCATTTGAGGGCTATGTATGTTAGCCTCCACTGATGCAAGTTACACAATGTCACGGTACTCCTTAAAGCTCTAGTCTGATTCGTGAACCTATTCAAAACCAAAACACAGGTTGTATGGTTCGTTGTATTTTAAGGAAGACAATCGAACTTTGATGTTCGATTGCGTTCGACAATTGAATTTCAATCAGTCGATTGCGTTCGATTTGGTTCGACTGGTTCGATTGTCGATTCCGTTCAATTGAGATCGTCTAGACTTTTCCAAGTTTCACTTTTTTGCACCAACTCTTCAAAATGAAAATATTTAAGATTTAAAGTTCTTCTTTTATTCAATGATTTTTTATGGCACTTTCAGTGAGGCTGGAACTTCAATTTTTGAGGATTACGATTTTACCAGTTTTTTAGCGATTTTTGCCTCGCTAGCCCAAATCTCGCAACCTCTTTACCTTAAGGAAGATCGAAATTAGAGTTTTTCAGCGTTCCGAAAAAACGCATAGCAGAAATTTTATCATCTTCACAGGATCGATTCTCAACAACAAAATACATCTTTTGGTCTTTGGGTTTGTTTCTGACGTTTTTTCTTCAAAGAATATCGAGCGCGCGAGAAAAAAATGACTCGCTCGTTTTCGTGCGGGCGATTAAAGATAAGGCGGCAATCTTGCACTGAGGGTGCTACTTAGTTTCCACCCTATTTTGCGCCCACGATAGAATGGTCAAAACAGGGGGTGATTACAAATCTCGGAAAAGAACTCCCATTGGAATTCTGATACCTAACCCGATTGGTTAATTTCGGAACAGCTTCAAGAAAGTCATAATGGCAGATAATTTTCTGACGGAATGTGTGTAATTTATCGATGTTGATGGCTTGTTGATTCTTTAAAGAAAAAAGATAACAGGTATAGCTTTTTCTAATCCTGGAATATCGAGGTTCCAGCTACACTGACTTTGTTGATAATCTAACTCTCGCATCAAATTCCCCATGGGGATTTCACCCCCAACGCTCCACAGAAGATACTTTAATGGGATAAACTTTTGCGGTGATTAAATTTCGCGGTTGGGCCTATCCGCAAAATTCAAAAATTTCACGAGAACTTAATTTTGCTGGAAGCACTATTGGGTGTCAATATTTTAACGATTTTGTGACTTTCACTGTCAAATCATTCATGTTGGTTGTTGAAATACACATTATTTGCGCCTCTTTGATGCAAGTAACCATTCAAAAAGTATTTATTTGACATATTTTGAGTTTTGTTTGGAAATATTTCGCGGATGAGGCCCTTCCTAATTTCTATTGATGGACTTAATTTCGCGGATTTTCACAGATGACGCGAAATCCGCGAAATTTAATCCCCGTGAAAGTTTATCCCATAAAATTAAAGTATACTTCTTTATATATGACGGGAAAGTGGAGAAAATCTATCGACAAAAATGAGGTAGTCGCAGTTCTGTTTATCGACTTTCGCATGTCACACCTGATCCTATTAAAGAAAATGCGTGCTTCTGGAATATCTGGAGATTTTCTCTCATACCTAACGAGCTACCTTAGTAACTGAAAGCAATTCGCATCACTAAATGGAGGCGAGTCCAACCTTGAAAGAGTCGAATATGGTGTCCCGCAAGGATCTCTAATTGGACCACCAAGTTTTTCCATCAACGTAAACGATATGAGTGATTGTATTGAAAGTGATTTGGACCAGCTTGCAGATGATTCAACAACCTATACCACTGGACCAACTGCTGATGCTGTTCTTGACAGCCTCCAAAACAGTGCTTGTCAATAAGAGAGTTATGCCAAACGAAACTCCTTAACAATTCACCCTGATAAAGCGACCATTAAAAACTGTACGCTCGAAAATGGCAAATTTTTGACTCCCCCTCCCCCTTGTACGCTTTTGTACGCTTTATGTGTACCCCCCCCTTCAGCGTACGTACGCTTTTTAGTACACCCCCCCCCCCTTAACCAAAGTCGAAACTTGAAACTCCTCATGTAACAGTAGAATATGTAGGTATCCAATCGTATTTATAACAAAGTCTTTTGATGTGAAAATATTGCGTTTTTCTCTCAAAAAAGACAGTTTAGGAAAAATTACGAGCGTACGTACTTCTCCTCAAGGACCCCCCTCCCCCTCGTACGCTTTCGTACGTTTTGGGAATACCCCCCTCCACCCTCTCGAACGTACATACTTTTTGAATGGTCCCAATTGCAAAATCTTGGTCATGTCAAGAAATCGTTTCATCGGTCCATACAAAAACATTACATTACACTATGTGGAGCAAGTGTTGAGATTGTTAGCTCCACCAAATGTCTGGCAGTCTAAGCTTAAACTCCTATATCAGGATTAGAAACTAGTCTAGTCTTACCTCTTTTATCTTTTCCTTTACAACAATACAATGCTGACAAGTTGACACAACACACTGACAAGTAATCCCTGAGTGAGAGATTTTTTATTTTTCCCGACATGTATATGGATTATCTTGCATTTTGTTACTGATTTGTCTAATGTTGTGGTTTTTTGAAGGGCTGGTTCTAAGAGATGAGAGGATATATTTTTCGGGTACTAAATTTTCGCGTGTATTTAATTTAAGTTTTTTGGCAATTTATTACTGTTTAAATTTTCATTGAAATTCAATGAATCAGTTTAATAATTTCGGCACATCAAATGCAACTACACTCTTAAAATAAGCATAGTCTGGCGATATGGCTTCCCCAACTTTTTTAATTTTGTCTGAATTTTTTTCAAAAAAGGTTTTGAGAGAAGATTCTATTTTTTCTCAATTGCCCCTTTAGTAGGGGGAAATTTGTAAAATCGCTCGATTTTTTTAGTCAAAGCACTTGTTATACATTTTTGGAAAGCTAAGGGGTAGGGGAATCAAAATAACTTAGGTGCCAATTTTGTTTCGGACACTTTGGTGTGATTTTCGGACAAATACGACAGTCTCGGGCAAAAATCATAGGGTGAAAAATTAGTGAAAATTTTAACTTGAGAAAACGGAGACCTGTTGTATATTTTTGAAAAGCTCTCAAAAAATTAAGATTAGTGATATATTGCGAGTATAGGTGATTTCAGTACCTAACTCGAGATATTGAACTTCCAAAAGCGCTAAAACTGGACAAAACAGCTGTTTCTGGCTGAAAAACACTGAAAAACACTGTTTTTAAGGATTTAAATGTCGAAAAAACGAACAAATTTCCCCCTACTACTTTCAAAAAGTTATATAATGGCTGTGGTATAGTGACCAATCTCAATGAGCGATTCTTCTCCCAGGTCAACCCATGCCTCCTCTATCAACCAAATAGAAAACATAGATGAAAAGTATGATTTATAAATAGCAACACTTTTCTCGTCGTCTCTCCTCTCTAACCCGCACTCCATCGCAGTGATCGGTCTGAATAATCTCAAATCAGAAAAGACAATGACAACACACCCTCTACGACAATGAATTTTGAAATTAGCCGTAAATATTGGGTCTGTGCACTTACTAATGCCTCCTGCAACTCAACCAAATAGAAACAGAAAAGAATTCTCGATCAAGTAAGTTACAGTTACTGTAATAAGGTTAGTTCTGACTTGAATGATTTTTACTTTTTCTCATTTGCAGGATGGGACAGCTTATTATCAAATCAAATGGAAAACATCTTGGGAAAGAGCTGATTCATTATCACAATTTGGTGAACTGCTGGACGAGTTTTGGGCCAAAGTCAAGAAAGCCAGTACTGCTAATATGTTCAATAACACATCCGTCAACAGGGTAAGTTGTTTTATGTTTGAATTCGAAACATTTGATATATTTGATTTAGTCCACAAGTTTGATTATAGTTTGACGTTTATTGCTGGCATGCCTGTATAACAAAGGTAAAATAAACCAATTATACTGAATTATAACAATATTTTGTTTTCATGAAATGCTCATTCGAAATAGTTTCATGAAAAGTGAAAAATCTTAAAAACGCCAAGTGATACAGAATTTCTTTTCTAACCAACTTTCATGTAAAGTGAATGATCTTAAAAAAAAAGCCAAGTAGCATTTTTTTTCTAACCAACTTTCTTGTTTGCTTTCTTTAGAAAGAGCCAGCGATCGTACCCAGGCCCAAACCCACAACTCAACAATCAAATAATACACAACAAAAGAACGCCCCACGAACGCCAACACAAAAGAAGAGGACACCTTCAACATCTCACACGCCACGCACAC
The DNA here is from genome assembly GCF_902728285.1 of Clytia hemisphaerica. Taxonomy (NCBI): domain Eukaryota; kingdom Metazoa; phylum Cnidaria; class Hydrozoa; order Leptothecata; family Clytiidae; genus Clytia; species Clytia hemisphaerica. The sequence goes on from NW_027103875.1 coordinate 229,173, forward strand.
CTCAACAACAACAACAACAACAACAACAACAACAATTCTTCCAGCAGTCCCAACAGATTCAGGTACGGTAGTATTATGTAGATCATGCTACGATACGCACAGGGCTTCAATCAACAAACAGATCAAATGAGAGCTTTAAACTTTCCGCCTATCCATAAATTATTTTGTGAACCCGTTTTTATTAAAATACTCGGTGCTCTGTAATAAGTAGCAAGACTTCCTTCTGGTAGATAGCTATCTCATATTTAATAATGCTATGACTCATAAGATATTTTCCTCTTTTTTTCCACACACCAGCAAATGCAATCCTTCCAACCACCGCCACAACAACCACCACCCGCCACACAAAGTATGGGTCAACCGTCTTCTGTCACCCTCATCGACAGTGATGACGACGATGATGACGTCATCGCAATCAACCCTCCTCCATCGGGCGCCAATAACATGTCTTTCAACTCCATGGTAAGAAATATCTTTCATTCGTTGTACTCAAGCTTGAAAAACGTCTGCTGATGATCGCACTTCAATTTATAAATACACCTGAATACACCGCAAACTTTGTTGAGAAGAAGGTAATCAGTGTTTTAGTTAAACTTATTGCGTCCACATTTTAGACACTTTTACCCTTTTTCTTTCTTTCAGAATCTAAACAATATCAAGTTAGAAGACTTCGACCAGAAACCACAACTGGGTTTTCCACCTCAACCTTTCGCAGGAGGCCTCCCTCCACAACAGCAATCTTTCATGAACCCCACCAACGGTCGAGGAGGTGGCGGTGGCAATAGAGGACGTGGTAGTGGTGGTACAGGTGGAAGAGGAAGAGGTCGTGGTAGAGGTTCCGGTCCCTCTCCTGCCAAGCGGAAGTTGGGTATGCCACCTGCTGGAAGTGCTACTCCTCCTATGAAGATGGAACCGGTGAGTAAAGCCTCTTTTCTTCTTTCATCATTTTAAGTTCCCTTTTATAGTTAATAAACTAAATATAAGCTTGATGTTTCTTTGTTTTCGAAAGAAGTTTTGTTTATGTTTTCGAGGCAAAATCGATTAGCATTTGAAATTTTAGTCCCTTTATGGCGCACTTGGACTTTCATTACAAAAAGCACCACCCGTCACAAGCAACAAAACCGATTATCTTCTTCTCTCTGTTTCGTTGTAGGGTGCGTCTCCCATCAAACACGAAAGTTCAAGTGCGTCATCGTCTTCAGTTTCCGGCTCGTGGGAATCGAACTTTGAAATTATCGAGAAACGAAATTTTGACGGGTCCGTTAGTGAAACAAACTATCGGTGAGGTTGTGTGTTTTTACGAAACAGTGATTGGATGAAGGTGATGAAGAGTGATGTTAGAGGATGAAAAAAAATTTTGGATTTTTTTTTAATCGAAAAGAGCTGGTTGGTTAACTGTTTTAAAAGAATTCCTGGAGGAAATCCAGTCTTTGTGTTTAGATATCTTCTACCTTTACACCTTCATTCAACCGCTGTTTATTTTGATTACAATTGTTTTGATATTACATTCCTTCTTTCCTTCGCGTGGCGGCTTTAGCAGCAAATGGGCGGCTTTGGTGGCGTGAAAAATGAAAATGGTGGATTGGCGCCCGTTACAGCACAATCGAGTTGGAAAGATCATTTTGAAGTATTGGAAAATTATGTGGATGGTCAAAAAGTTCACTCTTCGTACAAGTGAGTGGATTTCTTCTTCTTCTTCTTCTTCTTTACGTTTTACTTTTCGAAGTTCTTAGCATAGGAGCTAGGCATTGTTATTTTTTTGAGTTAGTTATTCATTTAAGTTATTCAATTACAGAGGCAATTGGCTAGTCCAGTTTAGCCGCTCCCTTTTGAGTGCAGGCTAGTGACGAAGAAAGTTATTATTTTATGTTATTATTTGTGTTTTCCTTTTTGTTTCTTTCTCGTTTGTGAAGATGCCGACTGTGCGGAACATCCATCGCCCAGCAATCCAACTGTGGCCGACATCTCAAACTGAAACACGGCGTCGGTGGTGGCGGCGTTGGTGGTCTCTAAGCAAGAATGACCCCACAAACAGCCTTACCCTTCTCTTAAACTCTCAATCTCTCTAAGAACTTTTCTTTTCGACAGACCATTCGAAAAAGACGGACTCTCCGATTAAACAAGCTTTCTCCTGCCCTTAATAAAATCAAGCTTTTTAAATCTTTTAATTATACTGTGAAAAAATCTGATCGAAAGGTTTTACCAAAGAAAAGTTCTTCCACCCTCCCCGTACCCCACAAGCACGCATATTCAACCGCCCTCCCGCCCTTCAAAAAGGCACCCATTCACGCCCATCTCCCTCTCTTTCCGTTAAGATGTTTACACTGTAACGCCAAAATCGCGCAATCATCGAACTGTTCCCGCCACTTGAAAACACATTTGACGTCAGAGGAAGCAGAGCACGAGTGTCCGATTTGTCAGAAGAAGTTCGCGCGGTTGGATTATATCGAACGTCATTTGAAACAGCACGGTAAAGGATCAACGGAGGAGGTCAAGAAAATGATCAAACTCGTCGCCGCCAGTATGAAGAAATAACATGTAACAACTACCAAACTTGCTTAATTTTTTCATACACCAATTAATTCTGAAACCCTACAATCATGGACAAAATATTTGAGACAAAGGGGATTTCCCTGCGAAATTTTAAACACCACAAATGATTTTTTTGGTAAACTACAGTTGGAAAGCAGAGTTTTAACACGAGACTTAAGACTAAGGAGGACCTCAGGATCTCAGGATTTAAAAGTTCAAATTTGCTCCAAAAAGGCTTGGAATATAGCCTAGAAGCCACCGAACCCCTCAAAAATCGAAATATTCAATGAAAGAAAGTTGAAGTGCTAAAATAGCAATTCTCGCCCAAACTTTAAATTCTGAAAAACGTGAAAATTCACTAAAATCTCAATATATTTCGACGATGATTGTAGATTTTTTGATTGCCAGTTCTTCCCTATATTCATCAAGTTCAATTTATAGCTAGTTCTAGCATGGTCTTATTAGAACTTCACAGCTTCACAGGAATTAGCTCAAAATAAAACAGTGGATTATATTCTCGACTTAATTTGACTAAATCTTTTCTTTGGATCAGTACGGTTATTAGAGTAAGAGATGGTTGAAATTTTGTGTTGAATTTGTACGTAATAAGTTTTTTTTCACACAATTCTTTAAGAAGAAATAAAGTCATTCCTTTTATGTCATTGAAGAAGCTTTTAATCTTTCGATCGACGATCTAAATTCCCAAGATTTGTTTTCGATTACCATACATGGGCTACAGTAGATTGTAATTTGGATTTGATCTTTTCGTATGATGAGTAGAGGAGGAGGGCGAGCTTTGGATTTAAGTAGGACAATAAATTTTACTAGATTTAATTTTTTTGTTGTTGACTTCTTCTTAAAAGTTTATTCTTAAAGTTGTATTATTTTTTTCAAATCAATAAAGAACGGAATTCGGAAAAAAGCAGAAGTTTTTGTTCGATGAATCTTCGGCCCTATTTCCATTAGGAAAAATTCTGGAAAGAGAAACCATATTTTACCGGTCTTTTCAACAGAGATTCATGCTCTTTTCCGAACAAACCGTATCCCGATAACGGTTATCATTTCATAATTATTTTTTGTTATTTGTAAATATGAAGAGGGCTACTCTAGGATGTTTTTAATGCTAGTTTATATAATGTTGAAATATACCGTAGGGATTAATGAATACTTCAAAAGCATTTTTCCCTGAATTTTTTGGCAGAGTTTCTGGTAACGTCATCCCCGTGTATCCCAGGCTTTATCTATGCTACCATATTACTGATGGACGTCAGAGAATGCCCTCATCTGTTGACTGGTGCGAGCTCCCCTCTGAGAGATAGACCTTTTCATAAATTACGTCACGAACATCACTTGCCTTGTTTTGAAATTGTCGCCATGGTGATTAACTCACAGCGGATTTTATTAAAACTACTTTCTATATTAAAAAAATCGTTTAATGTCTCAAGAGACATAATCACCATGGTAATTGTTTGAATACGAGGCAAGTGATGTTCGTGACGTAATTTATGAAAAGGTCTATTGTCTTGAAATTTTGCAAGTGCACCAAATATGATTTGGCATCTTTGGTGAAAAGTTTTGCATCATTGATGACGTCATAGGCCATCGATCCCCTCTAACTTTTTTCCACTTTATTTTTTTTTATGCTCGAACTTTGTGAGGCAACTCCACGTGACATGTATTTTTTGGATCAATTTTTTGCCACCTGCTTGTATTGTGTATTTTACAGACTGACCCCTAAATTGTCTTTTTTGCCACCTGCTTGTATTGTGTATTTTACAGACTGACCCCTAAATTGTCCTTTTTGCCACCTGCTTGTATTGTGTATTTTACAAACTGACCCCTAAATTGTCTTTTTTGCCACCTGCTTGTATTGTGTATTTTACAGACTGACCCCTAAATTGTCTTTTTGCCACCTTGCTTGTATTGTGTATTCTACAGACTGACCCCTAAATTGTCTTTTTTGCCACCTGCTTGTATTGTGTATTTTACAGATTGACCCCTAAATTGTCCTTTTTGCCACCTGCTTGTATTGTGTATTTTACAGACTGACCCCTAAATTGTCTTTTTTGCCACCTGCTTGTATTGTGTATTTTACAGACTGACCCCTAAATTGTCTTTTTTGCCACCTGCTTGTATTGTGTATTTTACAGACTGACCCCTAAATTGTCTTTTTTGCCACCTGCTTGTATTGTGTATTTTACAGACTGACCCCTAAATTGTCCTTTTTGCCACCTGCTTGTATTGTGTATTTTACAGACTGACCCCTAAATTGTCCTTTTTGCCACCTGCTTTGTATTTGTGTATTTTACAGACGACCCTAAATTGTCCTTTTTGCCACCTGCTTGTATTGTGTATTTTACAGACTGACCCCTAAATTGTCTTTTTGCCACCTGCTTGTATTGTGTATTTTACAGACTGACCCCTAAATTGTCCTGTTTGACAGACCTGTATCAAACAGTAACCTGTATCTGAGACAAAAAAATTAAACTATTTTCCTCTAGATTTGAGAGAAATTTGAAATTTGATAGACGTTTTGGGGGCCACATACTGTATTGACTTTTGACGTGTTAGGTATTGATAATACAAGCTTGCAGACAAAATTTCAGCAACATCAGACGAGTGGTTATGCAGAAAGTGAGCATTTCAGGTTAAAAACGGACCACGCATAATACCTACCACTAGAGAAAATTTCAAAGTCAAAAGCTCCAATAGTTCTGGTAGGGGTCGACGTGTATTTTACAGACCGGTCTGTAAAGTACCAGATGCTTATCAGACCAAATGTTTTACATTACTAGTCTTTTCACAAAACAGCGTTCAAGAAACAAATTTCAATCCAGTCGAACGAGCAAATCGGTCCATATATAATTTTGGCCAAGTTTACATTCTTGTCTGTAAAATACCAAGCAGACAGGTGGCCGAGCTAAAATCATCCAATTATCCATATCCACCACTAGTCAAAATTTCAAGTTTATAGCATTTGTCATTCTTGGGATTTTAAAGGAGGCCTCGAGCCCTCCCCCCTCAAGATGCTTTCCCTAGTAACAAATAGGAAGATGCTCGAATTGTCAAATTCAATGTCAGCAAGCGAAGTTTGATTTGAGATAAATTTTTACCTTTATAACTCTAATTCTCCTTAATTCAACTGATTGACGTTTTCCCCTGGCGTTCAAGTTATATAGTCTGGAGGGGAATTCCTTACAATGTATCTTCCACAGGAAACTTAAAGCCTTGCTCCAATCGCACAACGAAATTATTAGTAAAAACAGTGAAAAAATGAGATTATGCTATTTCAAAGCGATAGTCAGTGGAACGTTACAATTCTTAATACAGTCAAGTGTCTTCATCTCGAATGAACTTTACTCGAACAAGTTTTTTGGTTCCTTCAAAGATTCTAATCTCTTTTATTTATGAAACCAGCCTTCAGGAACAATTAATATCAACCAAATTGACGATTTCAATCGCGATTTCAATCAGCTAATTTTTCATTCTGATCTGTAAACCAAACAGGTGGCTGGCAAATCATCCCAAACGATATATATAACCCTTGATCAAAATTTCAAAGTCATAGTCAGTTGGTAATTTAAATGTTTTACGGGGGGACTCGAGGCCCGGGGTACTAGGTTTGCAAAGGGATGGATAGGTCCGAGCTAAAGTTCGGAAATCGACCCTTTGAGAGACTTTTTTTCAAACTTTTAGCTCAAAGTTACTAGAATTCATGACCCTTTGAGGGAGTCGTTTTTTGATATTTCGGAATTTTTGGATCCTTTCAGTGATTCAATGTCTAATTTATTGTTTTTTGTACCCCATTTTGGAACCCTAATGGCTCGCACATACCCGACATCCACTTTGCCCAAGTACGAGCTCGAGGCAAGATGCTTCCCTTATTAATTGAAAAAGAAGCAGATGCTCGAAGGACTAAAGCAAAATTCACGATATTTTAGCTGAGTCCGCGAAACTTGAAACTCTGATAGATCGTGATCTAGCCATCGAAAGCCAATCGGATTTTGCGCCACTTCGGACAATTTAAGGGGGTCTACTAATTGACAAAGTTTGAAAAGGGTCTAAAGACTTTTGTGAAAATTTTTAACCCCATCATTTTTTATAGTAACGACCTTATTCTAATGGTGAAAGTCGTTCGTATAAAAATCTCGGTCTGCAAGTCTTTTGTTTCTTTTCATTGTTTTTTTTAATTGATCTAAGAAATTAGTTTGTTTTCATCAATTTGATAATGTGATTGAATCTTAAAGCAATCCCAAGAGGAGTGCTTGGTAACGTGATCAAAAACTGAGCAAATCGATTTTTGGACCTACCTCCGGGTGCCCCGGTGGAGGTCCTATGAATTAACCTCTGTCTGTTCGTTCGTTCGTTCGTTCGTTCGTTCGTTCGTCTGTTACCAGCTTTTCTTGAGATTGGCTCATTAGTTTTTTCTGATTTTTTGCACAAAGATGCAAAATGGCAATGGCCAAAATGTGACGGAGCCCGATTTTCGAAAAAAAATCATTTCCGGCCGAAAATGCCGGAAATATGCCGGAAAAACCGGTTTTTTGGCATTTTCTCAAGATTTCATCATTAGTTTTTTCTGATTTTTTGCACAAAGATGCGTATTAGCAATGCCCAAACTTGGCCGAGTCCGATTTTTGAGAAAAAATTTTTTCGGTCGGCCGGAGTTGCCGGAAATATGCCGGAATCGCCGTTTTCTGGATTTTCATTGGACTTTTTTCCATATAAATTGGGTTTTTTTTTGCAAAAATTAGTAATAGCAATGCCCACCATCAAGCAGTTTAAATTTTCAATAATAGATTTTTGAAGCCGGAACTTTCTAAAAATCGCCGGACAAACCGATTTTCGCCGGAAAAACGGTATTCTTGAATTCTTGAGCTGTACTTATATTCTTTCATGAAATTTTTACAATATGCAAAATGTCAATACCTAAATTGTGACGGAGCCCGATTTTCGAAACATCTTTTTCCGGCCGAAAAATGCCGGAAATATGCGGAAAAACCGGTTTTTGACTTTTTCTCGAACTTTCATTTTTAGTTTCTCGGATTTTTTGCAGAAAGATGCGTATTCGCAATGTCAAAAAATGGCCGGTTTGATTTTTGAAACAAATTTTTCGCGGTTGCCGGAAATCGCCGTTTTTGCAGATTTTCATTGGATTTTCCTTGTATTTCTATGTTTTTCACACAAAACATTATTGATAACAATGCTCACCATCAAGCATGGTCAATTGTCAATAAAACTGATTTTGCGACCAGAACTTCCTATTTATTTTTTCCCTACAACCCTTCTCTCTCCCCCCATCAACAATCAATGATGAATTTATTGTGTTGTGTATTTTCGCTAAATGCTATATTTTCTGACTGGTTTTTTTCATTTTTCTTTTTGCATTGCTATCAATGCTAACTAACTTTCATCATCAGGTAGGTCCATTCAGCATGTTGCTTGTTATCTTTTGATATTAAAAAAGGAAAAATCTAACAAGAAGTTTAACCAATGAGCTTCCAGACCAGGGCTTTACAATTGATACGGACTACAGGGTGTCCGGAAAAAAAGTATCGAGTTCGAACATGATTCTGAGTCGTTCTGAGTAGAAGGTTGTTACGTGTGAATTAACTTTCTTTAAAATTTTCATGACGTTAAAGTTATTGGGAATTGTTTTTCATAAAAGTTATTCATAAAAGATGTCTCATGACAATTAATATGACACAGAAAGAAACTTTGATAAACATTGCAAATTTAGTGAAACCATAGTATAAGAAAGCCGCGGCTGGAATATGTAGTACTGTATTGTCTTTTCAGTTAATTGCTGTTCCATCTCTGTCTCCGAGCTTTATAAGAACATCAAGATGCTCAGTTTATTATTGGTAGATAGTTTTTAAAATTTTTCTCTTATTTTCCTTCACAAGTTTTTTTTATTGCTAGATATCTTTGAATCTGTACCCAATAGAACACTTGAACTAACTTTGGACATATTTTAGTGGTATTTTGTGGAAACGATAGTTTTTTGCCAAAATTGAAATTATAAGAACTATATTCAAGATGACAACTTTCCTGTCAGTTTGAATGATAAATTTTGAAGGTGCTGGGTTGAAATTTTCACAGAATTATCTTGATGTACTATTTCATTGATTTCTAAAAGATTTCACTGAAATATTGTGAAGGCATTTCGAGGCACTTTGTTAATTTTTGAGTTCTTTCAGCCCAGCCATTTTGTGCTTGTTTAAATTTCTTATTGCTAATCTTTCCTGCACAATGATTTTATAATGCAAGTGTATTATCAAGGGCATATCATTAATGTCTAAAACGCACTAAGGGAAGTAGGTATTAACGACAAACCAATAAAATTTACCATTAAAGATGCTACATTACTCATTCTCAAGTCAAGAGGATTATAACCAATCATTTCAAATGATATTTTCATTTTTCTTCAGGTGTAAAATCTGTTCGGTCATGATCACTAACAAATCAAGTTGCAGTCGACATTTCAAGGTGCACACTGGTGAAAAATCCTTCGTCTGTCCGATATGTCAGAACGGTTTCATTAGACAAGATTATCTTCAACGACACATGAAGTCACACGGAAATAGTTCGGGTGCAGAGCTAGAAAGCTTGGTCAAACTGGCTATGAGTGGCGTCAAAAAAGCATCGTGATGACGTATCGGCTCATGAAAGATTTCTATCGAGATGAAAAAAGGTTTTTACGAAAGTTCTTCAATGACCAAGCAAAGACCCAACTAGGTATTTTTATGCAACGTTTCTTTTGTTTTATATTTAGGTATTATTTAGGTTTTAAGAAGTGTAAATATTTTTGAAGGCAAAAATAAAAGTTTTTGTACTGGAAACTGGTAATATGTCTTTTTTACAGAATGGAGTCGAAAAGCTAAGTTGAGACATTATTAAGAGAGCCTTAACCCTATTCATTCTATAGGATTTTAGGGATGGTTCAAAACTAGGGGGCTGTTCTTGTACCAGCGCTTAACTTTTGATTTAGTGGGTCTTTTTGGATGAAATTTGGCACATAAAATCCTTGTCATATACGATAACTTTTGACAAAAAATATTCTTGCTGACGTCACTCATCATGCCCAAAGTGAGTAAAAGCCGAAAATTTCCTTTGTTCTTAAAAATAGCTATTGTACTCTAACAAAGACTTTAGAAAAATGTTCACTGAGTCTAAAATGCTTATTTTATCCTAAAGATTCAATAAATTACGGCTTAAACGATATATTTGACAAAAGAATGAATTTGTATTGGAAATGTGTCAATTTTTGTGACACCTTACTGTCAGAAATGTCTTCATGCTCAAGGTGTGAACATTTTCAGGTATCAAATTTTTTTTCATTTTGAAGCTAAATAAAAGTTAGGAATTTACAGAAAATTTCATCGCAAAAGCTCTATTATTTCAATAGCTATTGACATTAGTTTCACCGCCGAACATAACCCCCCCCCCCCCTAGTACGAGTAAGAATAGGGTTAAATAAGCAAAAGCCTCTGGAAAATTTACAAAAGTATATGGCGGACAAAACGGTTGGTTAAACAATCAATTTCAAATATTTCTTAATATTTTCGGTATCATTACTACATCTAAATTAGAAATTGTATTGCCTTACAAAATAAACATTATATCATACACAGAAAAATATGTACGTCACATTTCGGATTTTCCACTCAAAAAGAATATACAGTATGAAGTATCGACATCCAGTGTCGAAAAGCACTTTTTTAGTATTCTGAAGACTTGATTTAGACATTGGGCTTTTCCAGAAAAAAACCGTGCACCCCCTGTTGAGGAGGTCCAACCTTTTGTGACCTACCCCCTTGAAATTCCAGGCAATTTTAGGGATCATACCCCTCTGGAATTCCGAATTTTTACAAATTTTCGATCATTACCCCCTTGGAATTCCGCTTATTTTCGACGGATTTTCGTCTACCCTTATGGAATTCCACTGCATTTCAAACCTTACCCCCTTGGAACGGAAATGGACCTCCTCAACAGGGGGTGCACGATTTTTTTCTAGAAAAGCCCATTCTCTACGCTGGAGAGAGCAGATAAACTCGATAATCCAAATTTATCTGGTCGCAGTAGCTATTTCTGATCGACGTTTAGAAACTCCCAGTCGAAAAGCGAGACATTATTTGCTTAAGATCCTAAAATCGTGCAAATTTTCACAAAGTAAAATATATAATTTTAAAAGAGATCCTTAAATAAGCAAAAGCCTTTGAAAAATTTACAAAAAGCATATGGCGAACAAAACGGTTAGTTAAACCAACGGATTAGAATAGGTGGATTAAGAACTCATAGAAAACACTCCTCGTTAGGTTATCAAACTTTTTTTACGAGTTTGCTAGCAATTAAAACTTGATAAGTTGTAAAAAAGTTGTAAAAAATCATTACTTTCAACATTTTCATTGGTCATTACGTATCACGTGGTACATTTTAAATAAGAAAATGCACTTTTTTAGCCCTTTCTATCCAATGCAGAAATTAGCCAAATAATTTGAAATTTATTTTCCTAATTCTAAATACAGTCTTCTTTCACCAGTATGCAACCCATTCGTGACCCATCGATAGTTTCTTAGTTATAGACCATACGTTAATTTTCACTTATCTGAAGATTGCCATTGACAAAAGATTAAAAATTTACATTAAAACTGGTCTAGCGTTTGTTGATGCTAAAACTTAAGTGCAGGATTTAAAATATTTGCAAAATCATCAAAATTGATCGAATCATAGGACAAATTCGTTTTCGAAACTGTATAAATTGGAAAATTGTTCTTATAAAAACAATGAAAAAACTAAACGAGGAGTGCGCAGAGTCATTTACAGATTTTTCTTGTAACAATGAGAAGACAATGGATCTCTCATGGGAGCAACGAGAGAAGTTAATCCACCTATTCTAATCCGTTGGTTAAACAATCAATTTCAAATATTTCTTAATATTTTTGGTATCATTACTAAAACTGAATTAGAAATTGTATTGCCTTACAAAATAATAACATTATATCATACACAGAAAAATATGTACGGCACATTTCGGATATAAAGTATAAAGTATCGACATCCAGTGTCGAAAAGCGGAGCAGAAAAAGACAAACATCTACGCATAAGTAATCCTATTCTTGATATGCGTAAGTCAAGATGACGTCATATTTTTTAACAGAAGCACTCGAAAAAACCGGATTTTGACCTTCGTGTTTCTATTTTTAGTAACAGAGAGGGGTCAAATCCCGGAGTTTTTCGGGTGTTTCCGCTAGAAAAAAGACTTACGCATATCACGAATTCAAATCATAAACTGATCTTTACATAACAGTACAGCATAGAAAAATTCTGCTCCCTTAAATTGAGAAATTTGAAAACGTACAGTTGTTCTGAATTTACAGTTAGGCAGAACTTAATAAGAAGAAGAATAATATTTGGGATTAAGAAGAAGACACACAAATAACTCAATAGGCTCACACACATACGTTTAATATAAAAAGTCAATCTTAGGCGAAAATAAAAAAATGTAGTGTTTCCGGAAAACGGCCGGGTGAAATAAAAAAATTTTCTGACCCGGCCGCAGACTATGGGTTCATCTATATGGTTTATCATAATGAAAAAATGAAGTTGACCTGTCAAGCTATCAAACGTCGTTTGGTTAGAAAGGGCTTACTTCATACTGTTTGTACTTAAAAGTTATTTTCAAAGTTCTATTTCAATGACCTTAACTTATCAAAAATAGCAACAAAAAAATTTTTTCCAGGTCGGCCGCATGAGAGCTTTTTTCCTTCACCCGCATTCCAGAAACACTACAATTTTTTATTCATTCATTCAGTCTTTCAGCCATTCATTGCAAGGTTATTCATTCATTTGCTTTCCCCGCCATACGTAGGATTCTCAACGCCCACTTCTTCCACATTTTTACTCTTTTGGTTTGCACCAGCGTTGAGGAAATTCTTTTTGACCAAAACAGCGCAGACTGTCAACACCAGAACTCCCACCAAAGCGATCAGAACGGTTCCACCAGAAGTCGTGAAGAAGCCCTTTGATTCGTCCGAACTTGGTTGCGAATTACCTGAGCAGAAAATAAGACGTAAAGATTGGAACATTCTGTAAAGTGGTTTCATTCAATTGGATAATAAGATTCCAAATATACAAATCAAAGCCATTAAAGGTTTTGCTTTTAAATAATCTAATCACTCTAGTTTGCTTACTCATCTGTTTTAATTCACAATATTTTTATTTTACATTGGATTGACAAGGATGTGGAGCAAGATTGGTCAGAAAGGGCAGTTATCAACATGAACGGCAAGGCAAGTATTGTCTTAATGGAAAATATTTCCCTAATGAGAAGGGTGGAAAGATTCTTGAAACGGCTAGAAAATATTTTCTGAGTCAGAAAGGTAGCATGTTTTCCTAGTCGGGAAAGATGTCTTTGAGCACTATGGGGATGGTTTCTACACCCCCTTCCCACAGACCCACTGGGAATCCAAAATATCGTCCCCGGTGGGAAATTATCCTCCAATTTTTGTCCCCATTGATAATAATCAAATAAACTAATCTTCACTGCAAAATATTATGCTATTTTTCCCATCCATACTGAATTTACTGACTTGAAACAAAAGAATTGGAATTCCCAGCCATAAAAAATATAGGAATATCAATTTTCATCGATTTTTGGTCCGTTATTTTCATCCCCACTGGATGGAAAAATCCTACCGGGTCTGTGAGAAGGGGATGTGTTTCTCTCGTGAAGAAGAAAGAAACAATAATATTCACAGTTTTCCCTATTTTTGCTTTCTGGTCTGGTATATGATTCTCGTAAGATGGCGGTCATGAAAAGTAAGCCAGAAACATTTTCCTTGGTGTAGTTTATTTAAAGATACAACGAACCACGTGACGTAAGGGTAGAGAGTGTTTAAAGAAATGTTGTCACAAAGAGATCTGTTGCAATATATTAAGAAGATAAAAACAAACAAGTGGGTTGACAGTACTATGCAAAAATTTGGAAAGCTGTGTTTAGACAGGTTTTCACAACTTTATTGCAAATCATCTATCACTCCGTATTTAAGATGAAATTTTGAGATAAAGGTGAATCTCACAATTGCGGTGGATGTAGACATGTTTAAAGTAACAATTTTGCTAGCCTTCGCGTGCTTATTCTATGGCAACACGGGGGCTCACGACTTAGCTGCCATCCAGGCTAATGCAGCTTGTGTTGGCTTTTCAGTATCGAAAGAAGCGAGAGGCCACATAATGGCGATACCGAGGACATGTAAGTACGGCAGTAAACAAACGTGCGATGATGTATGCAGTGCTGAGAAAAATTTACCCGGTGGATATAACAAAAGTAAGTAGTTGTGGAAATATTGATGTAGTGAATTTCCGTGTTTCGGTTAGTGAGTGATGACTGGCTTCTCCTTACAGACGATGCTGTATCGAGCGGTCTAGAAGTCGTCTCGTTAGAACCGTCTTACGCTGCAGTTTATACTGCCTGTCAGCTTGCGAGCCATTGAAAGGGTTAGGGAGCAAGGTCAGCGTACTCTAACCTTATCGGTGTTTTGTGGAATCGATACCTAGCACAGTTACCGTCAGGCTTCTGGAGTTTTGTCTACCAAATTATTTAATGCATACTCGTATTACATGAGTATGCCCGGGTGAAGGTACATTAACTTGTCATGTGAATCACAACATCGAGTGGGAATCGAGCCCCGACCTCCTGGAGTGGAAGGCTACACTACTGCGCGAGTTAACTAGTATCTCGCAAATAACCAACAAAAAAACTAAAAAGGAATCTTTTATATTTGCCAGTGAAAATCTTGATTATTTATCAAACAGGCTGAGCTAGTCGGGCCTGCTTTGTTTTTGTAATATTCTTTGTCAATTTCCATTTTGTTTCATTCTTAGATGCTCGATGGACCTGCTTCGAATCGTTGCACATTTACAGCAGTTTGATGTCATACCGCTATTCTACATGTAAAATGGGGCATTGTGGACCAAATTTCTGTTGTTGTTATGTTCGTAGTTGATGAAAACAATTTTAACATTTTTTGTTTATTACTACACGATAATATAAACAATATTAGCCTAACACATGGCGTTCTAAATTTAGCCATGCCTAAACACCATAATTTCTTTTCCATCGAATCCCTGTCTTCACCGAATACTGCGGCTGACTCTTCGCGGCACTTAGTGTTTCAAATTGAAGGATCGTTCGGGCCCGTTAAGAGCTATTAATTGAATTAGTTTAGCTTTTAAAGATTATCTCAACTTTTTTCCAATACCAACGAAATGATCTATGTCACAGCCCGGTTACCCCCTGTGTAAAAGTGTAGATATTTAAAATGGTGATGAGATTAAATCTTTAGTATATGAAATTCATAAAGCAGATTGGCGGTCGCCCATGCTAAGCTTTAAAGGAGCGGACCAATTGCTTTCTAATTTTATTTTGTTGAAAATTTTCTCGGACTTCAGAGCTTTGGCGTGTCGAATGAAAATTTCTGCATCTGGGTGCCAGATGAATAAAACTTCATGTCGGCAGATCACAAGCGATTTTTTAAATGAATGATATTTAATACTTAAATGATAGATGAAAGTGCGATCCGAGGGCTCTGCTTTCCAAAGGGGTAGGGTAGATCGCAATCCGTTTTTCCGTATTTCTCCACTTTCTAAGAGAGGCTTCTAAAGCGGAGGGGCACCAAACACTTTCATGAGATAAAGAAAAAAACACAACAAAGATACCTGATCTACGATCGATGATATAGATAGGTTGACTAGTCACCATTTGTTCATCTACAACTCCCACTTCTTGAACGCTAAAACCGTCCGCCTCTCTTCGCCGACGTTTACGCGCGGTCTGTCCGCACCTTAAACATTTCTCACTCAACTGTGACGGATCGATGTTACGACACACCAATACGGAACACGTGATTTTGACACCATCCGAATCTCCGAAGTACCGGAATGCGGTCATGTCCCATTTAAAGACTTGCAGGTCGGTATTTGGTGTTGTGATAGACACTGTGTCGTCATCCCCTTCACACCTACATGTTGAAAACATTATCAAAATACAGTGTGTCCCAAAAAAAGCGGACACATTTTCATAAAAGTAAAAACTTCATTTATGCCAAATTTTATGACTTATATACTTAAAATGTTTGAATCTCAAAAACCTATTCAATCATCTTGGGAATTGGGAATATCTCTTGACTGAACATAGAACTGTAATCTTATATCAATTACTCTAAGTCCAGTTTAGATAAAGAGTTTTCCTAGTATGTCAGGAGTACCTTGAAGGAAGAAATTTATCCATTTTAAGGTTACATTTTTCAGCAAACGCCAAATTAAATTCCCGCCAAATTTAGTTTTTTCGTCCATCCGCCATAGTAAATTCCCTCTAAAAAATTTTTCGGCCATCTGCCAAATTAAATTCCCGCCAAAATTTCTTCCTTTAAGGTATATCTGGTATTGTATAATAGGTTTTAAATATCGTCTCACCTGTCCTTGATGAGGTCATATCTACCAGAACCATCCAACCGTGTAGCGAAACAGTCTTGTGGCGACGCTTTGACGGTACTGGTTGTGGTGTCCACCATTTCCAGAACAAAGGAGAGTTCTTCTCCGATGGAGAGAATGTTGTTGACAGCTGTTGCTTCACCTTTCCTAAACACGTTGAAGTCGAACTCAAAGTTCGCCGTTTGATCTGAAATGATAAGAGAATTTGGAGAAAATTATTTCTAGAATTTCAAAGAAAGCGGGAAAGGAAACCATAGTTATTACAAAGAAACCCTGGTCTGGCAGTGTATTGGTTTAGCTTTATTGTCAAACTTCCCTTAGATTTGCATACTTTTTGATCACGTTACCATTTTCGATACTTGCGATTGGTTTATTTTCTAGTCACATGATCAAAAAATATGCAAACCAGATCTATTTACGTACGTCAGCTCCAACACTTAACAATAATAAGCCTTCCAGACCGGGGTGTATGATGACTATGAAGAAACATTAAAGGTGTAGTTTAAAATAGCGAGAACGGTAATGTCGATGAAAAACAATGTTGAAGTGTAGAGGGCTGGTTTCAAGAGAATATAGCTTGATTCAATACCGGTAGCTTTTACTGTAAACAGACGTGATATCTACGGAGATCTGTCGTGCTACGTGAGGGACAATTTTCTGGTAGCTTCGGTTGTAAATCATTTTTCTTTGCAATAGCCAGTCCACAAAACTTTTCAATCGAACAATTCTCATTTTTAATTACTTGATCGAGTAAAGTCAAAGAAATTCTACCACGTTTGCAATTTTTATCATCATTAAACATTAACAATTTACTCAAGCGACCAGAAGGCATTCTCACAACATGAGCTGCGTAGTTTCGTTGTTGTTGTTTGATAAAAACATTAACATCTGAGGTACCACATATAGTGTGAAGCTGGTTGTTGCTAATGACGGATCGAAAATCATTATTGACCTCATCTACATAACGAAATCCACCTCTGACCATTCTCCTCAAAAACATTCTATAGGTGACATCGAGGCGGTCGTACTGGAGAGACGTTAAGTTCCAGTTCTGACATGAATACGTTAACCGGCTCCTGACGAAACTGTTGAGGAAGAAAATACGAACACGTAGGTTGATTTGGAAGTTTTGTAGCAGGTTAGACATTTGGGCGAATTTTACAATTGCAAGTTGAATTCGTTGATTGAGTTCTGCTTCCCCTGTGTTTGGTTGAAGGTGATTAAGGACAGCACCAAGATATTTGAATTCTTTGACATTTTTGAGTTGCTCTTCACGAAGAGATATGATAGAATCGAGATATTGGTCTTGATTGATGGTCATTGTTTCGGTTTTCGAGACATTGATTGTCAAACCAAAGGCAGTGAAAGTTAAATCCAAAAGCTCTGTTGCAGCACTGATACCCTCGAGTGAAAGTAGAAAGAGGACGATGTCATCAGCATATCCACACCAAGAGAGAGTCGCTTCTCCCCAAGTTCGTATTCCACTAGCTCTCATCTCGGATCTTTCTGCACGAGAGTGTGCTTGTGGGTTAACTCGATATTTGTGTTTGAAGAACTTGATTCGGTTATCATCTTTACATTTTTCGTTAAATACTCTCATAACGAAGTCTAGATATAAATTGAACAAAAAGGGACTTTCGGGTCCCCCTTGACGCACACCGGAAGTCGTTTTGAAGGATATCATAGCATCGTCGTAGGTGAGGGTGGTATTTTCGTACAAGGTTTGAAGAATTTCGAAAGTTCGAGGGATGGATCTATCAGGGAAGCGCAGTTTTATACTTTCAAAGAGCCAGCTTCGTGGTATGTGGTCGAAAGCTGCACTTAGATCAACAAATAGAAGAAATGTAGGTTCAGACTTTTTGTTTGAAATTTGGTGAACTCGTTTGACTGTGTAGATACCGTCTGTTGTTCCACGGTCCTTTCTAAAGCCATTTTGCTCATCCGATTTATCATCATAGATTTGATATCTACAGAAATTTCTGGTACAGCTTTGTTTATAGAAAGTTCGACTTACTGACTTTGGTGGAGAGTGTTTTCCTTTCTTTGACATTGAAAGATTTTTATGGTGTAAAAGGTTGGTTTTGAGAGAATCTAGGTTAGAGGAATGTGGAAAATTTTCTGGTACAGCTTTGTTTATGGAAAGTTCGACTTACTGACTTTGGTGGAGAGTGTTTTTCTTTCTTTGACATTGATACTGAGATCTTTGGTAACGTTGCGGTTCAATAAACATTGCACTTTGTATGTATCGTTGAAATATCTATGAAGGATAGGAATAATACTTTAGTATGAAATTCATAACAGAGAGGTCTATAATTTATTGATAAGTCAAACAGGCTTAAAGTAAATTAAAGGCCTTGAAGGGATAATCAGATGGTCTGAGATATTCAGATTAAAGAAATCTATGTGGTCCTTAGTAAAACCTGAAAGAATTTTTGTGTAACAATTTTCCAAAATCGAGATATCAAAATTTGAAATTTTTGAAAATGGGTTCTTACACGGCTCTCACGTTGAAATTCTATTGTTTTCATCCTAAAAGCCAAAAAATTGTAACTTAAATATCTCGACTTTGGAAATAGTAACGCAAAAATATTTTGAGATTTTGCTCAGGACAATTGAAGGATCCTACATGCTAAATACTACAAACCATCTGATTATCCCTTTAATAATTCAACAATGATAGTCACTTGCCCAAAGTTTTTTGTCAGAAAGACTTAACATTTTGCATAAATTTGCCTAGCCTCTTTAAAAGCGACGACCTTTTCCTAATAAAATCTGGTGGTATATCTTATATTATTTTCGGCTTTCTAGCACATCGTACATTAACTTCAATATATCGAAAACTTAATACACACCTGTAAATAAGATCATGTGAAGACTTGGACCCATACTCCACAATGATGGTTTGTTCAAACGCAATATTTTCCCCTTCAACGTACGCCTGTGAAAAAATATAGTAACGGCTTGTTGAAAAAATAGAGTAACGGCTTGTTGAAAAATTACAGTAACGGCTTGTTGAGAAATTAGAGTAACGGTTTGTTGAAAAAATAGAGTAACGGCTTGTTGAAAAATAAAGTGACGGCTTGTTGAAAAATTAGAGTAACGGCTTGTTGAAAAATTAGAGTAACGGTTTGTTGAAAAATTAGAGTAACGGCTTGTTGAAAAATTAGAGTAACGGCTTGTTGAAAAACTTCAGTAATTTCACGGCTTGTTGAAAAACTTCAGTAATCTCGCGCCTTCTCGAAAGAGGGCGGAATCAAATAATTTAACGCAACTGAAAAAAACAAGCGATTTATTATATAGTGTGTCATGGATAAATTATGCAAAATCTTGTATACTTAATATTTAAATCTCAAATATCTATTCATTCGTCTTGGGAATTAAATATTTAATTTCAATCTTAGTTCACTTCATATAAAAATATGTCCGCTTTTTTCGGGACACACTGCAAGCTTGTATTATTACCGGAAAAAAATCATCATATTTCCCCTATAGATTGGACAAAAACAAAAAACACGAAGAAATATCTCTCTCCCAAGTTTGGTAATGATGATGAGTTTTATTGTGAAAGTTTCAGTTAAATTTGTTATCTTGAAGTAAGGTAAATATCTTCAACTCGGAGGGAGTAATGGTGTTATTCTAAAGTTTTTATTTTCTTCACATCAAGATAAAACAAACTCTCACCTCAATTCCGCAATCAGAATAATTTGCCCAAATCCAGACTTGTTCATCGGCGTGATTAAGGGCGTCAGTGGCGTTAATGGAGTCACATGACTCGTTCCCATTTTTCATGAACATGATGGTGTAGGGAAGGATGTTTGCTTTCAATTCGCTGTGGTTGAAGGCTGCTCTCAATCCATTGTCATTACAGTATAATTCGATCGACGCCACTGTTAGAAGAGAGGGAGAAGATATAAGAGAGTCAAGGACGTTATATCATCATAGCAGAGAGACCATTATCTTCTTAATCAAGTCCACCTTTTGGTACGCGCGCAAACATCCGTCAGAAAAAATCCTTGGCGATAAAAACTTGTAACTAAAGTCCATTCGCCATGTACTGTGTTTTACCCTCATGTGGAACGGGAATTTTATGCACGAGTAACATCCCCTTATAGAATAAACATACTTGATGCAGAAGATGTGCAGTTGACAGGGTTCGTTCCATTACTTGTGCAAGCCATATAACCACCTGCATTCACGCCTGTCAACAAAAGAAAAACATTCACATACAGTAGGAAATCATTAGATGGTTAATGGCTATTCCATAGGAAGAGGTACATTATTCCACGCTCATTTTTGACTGGAAACCGCCAGTAGGGACCTAGGAGTGCTGCGACCCATACGCCATTTGATACGACCCATAGAGGCGGTTCAATCGGGCAGAGACTCCAATCGTAGTTGACAATTTCCTGGAATGGCCCTTAAAGGATATTTATTGAGAGTTATTCATCAAAAATCAAAAGAAAAGTAGGATTTCGAATAAATCTAATTAGGCTAAAACTTATTATCAAAGTATCGATCGGCGTCAAATAAGCTTTAAGCAAAGTTCAGAATTGCAGATTTAGAACGATAAACTCGGAACACCTAACTTGTTGCTTGGAAAAATGGCCGAGTCATGCTAATCAACTTCGCTATGATACTTTCTATAGTGGACAACAGAAAATCTTTTAGAAATTCAAGCAACTGTAAAGATTTTCGGAAAATTCGTTCCATTGAGTTAGAAATTCGCCACAAAAAGTCAAATATTTTAAATCATAGAAGGTTCGAGTTATAGAAACTGCCGGGATAAACTTTTGCGAGAATTCAATTTCCCGGTTGAACTTATCCGCAAAATCTTAAAATTTCGCAGAGACTTGATTTCGCGGATGGCATTATTGGGAGACAATATTTTCACGATTTTGTGTTTTTTTTGCTTCCAAAAAATGCATCGAATAGCACTCCTTTGATGCCAATACATTTAAAAAGTAGTTTATTTGACAGTTTTGTTTAAAAAATTTTCGCGGATAAGGGCTTTCCAAATTTTAATCTAATCCGCGCGAAAATTTATCATATTAAAGTAGTTTATGAGGCATTGTTAACTGAAGGGACCGAGAAACTTGTTGGAATAAAAGAGACATTCGAGTAATAGAAGTTTTAGCTAAAGTAAGGAGGTTCTTAAAAGTGTTACCCTTGCAACAAAGCTCCATCCACACTTACCAGAGATGAAAGATACTCCACACAACGCCAAAAGGGAAACCAGGATGGCATTCCGCAAATCCATGGTGAAAGTTGAAAAGCCGCTTTTGCTGAAATGGAAAAAAAAGATTATTTCATAATCAAACAAGTTTTATGGACCTACCTGGTTATGCAGTTAACACATATATAATTGATATCTACTTGAGCGTGACCGTTAAAACAATCAGAACACAAATAGTGACGATTTATTAAAATTCGTCCTTTGTTTTCATCACTGATTGTCCCCCGTGCCAATTGGGGTGGTATTATAGGAGAAAGAGAATGTCATCTACAATTTGAGTAATTTGGTTAGGAACACCGATCTAAGCTTAAGGTTCAATTTTTGAGGTGAAAATACTTTTTGTGAAAATCTGCTTCAGCCATCTTTAACCAAGGATGGTAACCTACTTTCAAAAAAATCAGGGAAAATTAATGATCCACTTGTCTACAAAGGCCAAAAAACCCTTGTTAAGCTGTTTTTTGGCTGGAATTTGACCCCAAAATCTTTTTTCGAAAACCGGGCTCATTTGCATTCGGATCATCTTCTCAAAAATTAAGATCTCGAAAGATAAAGAGTTCAGAAGATTTGTAAGAATATCAATTGGAACGACTCAACCTTTACGAGAATTTCCTACATACCAATAGCAATCACCTCCCAAATATAAAACGTCTAATTAATTTTTGTTCGTTTATTTGAAAGTCAGTACATTAAATATCGCAAAACTTTCGGTCAAAACATTTAATGAACAGTATGTAAGGTAGAAAACAGAATCGCGAAAACAAATTGATATTTGTTCATTAAAAGTTTGACACGACAACGACACGACGAGCTTTCGTCACTTTCTCTTTATTATTCATAAATGAATCGAAGTGCAAAAGTGATGAACAAACTTTCTTGATATAGTCGAACGTGCGCAACGCACTGAGCCCTAATTCACAAGCTTCAAATTATTCGAAGTGCGAAAGTCTGGAAAGTGATGAACGAATTTCCTTAATACAAGCTCAATTTCAAAAAAAGTCTAATTTGTTTAATAAACTATCTTTCCAGACTCTCGGATTCAAAATGGCCTCTTTTTCAATGGGCAGTAAGTTAGGAATCTGATTTCGGCACCATTTTTATGAATGTTTTAAATAACAGTTTCCAAACTTAGAACGACTTATATAAAGAATAGTCAAAAATCAGTCAAATTACCTTTATAAATCTCAATGCGTTGAGTCCAAACTCCTGTACGTGCGTGTCTTACGTTGCGTGTCTTACGTTGTTTGTCCTTATTTGTTGTCAAAAATATCCTTGCCTCTCTCTTTATGTGAGAATTTTGATAATCTGTTTGACCAAAGTCTTTGGGAAGTGCGTAGGTAGTACACAGGCATGTTGTGTTTTGATCTTTCCTTCCCTTCTGCGGTATTGTTAATCTTTTTATACTGTATAAAAAAAGGTTGAAAAGGTTAAAGAATCCATACAAAATTGATACATGTATTGTATAAGGAATGATTCTATTAATAATGAACAACTTTTCTCATAAGCATAATCATGGGTTGTTTTTATTTTGACGAAATATTTCTTTGACGAAAGCATTTTTAATAGTACATTCTTACGTTACACTTTAAAAGTGAAGAATCTACACCTTTTAAATAAATTTTAATATGTTTAACTAGCTAAATTCATATGGTATTTACAATATCATACATATATTGATAAAACTTCTTTAATACATTTCTACTTGTGGAATATATATACATTTCTTACAGTCAAAACATAGAGACATATAAAAAGCTACATTCTAAAACCAATGGGGGTGGGTGGAAGTATTTTCAGAATTTATGTAATACAATAAAAAAAACTGATGAGAAAATATACCATTAGATAAATTTGAAAAATCATGCGTACAGTGGGTCAAAAAATAAAAAATAGATTAAGCAACATGAATTTGATGTTTTGATGTTTTTTATCACACCAGCATGATGAAGTTATGTGTCCATGTTCTCCTCTCGAAAAATATAAAACAATTTATGAGTCACACAAAACAATAAATAAAACGAGAGCCTTCAAAGGCTAGATTCCATTTTGGACGTCTACTTGCTCAAAAGAATGATCTCACAAGGAGTGCTCTTGAGTCTTGAGATTTCAGAAACTAAACTTTCAAATTACTAAACTTAAAGCTTGGGCTCTTCCAGAAAATGTTCGTACATGGGGGGTGGAGAATATAGTGTCCGGAGGTAGTGAAAAATCTATAAAATTTGTCTTGTCCGGGGGGTAAAGTTGCTTTGTTTTGGGCTTTTGTTTTGCTCTGTTTTAGAGTAATTTTGAATGTCCAGGGGGTCAACGAATGCAAAAGTCACAATGTCCAGTAGGTAAATTTCCAAAAAATGTCCTCCACCCTCCATATTCAAATTTATTCTGAAATCAAATAAAACTGATCATCGATATCTAAGAAAAACACACAAAATTAAAAAAAGGGAAAAATATAAAAAAGATTGATAAATACCAGGTGTACGTTACAATTATAAATTCACTCAGTATAAAATAATATGAAAATATGTGCGTGATTGTAATATATGCATAATATGATATTTTTATCATTATAATATTATGAAACAATTAGAATACACGTTTATAAGGAATTTGAGGCTGAAAAAGGTCTGAAAAATAAGAAATTTTTAAGGAACTGAACAGGCTGAGAATAAAAAATCAAGTTAAGAAACAGCGAGAGTTCAATTTGAACTTGCACACATTTACAACAACCTAAATAAAAAGACGGAAAATATTGCAGAAACGCCTTTCAATATGTCAAAAAAAACAAAAAATGCTGATAAAGAAGCTACACACTTAGCAAATCCAAACTTAACAGCTACGTAACTACGGAACTAGATAAGGAACTTTGAAGCTGAAACTCTCTGGCAAAATAAGGAACTCCAGGCTCGGAGCCAAGTTAAGGTTCCTTTTAAAAAAAACGTGTAGTACTTAAGATACAATAAATAAAAAACTCCGATACGACTCGGAGTATCAATCAATCTCATTTATCCAGTCTAAATGTCTGTAAAAATTAGTGATTTGTCGCAGCTTCTCCCAAGTAAATTCAGCTGGATGTTGTCACGTGACAGACTTCTGACATTGTGTGAAGCACAGATTTCGAGAACAAGTTATATACTGTGTTCTACATGGATTATGTACAAAATGAAAAGCCATTTGTACAGTGAGCTAACCAGGTAGAGAACGCAGGCAGCAAGCAGCAAATAAACTATAGCACGCTTGCCAGGCAGCAGACGCAAGGTCCAAGACACCAAAAGATGATCAACATTGAGAAAGAAAATAAATAAGAAGTTTTATCACAACCGAATGATAAATTATCTGCAAGATATGGATAGTCAGTCCACGTATTCCATTCAGAGAAAACAAGATAGCTTCCCCAACATTGGACACCAAACCCGGCGACCAAGATGAGACCTGGCAAAGCGTAAAGCATGTTGTCATCTTCATCAACATCATCCAGTACAGCTTCGCAATGCATTGATAACAACATGGAGGCAAAGAAACTGGACCATAATGCACCACTGACAATCATAAAGAGTGGAATCTGTGGACTCATCGGACACTTGTCTAAATTGACAACTCCTGTGAATGTAGAAAAGAACGTGAAAATACAACTGGCCATAGAAATGCAACCTTGTTGACTATTAATCCTATATTTTACGATATACTGTACCAAGGGAAATGCTATCACAAGCCAATCAAAGAAATATTTGTTCTTCTAAAGCATTTTTTCGTATGAAAATTTTCATTTTTACGTCTTGATTCGCAAAAGTTTATGCTCGCAAAAAAGATTTTCTCATCAAATTTGCGAAAGTAAATATCGTAAATTTCGCGATTTTCGACCTCCCAAAAGTTTCTGTTTGCGAAAGTTTGTAAGCCTAAAGTATAGCTTTTTCTCGCATTTTAATAAATCCACAAACATTTTGTAAGAAAGACTTGTTATGAAGACGAACACTTTTGAACACTAAAGTAATTTTGTTACATTTAAATCTTAATCTTACCAAGTACAACCATTGCAATTGGAAAGGCAAACAAGGTTAATCTTACCTAGTACAACCATTGTAATTGGAAAGGCAAACAAGGTTAATCTTACCTAGTACAACCATTGTAATTGGAAAGGCAAACAAGGTTAATCTTACCAAGTACAACCATTGTAATTGGAAAGGCAAACAATCTTACCAAGAACAACCATTGTAATTGGAAAGGCAAACAAGGTTAATCTTACCTAGTACAACCATTGTAATTGGAAAGGCAAACAAGGTTAATCTTACCAAGTACAACCATTGTAATTGGAAAGGCAAACAAGGTTAATCTTACCTAGTACAACCATTGTAATTGGAAAGGCAAACAAGGTTAATCTTACCTAGTACAACCATTGTAATTGGAAAGGCAAACAAGGTTAATCTTACCTAGTACAACCATTGTAATTGGAAAGGCAAACAAGGTTAATCTTACCTAGTACAACCATTGTAATTGGAAAGGCAAACAATCTTACCAAGTACAACCATTGTAATTGGAAAGGCAAACAAGGTTAATCTTACCTAGTACAACCATTGTAATTGGAAAGGCAAACAATCTTACCAAGTACAACCATTGTAATTGGAAAGGCAAACAAGGTTAATCTTACCTAGTACAACCATTGTAATTGGAAAGGCAAACAAGGTTAATCTTACCAAGTACAACCATTGTAATTGGAAAGGCAACAATCTTACCAAGTACAACCATTGTAATTGGAAAGGCAAACAAGGTTAATCTTACCTAGTACAACCATTGTAATTGGAAAGGCAAACAAGGTTAATCTTACCTAGTACAACCATTGTAATTGGAAAGGCAAACAAGGTTAATCTTACCTAGTACAACCATTGTAATTGGAAAGGCAAACAAGGTTAATCTTACCTAGTACAACCATTGTAATTGGAAAGGCAAACAAGGTTAATCTTACCAAGTACAACCATTGTAATTGGAAAGGCAAACAAGGTTAATCTTACCAAGTACAACCATTGTAATTGGAAAGGCAAACATGGTTCATCTTACCAAGTACAACCATTGTAATTGGAAAGGCAAACAAGGTTAATCTTACCAACTACAACCATTGTAATTGGAAAGGCAAACAAGGTTAATCTTACCAACTACAACCATTGTAATTGGAAAGGCAAACATGGTTCATCTTACCAAGTACAACCATTGTAATTGGAAAGGCAAACAAGGTTAATCTTACCAAGTACAACCATTGTAATTGGAAAGGCAAACAAGGTTAATCTTACCAAGTACAACCATTGTAATTGGAAAGGCAAACAAGGTTAATCTTACCAACTACAACCATTGTAATTGGAAAGGCAAACAAGGTTAATCTTACCAACTACAACCATTGTAATTGGAAAGGCAAACATGGTTCATCTTACCAAGTACAACCATTGTAATTGGAAAGGCAAACAAGGTTAATCTTACCAAGTACTACCATTGTAATTGGAAAGGCAAACAAGGTTAATCTTACCAAGTACAACCATTGTAATTGGAAAGGCAAACAAGGTTAATCTTACCAAGTACAACCATTGTAATTGGAAAGGCAAACATGGTTCATCTTACCAAGTACAACCATTGTAATTGGAAAGGCAAACAAGGTTAATCTTACCAAGTACAACCATTGTAATTGGAAAGGCAAACAAGGTTAATCTTACCAAGTACAACCATTGTAATTGGAAAGGCAAACAAGGTTAATCTTACCAACTACAACCATTGTAATTGGAAAGGCAAACAAGGTTAATCTTACCAACTACAACCATTGTAATTGGAAAGGCAAACATGGTTCATCTTACCAAGTACAACCATTGTAATTGGAAAGGCAAACAAGGTTAATCTTACCAAGTACAACCATTGTAATTGGAAAGGCAAACAAGGTTAATCTTACCAAGTACAACCATTGTAATTGGAAAGGCAAACAAGGTTCATCTTACCAAGTACAACCATTGTAATTGGAAAGGCAAACAAGGTTAATCTTACCAACTACAACCATTGTAATTGGAAAGGCAAACATGGTTCATCTTACCAAGTACAACCATTGTAATTGGAAAGGCAAACAAGGTTAATCTTACCAACTACAACCATTGTAATTGGAAAGGCAAACAATCTTACCAAGAACAACCATAGTAATTGGAAAGGCAAACAAGGTTAATCTTACCAAGTACAACCATTGTAATTGGAAAGGCAAACAGGGTTAATCTTACCTAGTACAACCATTGTAATTGGAAAGGCAAACAAGGTTAATCTTACCAAGTACAACCATTGTAATTGGAAAGGCAAACAAGGTTAATCTTACCAAGTACAACCATTGTAATTGGAAAGGCAAACAAGGTTAATCTTACCTAGTACAACTATTGTAATTGGAAAGGCAAACAAGGTTAATCTTACCAAGTACAACCATTGTAATTGGAAAGGCAAACAAGGTTAATCTTACCAAGTACAACCATTGTAATTGGAGAGGCAAACAAGGTTAATCTTACCTAGTAAAACCATTGTAATTGGAAAGGCAAACAAGGTTAATCTTACCAAGTACAACCATTGTAATTGGAAAGGCAAACAAGGTTAATCTTACCAAGTACAACCATTGTAATTGGAAAGGCAAACAAGGTTAATCTTACCAAGTACAACCATTGTAATTGGAAAGGCAAACAAGGTTAATCTTACCTAGTACAACCATTGCAATTGGTAAAGCAGCCATGGTGAAAAACATACACATAGCTGTAGGCCCACAAGCTAAGAAGCAAAAAAAGCGATTCAAAGTCTATCCCTTGTGATAGGGTAGGGAAATCAATTTTTGTAACATAGATTATATCAGATTATTCATTCTCACATTTCCATTCCTCAAAGATAAAACCTGCAGACCTTGGAGGCAAACAAGGCTATATTTAAGATAAAATAACTCTACGAGTTATGTTACATTTGATATCTGATTTCAATTAAAAGTATTGTTTTACCCTTTAGTAAGTGCAAATGGTGTGAAGTAAGTTTTATCCTACCTTACTTTCAAAATATCAATAATAACAAAATCTTGTTTTTCTATACTCACTAAATTTGCTATCACCGCTATCACTGTTGCCATCATCTTGCGGCTCCTGTAAAGGAGTTGGCTGGTTATTGCTGAGATTGTCTGTGTCAGAAGGTGTCACTGATATCAATCGAACCCCTGAAGATGAAACTCCAGCTGCAACTGTGCTACCATCATCTCTCGAAACTTGATGTGCTGATGTTGACGAACCAGCAGTGTAATTTGGAGGGGTCATAAAAGAAGTTGATGCTTCAAGTTGTTTTGACGTCCGATTGGAATAATTATTATCATCAGTCATCAGAGGTGCTGAAGGGGCAGAGGGGGATGCATGGTGATGGCTGACCTCGTCTTGGTGACTTGGTTGCCATTGGCCGGTCATGACATCATTGTATGATGGTGGAGCAGCCTCCATGGCCTTGCTCGAGATAATGCTAAAAAAATGAAAAGAAGAAATTATTTTAAAGTTTTAAAGAGTGGTTGGTTCATTTATTTAACTCTCTTCTTATCTGATCTTTGATTCCCTTGTTTTGCTTAAGTTAATAAACCTTTTTCAACATTTTTCTGCTTCTGTCCCTAAGTATGTCTCCCACAAAAATGTTTAAGGGTTAAATGGCAAACTGTCTCTAAAATAATATGTAAATTCTTAATGAATATAGAATTTTGTTTATATTCAAACAATATCTGAGTCAAAAAAATAGAAAGAAGATTACATAGTGCGGAAAGGGGTCTCATCCCCCTTCTTAAGGGCTCTGACCATGGTCGGAAAATTGATTTTAGTATTTAAACATAAAAGTTATGTTTTAGGTTCTTTAACACTTTTAACAAAGAATTGCCTTTATAAATTGCTTTTTAATCATATCCCTTAAGAGTAATTAAAAATGTAATTACAAAAATGACGTTATGAACTTTAAAAAGACGTTAATAATATGTTGTACCACCTTCTTTTATAAAAAGTGCTAAGTTTTAATGTCTAATTAACCTTTTTGTTTCGAAGTTTTTTCAAACTGTCCGCAAAGAATTGAACTGTTCTAAAATTTTCGGAAAATTTTTCTAAATTAATTCATCAAAAGTTATGGCTGTTTTTCTATGAGAAATTGGGATGGAAAATTGGTCAAAAAGCACTATTTTCAAGATTTTGAGACAAGTAAGCTTTTAGAAAAATTTTCCGAAAAATTAATTTTAGCTCAATAAAAGATACAGCATCTACCGCAAAAAAAAAATTCAGAATGTTTTTTCTCCGCCGAAACTAAGCTCTTCAAAGTTGAAATACTCTTCTTCGCAAAAGTCTTCATTTTCTTCCTCATCAAATTTTTTCATTGCGATTCTTAAATTTTCAGACTCAAGGATAATTGGCCTAACAGAAAATGTATAACATGCCACAGTTTTGTGGGCTACATCAAGTAGAAATTTATATTTCGTAAGTTGCAAATATCAAAAATTCACTATGGTCAGAGCCCTTAAATGACCTCACCACCTCTTCTTGGCATCCCCCTAACCTTTAAAAATGCCTGTCCCCAAGGATTTTGGACAAAAATAGCTAACAAATATATGTTAAATATCATTAGAGAGAGAAAGCGCCCTGGTTCTCCATGTCATCATGGTGAGTCACAAGTAACCTGATAACAGCTGGTCATAATTTTCTTACGAGCACAGTAAACCTCTGAAGGCCCTTGAAAATTAGAGGAAAATAGTTCTCCTGCAGAAAATTCTACAACAGGAATCTTGTTGTGCGCCGATCGTAAAATCAAAAACTAAAATTTCCTGATATGGCACCCTATAGTTGTTTGGGAGAATGCGACATTCTTCTGAATAACTAATTACTCCAGCAGAAATTTTTTTAATGATAACGTCATCTTATTGATTTGTCTTTTACAACACAGCAGTTACCTTCAGTCACAGCTTCCTTTCACTTTATTGATATTATGCGCACGTCACAGGGAGAGTCACGGTCCAGGATACCAACCCATGGCTCAAAAACCTTTTCGAGATTTGAAAATAGATGGCACCAACCCTCTAAAAAAAAGGGGACCCACCCCCTTAAATTAGTATCAATACCAACCTGGAAAATCCTTGTTTTCTGAAAAAGGGGGACCCACCCCCTTCCCCCACCCCAGCTGACAATCAGTACAAATGTGATAATTTCATTTGCATGGATATTAAAAATTGCCCTGAACACCTTGGACTCTGAAAATGAAAACAAGTTTCTCTCATTCTAACTTAGCGCAAAGTTTCTTTCGAACAAAAACATCTATTATGTTTTATAGATAAAACAAACTATAAATAAAAATCAAATGAAAAATTAAGTGAACAATTCTTTGAGTATCTAAAACTTGAGTATCCTAGAGTATTGAAAATTAATTGTTATGTGCTACATTAATCATTGTGTTAGGCATGCCTAGAGTCTTTGCAACATAGCCTACACAGTGAACGTTATGTACAGACAAAATTTATCATGACTAAACCAGTTCAAAGGTCAACTAAGATTTGATTCAGTTTGCCCAAGTCTAGTTTCAAATAAATGAAAAGTACAGAAAAATGGAGCATTGGTTCCATTGGTTCATGTGATAATGGCTTGGAGAATGTTTTTTTGTAGAACCAGGGTGTAAACGATTTTCCAATTTTTACTTATATTGTACAAGATTTCAAGTCTAATACTAACTTTGAATTCAGCAAAAATCAAAAAAAAGGGGATCCACCTCTTCATTTTGGTATTGATACCAACTTGACTTTCTAAAATTTGAAAAAAAATTGCCACCACCCCCCCAGCCCTTGGTTTGGTATCAGGATCCTGGCCCCCCTTCACATCAGTGTGTGTGCTATATTAATATGTCTGTCTTTGTCTTAGCAACAGGATGTGCATTCTTAACAACGAGCGAGCTGGGTAGAAATATTACAAATTCGAAATTGATATTTGTCAGATTGTCTTGTTTTTTCACCCATCCCTTTATAGAGCTTCAGCATGGTGGACAGAAAACAATCACAATCTGATCTCAGGTTAGTCACATCACAAGCTGCTCAATCCTCCGACCACACAAAAAAGATTGTCAATGGTGACAGTGCCGTTATTAATTTTGCAAGATCTGACAAATTGATGTTTGTTAGTGCACTTTATTGTTTTGATTCCCATTGAAAAATCATAATCTGGTTATCATGTTATTAGATGCTGCTTTAGAGCTTTAGAGCTAGCCTGCCAGTTTGACCATGTATTTACCCGATTTTGACAAATCTGAACCCTCTAATCTGCTCAAGCAATCTCACACGGGGCGGGATCATAAGCGTGCAATTGCATCACACAGGCGTAAGTTTTAACTGTGTAATTACAGCCTTTGGAGTCAAGCGCACAATACGCCATTAGTAGTGTCGACTGCACACGCTCCCAAATTTGATTTTAGCGATTGATTTTTTATTTTCTCATAAGGAAACCCAGCAGAGAAACGGTAGGTAAAGAACTCTTTTTATTTTAATAATAACTTCTTTCCCTCTAGATAAATTTTTGTG
Organism: Clytia hemisphaerica; assembly: GCF_902728285.1. Lineage (NCBI taxonomy): Eukaryota > Metazoa > Cnidaria > Hydrozoa > Leptothecata > Clytiidae > Clytia > Clytia hemisphaerica. Next base: position 260,984 of record NW_027103875.1, read on the forward strand.
AAATTTTCAGGAGAGGGGAGGTCGTCAGTAGTCCGACACTTTCTAGTCCAACAGTAAAAATGCCTGACCTTGGATTTGACGAATTAGTCAGTATTCCAATAACAATTTTGTCTGACAACGAGTAAAAAAAACATATAAAACGAAATATGAATCGCCGAGGAGGAGGCACATCTTTTATAAGCAACCACGTGCTTATAAAAGTTTCGACTTTGAGGTTCGGCCCCTAAACCCAACTTTTCTTAAATTTTGGGAAGCTTATTAAGATTAGGCTTTCAAGAGTCAAGAAATTGGATTTAGCTGTTTTTACAACCCTTCTTTGGGGGGGGGGGGGGGGGGGCGAAATCAAAGTTTGTGATTTACAACCCTTATAGCATAATTCTGAACATGCAAAAAGGGGCCCTTAAAGGTGGTGCATTCTTTTTGCTATAAATTATCTTTACGCAAATTTGATTGGTCCTTTATTTCTAATTATGTCCAAATGCCGCCAAAATGAACTTTTATTAATATTATCCGTTGTTACTAAAAGAGGTAAAGTGGGAGTGGTAACGATGTGGTAACGTGTGGTAACGATGTGGTAACGAGTGGTAACCAGTTGAAAACGGTGGCCCTAAGTCTCCAAATTCGAATTTCTCGATTCTGGTGTTTTTTGCAACTGATGCTAATGGCTCTTGAGCTTCTGCAGCAGGACCTGGCAGATCTGGTGAATGTGCAGTAGGAATTGGAGATTTAGGCGAATGTTATGGTGGAGTCAATGGTTCTGGTGAATATGATGGTAAAGTTGGTTGTTTTGGTGAATGAAATGGTGGAATTGATGGTTCTAGTGAATGTAAATCAAAGATTGATGGTTCTGGAGGTTCTGCATCAGGAGTTGGTGATTCTGGTAATTGTGCAGCAGGAATTGGTAATTCTGGTGAATGCAATGGTGGAGTTGATGGTTCTGGTGAATGTGCATCAGGAGTTGATACTTCTGGTGAATGTTCAGCAGTAGTTGAAGATTCGGGTGAATGTGCAGCAGGAGCCGGTGGTTCTGGTGAATATGATAGAGGAGTTGATGGTTCTGGTGAATATAATGCTGGTGTTGATTGATCTGGTGGATGCAATGGTGGAGTTGGTGGTTCTGGTTAATGTGCAGCAGGAGTTGTTGATTCTGGTGAATGTGCAGCAGAAGTTGATAATTCTGGTGAATGCAATTGTGGAGTTGATGGTTCTGGTGAATGTGCATCAGGAGTTGATGCTTCTGGTGAATGTACAGCAGGATTTTGTAATTTTGGTGAATGCATTGGTGTAGTCGGTTGTTCTGGTGAATGTGCATCAGGAGTTGATGCTTCTAGTGAAAGTGCAGCAGTAGTTGGCAATTCTGGTAAATGTGCAGCAGGAGTTGGTAATTCTGGTGAATGCAATGGTGGAGTTAATGGTTCTGTTGAATGTGCAGCAGGAGCTGGTAATTCCGGTGAATGCAATGGTGGAGTTGATGGTTCTGTTGAGCAGGAGTCGGTGGTTCTGGTGAATATAATGCTGGTGTTGATGGATTTGGTGAATGCAATACTGGTGTTGATAGACCTGGTGAATGCAATGGTGGAGTTGGTTGTTCTGGTGAATATAATGCTTGTGTTGATGGACCTGGTGAATATAATGCTTGTGTTGATGGACCTTTGAATGCAATGGTGGAGTTGGTGGTTCTGGTGAATGTGCGACAGGAGTTGGGGATTCTGGTGAATGTGCAGCAGGAGTTGGTGGTTCTGGTGAATGTGCTGCAGGAGTTGATGGTTCTGGTGGATATAATGCTGGTGTTGATGGATCTGGTGAATGCAATGGTGGAGTAGGTGGTTCTGGTGAATTTGATGGTTCTGGTGAATGTGCTGTAGGAGTTGATGGTTCTGACTGGTGAATTTTCAACAGGAGTTAATATTCTGATAAATTGCTATTGAGATGTCATTACATTCAAGTTCACAGCTGACTATTCAAAGAAGGAAATTAGCTTCCTAGACACCATTGTTACCATCAGCGGATCTAAACTAATCACAAGACTATACAAAAAACCAACAGACAGATCAGCTTATCTCCATAACCAATCCTACCACCCTAACCATTTAAAGAAGAACATACCTTTCGGTCAAACCCTTAGACTCAAAAGAATCTGCAAAGACGTAGACGACTATCAAAAAGCTACTAGTGAAATGCATGGCGCTTTTCTTAAAAGAGGATACCAACAACAACATCTCACAGATGCGTACACCAAAGCATCAAGTATAAACAGATCTGATCTTCTCAAATACAAAAACAAATCCAATCGAGACAACAACCAGACACTCTTTATCACCACCTTCAACAAAAACCTACCAAACATACGTGAAGCAATCAATAAACACTGGGACATACTAAAAATAAATGACGAACTAGCAGATACTTTTAACGAACAACCCAAGATCGTATATAGAAGAAACAAAAACCTTCGTGACCTAATAGGTCAAACAACAATAAAAAATAATAAAGTATTTAGAAAATCCCACACACTGAGAGAAGGCAAATGTCGCCCATGTCTCACAAATTCCAGAAACCTTTGCTGTCGTCAAGTAACCACAACCTCCACGTTCGTGTCACAACAAACAAAACGCCAATTCAAAATATTCCACAATGTCAACTGTAAAAGCAAATACGTCATCTACCTACTAGAATGTCAAATCTGCAAGATCCAATACGTCGGTAAAACTGAAACACCCTTCAACGTCCGTTTGAACAACCACAGAAGCAATGCACTTCATCCGAAAGAAGACACCATCCCAGCGTGCAAACACTTCAACAAGGAAGGACATAATTTCAATAGAGATGCTAAATTTACGATCATTGAACAGCTAAGAAATATCGAAGGAAATGAAAGCCAGCTGAAAAACACCATTCTATCACGAGAGAACTTTTGGATCAACAAACTAAAAACCTTAAAACCCAAGGGTTTAAACCAAGAACTCAATTTGATAGCGCCTTAAGTCTGTGTTTACACGTCCATTTTTTCCAGATCACTTACAGACGGCTCATAAATATACGTCACAAAAAAGCGTTTATTTGACGTCAAAAAAATTTTTTTTTTGTTAAAAAAACTGAATTTTTTTAGCTAGAAATATACCTTGAAAACGGCCCTGGCCGAAACATGTTGGAAATTTCTAGCATCTAATGGTATTTTTGTCTCGATCCTCCGTCCGATATATACATGAATGTAATGACAATACAGTTATGGTGAATCTGATCCTTCTTGCTAGTTGTGGAACTCCAACTGGTCACCACTCGTTACCTCGTTACCACCCCGTTACCATATCGTTACCACTCGTTCCCACCTCGTTACCACTTGCTACCACATTGTTACTACTCGTTACCACTCGTTACCTCTTTTAGTAACAAGGATATTATCTCTGTGAAAACCCTTGTTCAACATTTGACACTCTAAAATCTTACGTTTTCGGACAAAACTGTAAATTCAGACTAGAAAATGTCAGACTAGTGACATGCACCCCAGGAGAGATCCATAAAATTATCATTGATATCATGTTCAAATATCTAAATCATTCTCTTTAAAAGAAAGAAAAAAATTGACAATGCTTTTTGACAATTCCTCTAACCTTGCACAGTACTAAAGTGCGCATCTTTACCTACCGCCTCTGTGGTGGAGTACCGTGGAGATAGCAACGACCCTGCCTATGCCCCGGACAGTCCGGGGTTTCTGTGTTGCGTGCCTGGGCTCCTTATTATTTGTTTTTGAGAGACAACCCTGACGCCCCAGACAGCCTACGCGGTCGCTTTTTAAGGAATCGCTGACTGCACGGGCGGGTATTTTGGGATTCATTGAAATATTCTTCCATGGACAAACGCGGTTTTCGAAAAGATGTTGTAATGTTCTGATTTGGCGTTACATATGTGAGGCCTGTATTTTGATCGTTCAATCTCAAGAAGTGTGGGCCATGTGCATTCTAAATCTAACCAAACAGTTACATCAATATGCCAAAAACATTTTGTTCAACCACCTTCACTTCAAGATAGGCCACCATAGAATGAACTTCCATATAGGATGAACCATATTCATGGTTGGGGTAAATTTATAGAGCAAAAATCGGTGCCCCGGACGTAAGTCTGTGGAAAGAATTATTTTTTTCAGACCCCAGACACCAACCCCAGACTGTCCGGGACATAGGCAGGGTCGTAGATAGATAGCGAGACTGCTATAAAAACAGTGTATTTATTAGGTGGTCATCGAAAAATGCTCTGTTCGCGTCGCAACAGGCAGGCTAGCTCTAAAGCTCTAAAACAGCATCTAATAACATGAAAACCAGAATATGATTCTTCATTAGGAATCAAAACTATAAAGTGTACTTACAAACATCAATATGTCAGATCTAACAAAATTAATCACGGCACTGTCATCATTGACAATAAAAAAAACGATTTTCTGTCAAGAGCCTTGTAAACATTCCAGCAACTTCCATCAAAATAATCTATCACAGCTAGGTCTACCATTTTTAGCGCGGTCCGAGGATTGAGCCTGCGAACGCCTGCGCGGGTGAAAAACTTCAATCTGTCAATTACTTTCTCAAGCGAAGAGTACGCGAAGCGAATCTAGCTTTACAATAGTGCTGCCGATCATCAGTGGATAGTATTCAATTATTATTATACCTTTATTTTCATTCCTAGAACTTTTGCAAAAAAAAGGCAAACTTCAAAAAACTGATTTTTGTCCCGCTTTTGCAGGACTTAAGCTTAAGTGCTTGTGTGCAGCATAGGGTACAAAGTTCAAATATGCATTTCCTGTAATTTTTGTATGAACAGTTAGGTCTATACTGACAGGTGTTAAAAATGCATACAGGCGGACGGGCGTTCAAAAACATTCCCGGGTTTTTTTTAATCACGCCATTAACTCAAGGGCAGGTGGTAACGCGAGCAAAACAATTTTTCGATGGTTACTTACTTTTGGATGTGTTTGAGCGTACCGCTCTGGCAAGAATCTTTTGATCCACACCACAATCTTCATTCAATCCATAATTCCTGAAGGAAGAAATGGATCAGCAGAGAGATTTCATGTCTAAAATTGAGTTTGAGTCAACTCTCCTGCACCCTGTATAACCACGGATTTGGGGTTCATCGGGAATTTTTTGCAAGTGTTTGTCAAGTGCATTTTTGACTTTGTCAACAGTTAAATTTTTCAAGTTTCTCATGCTCTTTGGCATTGCATTGAAAAGTTTTGCTCCTTGTATAGTCAGGGTACTGTCGCGTAATTTTGAATTGTTTGGACCGGCGTATTTGCTAAAACACATTCGTCCTAATCTTGGATGGTCTTTAGATTTGAAGCAATCATTGATATTTGGCACAAGATTTCCAATATTTTCCAGGTGTATATGATCCTGTAGCGTTCTCTCCTTCTTTGAAGTGAGTATATTCTAAGCTTCTTTAGACTTTCCCAATAATTTTGGTGTGTTCCTTTTATTTGTTTTAAGAATGATTTCTGGATCTCTTCAAGTCTTTGAATAAGACTAATAGTACTGGGGCTCCATAACGCTGAGCAATATTCCAGTATAGGGATCACAAGTGATTTATAGAGAGTGATCATGGTATGTGTAGAGCGGGAAGTGAAGGTACGTAATATCCAAGAAATGATGTTTTTGGCTTTTTCAATTATTGATTCAATTTGATGTTTAAATAGACAATCATTGGACATAAGAACTCCCAGGTCTTTAACATATTCCTTTCCTTCAATTTTATCTCCTGATGGTGAGGTATAGTGAGATTCATTTTTTATTTCTGTATTTGAGCAATAACGTAGCAATTCAAATTTTGCATCATTCAATTTCATATTGTTTGCAATTGTCCATTGATATAAAATCTGAAGGTCTTGTTGCAATATTTTTACATCTTCAGCATTCTTTATTGACTTGGTTGTGCGAGTGTCATCTGCAAAGGACTTGACGATAGATTGGATAACATTCTCATCTATGTCTCCAATGAGTATCAGGAAAATCAGGGTTCCAAGTACACTTCCTTGTGGTACACCTGAGATAACTTCTTGGTTGTTTGATTTCACACCATTAACCACTACAGTTTGTTGCCTGTCTCTCAAAAAGGACTCTATCCAATTATAGATTTTACCAGTTATTCCTAGCCTTTTGAATTTTGATAGAACAATTGAATGATCCACTTTATCGAAAGCTTTAGAAAAGTCTAAGTAAACAACATCTACATTGGTCTCTTTGTCAAGTAAGTTTAATATAAGATCATGTTGTTCAAGGAGCTGACTCAGACAAGATCTTCCACTTCTAAAGCCATGCTGATTTGGGTTGAAAAAGTTATTTTCGTCCATGTGTTTGACAATGTGTTTTCTGATGACTTACTCAAAGATCTTTATAACGTGTGATGTTAAGGCAACTGGTCGGTAGTTTGCAGCCAGTGATTTGTTTCCTCCTTTGTAGATTGGGGTTATAGTTGATTTTTTCAATTTGTTTGGAACAATTCCTTTTTCCAGACTGTTTTTCCATAGATGGCACAATGGGATGGCTAATTCTTCTTTACATTGTTTCAGGACTATTGCTGGGAAACCATCTGGACCAGCAGCTGAGGATGGTGATAATTCGTCAATGGCTTTCATTATGTCATTTTCAGTGACTACCATTTCTGATATTTCAGTGGTTTGTGTGTTGAAAGCTTGATCGTCAGGTGACATGGGTTCACTGAAGACTTTAGCATATTGATCATTTGAAAGGATGTCAGCCATTTCTTTATTCTTCATTGTAAGGTTCCCGTTTTTGTCTATTAGTGGTCCAATTTTAGTTCTCACTTTTGATTTCTTCTTGGCGTATGCAAAGAAATATTTAGAATTCTTTTTGATTGATTCAATAGCTTTATTTTCCGCAAACTTTTTTGAATCTTGGAAGGATTTTTGCAATTTTTTTTCGATTTGCAGCAGCTCCTCTTTGATTTTTTTCTTTCGGGTTTGAGAATTTGTGAGTAAAAGTTTTTTTGTGATTTTTCTCCGTCTTTTGGTTAAGGATCTACGATACCTTTCAACTTTTGATCTCCTTTTGCCTTCTATTGGTGTTCTGGTTGGTACATTATCTTTACAGATTTTGAAACACAGGGCATTTATGGTTTCCAATAATTCGTTTGGGTCGTCACTAAGTGTTTCCTTCCACCTGATGTGACGCATGGTCTCTTTTATATTTTCCCAGTCTATTTCATCAGCAAAGAAGTTCAGGGTGCTAAAACCTGTACGAGGTTCTGGCTGCTCATCTTCATCTGATACAGTGTTAACATTAAGACAGGTTGATACCAGGACAATTTTGGTCGTCAGAGCAATTGAGAAAAAAGCTACCGTGAGAGGTCCTAAAGCCGACAGCCCAGCCTAAAGCCGATGGGGTCTTTCAAAGATACAAACTAAAATAAAAACAAACCTTTCGCTGTGACGCAACGAAGATACCAAAGTGTCAACTAAACTGAGAGATTTGATACATTGAACCAATTGAGCCAAATAACAATAATTGCTTCTTATAACAAAACATATTTTTTTATTGCAATATGCACAACGTCATAAATGACAACAGTAGTAACAGCATCATAAAAAGTAACGAGATGTTTTGATTTTCCAAAGCACACGAAAATATAAAAGAGGTCTGTGTATGAGCGTGGTTTCTATTACTTTACACTGGCACTTGGCTTGATTGCGGGGACTTTGTGTAAGGATACATATAGACGACGTATATTACAATTATTATGTATTATATACATGACACCTTGCTCCTATTCTAGTAAAGATAATATATGTCGTCAAAGAGTACACTTAAATGAAGAGCTGTCCGAGTGCGGGCCTTCCGTAAATAAACATACAGACTTATAGGTGGTAAAGAGGGCGTTGATAGTTGCCGCCTCATTGATTCGATGTTTGTTATTCAAATTAGTGCTACCGCATCCGCCCTTTTTTCAACTTCGCGCCATTTTTACAATTTAGTCTGTTTGTTTCTTGATGGAAACCAGTCCAAGTTGTTTCGTATTTTTCCCGCACAAGTCATTTTTCTTACAAGACTGTTATCGTTTTAAACATGAGCAACTGATCCAGAATAAAAGGTAATTATTTTTACAAGTCGCACTTTTTAATTACATTAATTGACATCTTGACATTACAGCTATCTTGTTAGATGTTTTGTTTCGAGAGTTCTAGCAATAGTTTATCGTTCAACTTGGAGAGGGAATGTTTGTAAACATAGAATTTTTTTCATAACAGTTATTTGGGGGTCGGATAATTAGGCTGGGCTATCGGCTTTAGGACCTCTCACGGTATACTTTTTAAAAGAACAAATTGCTTTTCCAAGATTTTTTTCTCCGCACCAGAAAATCAGCGTAAAATTTGATGCGGGCGGGTGACGCGAATAAAACAATTTTTCGATGACCGCCTTTAGCAATAATTAAGAGGATATCTCAAACTTTTACAGTTAGGGAAACCATCCAGGATCCTGCCATTCTATAAGCCAGCAAAAACTAAATGACACTGTAAACTTAAGTTTCTTGCCATTTTCCATCGAAAACAACCAAAAACATTGTTACTTCCCAAAGCCGTAGATCAAACCAAATTATCTTCCAAGATTATGGCGCCCTTTTGGATCTATTGTTAAGGCCATCTTAAATGGTGGAAAGAGTTGCGGAAAGACAAAGGCGCTCGCTGCGTCGAGGGTGGTAACGCCAAAACACCCAATATGATCTTCCAACAGAAGGCGAGTTAGTTGCCGCGCGAGTTACGTCATGCACTCCACCGCAGCGCATAACGAAGCGTGTTTAAATGAATATCATTAATTATAAGAATATCTTATGTTAGGCACTTTAGGCCGATTTTCGAACTTTTAACTACCCCTGTCAAACTTGGTTCATTGGAAAGCTCTATCTTTCTCGTTTCAACGAGGGGTCACTGACCTCTGTAACATTTATAGAAAAAAAGTTATTGGATTTTTTGTGAAGCTAATTGGAGCAAAAATTAGCGGATTTTTACTGCAAGGAGCCTTCCAAAAAATGGGCAAAAAACAGGCATTTTTTTAGTCAAAAAAACTTAAGTTTGAGCAAGTTTTGGCTCTAACCCAAGTTTAGGTAAACACTTTTTCGCATTTTTTCTTTCAGGTGATCTTTTGATCATCATACTACAGGTTGAAAAAAAAATTTTGAGGAAATTTTACTTTTTCGCAGAATTAAAACCACTTTTATACAGGGAGGTAACGTAAAAACGAGAAAATCCGGGGGTAAAAAGTAACTAAAATTGCAATTAAAAGTCAGGATTTCGATATTGAATGTCCATTTTGATTCATTTCGGTGCTAAAAATGGTGTCTCGTGATTCTGAATGTAAAAATTTACAATTTTTCAAATTTTTGGCCCAGAAATTAAGAAATTTCAATTTTAGGCCAACTGATGACGTCATAAAATTGTTTTTTGCAATAACTCTTGATATACTTTGATTGCAAAGCTAAAATTTTGCACACTGAAAGGTATTGTGGTAAACTAGAGTTTGAAAAATTTTTTTTTGAAAAAATCGATGACGTCAGCATTTTATTGGAAAAATTCGATTTTTGCTTATTCCTGCTGACGTCAGCAGAAAAAATGGAAATTTTTAATTTAAAAATTTTCTTTACCTGAATATCTTTCAGTGTGCCAAATTTCATTAGCTAAAGTGGTTTCAGTCGACAAATATTGAGGATTTTAGATTCGATGACGTCATAAATGGCAGATGACGTCATAAATCCATTTTTTTGCAATAACTCTTGAAATACTTTGATTGCAAAGCTAAAATTTTGCACACTGAAAGGTATTGTGGTGAACAAGAGTTTGAAAAAAAATTTTTTTAAAAATTGATGATGTCAGCATTTTATTGCAAAAATTCAATTTTTTCTTATTCCTGCTGGCGTCAGCAAAAAAAATTCAAACTCTTATTATTAAATTTTCTGTACCTGGATATCTTCGAGTGTGGCAAATCTTATCGTCTGAAGTGGTTCCAATCAACAGATATCGAAGAATTTAGATTATTGCAAAAAATTAGATTTTTGCTCACTTTTACTGAGGTAAGCCAAAAAATTGAAATCAAAATTTACTTAATGATATAGTATACTATATCTTTCCATGTGCCAAATTTTATTGTCTGAATTCGTCCCAGGCAACAGATGTTTAAAATTTAAAATTGGATGATATCAGAAAAACGCACTAAAATAAAAAGATGGAGTTGGAAAATTTTGAAAACTATCATAAAAAAATGTTTTTTTGCAATTCTCATCAAAGTTTTCAAAATTTGGTTTAGATATCTCCTTTCATCAAAACATTTCCACATTCCATCTATTATCTAAAAAATCAAATGAAATAAACACAATATTTTACTGAAAATGACACAGTCGATTTTATTCTTGTAATAAATAACAATTTAAATTAGACATGTTCACAGATGATATAAGTCTAAAAACTTGTTAAGAAATAGCATGCAAATGATAATCATTTTAACACAAAAATAAATGTATTTTAACTAATATTGGTTTTTAGCTTCATACTAAGGAAATAAAATCTTAGATATTTACAAGTTGATATCATTCTAAGACTAAGAAAGTGCCAAGATATCTGGAGACTGTCTACTAAGGAACCAATGGAAATATGGCAATGAATTTTGGAGATATCGAAATGCTGTTCAGTTTCATATGAACAAATTCCTTGTCGTCAATATTTTATACCACTATAATATGCCAGTCACAAATAAAAAGTTACTTAAATGGATCTACTCCTTTACAGATTTGGATTTCCAGTGCATAACATGTTACTTTAGTATTCATGATAATATGCCAAATTGTCAACCTTGAAATTGTCACATTTAGTTATTCCTATTATATTTACAACACTTTCCAGCAATCTTTTTTGTGAAATTTGTGTCTTGATAAACCAAACTCCATGACATTTGTATCATTGATATTAAATCACACCTTGGAACAATAGAGTTCCTTGGTCCAATTGTTGCAAGAATGTTTGTCTTTGTTTGTATTTTCATTATGTGCAACATTATCATTACATCATTGTCAGCAAGTTACATTGTACTGTCAGCTTTAGAGGTTGTCCAACTTTGTTGAATTTGTAATCCTGACACCTGAATGTGAAAGGAAAGAAAAATTCAAAATTTCATAATATAATGGGAAATAATCTCTTTTAAAGGAATCAATGCCAAGTGTGGTCATTCGCTGAAATCTCCCGAGAAAAAAAGACTCTAAGGTGTGAGACTCTGCTTGAGACTGAGCATGGAGAGCCTACAAGAAGGACCATGGGGAACGTACAAAGGTACACGGGGAACGTACAATAATGTACACGGGGAACATACAATAAGGTACACGGGGAACGTACAATAAGGTACACGGGGAACGTACAATAAGGTACACGAGGAACATGCAATAAGCAGTCAGGGAAATCCCTCAATTGTGGTAGTAATTTTTTACTGCAATTGCGGTATAAACATCACTTTTACAATTTTTATATACCACAATTGCAGTATTCAAGAAATAGAATTCAAGATTCAAGGAGAAAACAGGCAATTTTTGTACATAATTGATCATATCTTTTTAACGCGCAGACAAAATATTTTTTCTGTAGATCAGATTCTTTTACTAAAGAAAAGCTTTCTTCGCGTACAATTTTTACAGTCGATGTTTGTTTATCTTTTGTCGATCAGCACTACATGCAGCAGTTATAAGCTAGCCACAAATGAAAACTACTGCAATTGCAGTATACCGCAATTGTGGGATTTCCCTGACTGATAAGGTACACGGGGAACTTGCAATAAGGTACACAGGGAACTTGCAATAAGGTACACAGGGAACGTACAATAAGTTACACGGAGAACTACAATAAGGTACACGGGGAACGTACAGTAAGGTACACGGGGGACATACAATAAGGTACACGAGGAACATACAGTAAGGTACACGGGGAACGTACAATAAGGTACACAGGAAAGGTACAATAAGGTACACGAGGAACGTACAATAAGGTACACAGGGAACGTACAATAAGGTACACGAGGAACGTACAATAAGGTACACTGGGAACGTACAATAAGGTGGGGAGTGTACAAAAAGGTACCCGGGAACACACAAAAAGGACCTATGGAGGGGATACAAAAGGTACACACCAAACTCATATAAAAAGAACCATGCTGGGTAGCGTACAAAAATGATCACACAAAACGTACAAAAGGACCACACAAAGCATACAAAAGGTACACAGGGAGCATATATACAAAAAGTACATGGGGAACATACAAAAAGGTACACAGCAACCATACAAAAAGGTACACAGCACAGTGAGTGTACAAAAAGGTACACAGGCGACAGGGATATTTTAACATCTAGTTTTCTTTTATAGCATCAGACATCAAGACTAAATATATGGGCCACAAAGACAAGTGCAAGCTGTTCCAAGTTTTGATCATTAATATATAGACAATATACATGAAATCAGAATAAAAAATTTATGCTTACCTTCTTCTCTTCTATTCATTAAAATAGGAATGGATATTTCCATGTGTTACAGCTTCATTCTCCACACTTCTTCTTCTCCTGCTGCTTCTTGATCCGAAATCTCAAAAACCCGTGCAAAATCGAAAGTGCTTTTGGGACGGGGGTCATGTTGGAAATTTGAAAATCACAATATTGAATTTTGGCATGGTCTCTAATACACTGGATATAAAGTGTTTATAGTTTTTGGAAAGTTAAGTTTTTGTTCTATAATACTTAGGGTGTGCTATATTTAAAAATTGAGTTTATAAAAAGTTATGACTAAAAAAGCTCTGTAAAATTTTACTAGGAAAAACAATAAATTCGGCACACACGGGAGAAACTCAGGCAGTCCTCTGAGCTTTATACACAATCATTTGTTTTATGAAAAGCTGGTAAAAACCCCTGCCATATTTTGATAGAAGAATGTATACTATTTTTTAAAAAATCGAAAACCCCGTCTTTATAAAAAAACGCTTCCCCGCTAAATTTTCGCGACAGTTTTTAGTCACGTGACTGAAGTGCCTACTTATGTGCTTACTTTCAGTAAACTTTGAGTTCTTCATTGAAGATGAAGAAGGTAAGAAGATAAAAAATGCGCTGGATAATTTTCATTGTAACAGTTTGATCAATCATCGCTGAAAGTTTGAAAAAGTTTTTCCGACGCAAAAGAAATTGTCAGCCATTCGCGCACTGACTATCGTTGAGGTCAGACGTGCTCTTGCGTACGCAAAAAAGCTTCTTACTTCCTTGAGTGGGTTGAATATTTTGATTGAACTTTTGTTACAATGACGAAACCAAAGAACAGCAGCAAAAGAAAAACCAAGAAACTCTCTTCATCTTCAGTAGACGATCAAGAAGTCGATGATTTATGTTCGTGGATTAATACTAACAGCGATGAAATTTCTTCTGATTTTTCCAAATCGACCATTACACAAAAATCCCTTTCAGATATTATAAAAAAACTCAAAGATGACCTTTCTAAAGAAATCAGTAATGCTAAATCCGACATTATATCTCAACTAAAGAGTGAAAATGAAATTTTGTTAGCTGATAATGAGTCTTTGAAATCAAACATCAAAGATATCAAATCTCGACTTATCAAAGTGGAAAGTGAAAACCTCAACCTTCAACAATACGTCCGGAGGAACAACATTGAAATCTGTGGAATCCCTGATGATATCGAAATCGATAACCTTGAGTCCAAAGTAATCGCTATTGCAGAAAGTATTGGTGTTAAAATAGAGGAAAATGACATTGAAGCCTGCCACAGACTTAAAAAAGGTAAAAAAGATAAATCTGCCAGAACGATTGTAAGATTTTTGAACAGGAAAAAGTGTGATAAACTTCACCAAAACAAAAAAAAACTTGGTAGTAAATCCGCTTCAGATAAACTGAGAAAGGCTAATCTAGAAGGCAAAATTTTTATCAACTGTAACCTTGCTCCCTATTCAAAATTTCTTTGGAGTTCCTGTAAGAAATTATATGATGAAAGATTGATTGACAGATTCTGGGTTTATAATGGAAGTGTTTACATTGCAATCAATGAAAATAACGTTGATGTTCACACTAAAATAGAACATTTGTCAACTCTGGAGAAAATTTTTCCTGGATATGACTTTCATACTTTTTAGATTATTTCTTGAATTTTGTTTATTTTTGATAATTCATCTTACGGGGCCACTCCTTCTTTTTTCCCTTCCCGTTCGCTTGCTCTGTGCTTGGCTGTGATTACCCATTTTTTTAGTTTAGATGACAACCACGCAAGTTTCTTTTTACTTTCACTTTCGTTTTTTTTTTTTTTGTTATTTTGATTTTTTGCTTTCTCAATCAAAATTGCAGCCTAGCTGTGCACACTTTTTATCGTTTACACAAATCTTGCTTGTTGGCTCTGCTCTGGTGTTTTTATTTTATTTTTGTCTTGTTTTAGACCCACCATGATTAAGTAAGTTTACTTTTATGCCTACACTATTCCCATGCTCAGTATGTTCTAAGACAGTCAAAGAAGAAGGTAACTCTATATTCTGTGACTCCTGAAACTTTGGACTCACCTAAAATGCTCAGGCTTAACTCTTGCTGAATTTCAATTTTTATCTACCAGTCCTAACGACTGGTACTGCCCCAAATGTCTCCTTGGGGCTCTTCCCTTTAATCTCAAGTCCCAACCTTCCCTCTCTGGTGCCCTAAACCCTAAACTTATTGATGTTGCTCGTAATCTTCACCTAATTTCTGACCACTGCCAAAACAACTGTCTGGACCTTGATAATCTCATGGCTGCTGACTGTAAGTACTACAAAACTCCTGACTTCCAAAAACTTGCCCGTGAAAGCGGGCCCTTCTCTTTTTCTTCTCTTCACCTTAATATTGCTTCATTAGCTCTACACATAGATGATCTAACCACTCTTATTTCTAAACTCAATTTTAATTTTGATGTTATGGCGATCACCGAAACCCGTATTTTGAAGGGGAAAAAACCATCTTTCAACTTCAATCTTGAAAATTTTCAGGAACCAATTTACACGCCTACAGAGGCTTCTGTTGGTGGCACTATGTTATACATTTCGAAAAATTTCTCTTTTGAACCCCGCAAAGATCTTGACTCTATGTTGTATTGCTCAACCCTTCTTGAATCTACTTTTGCAGAAATCCAGCATCCAAACTCTACTAATATTATTGTTGGATCCATCTATAAACACCCTCTTTTTTCGCTTGATGAATTCAATAAACTTCTTGAACCACTTTTGAATAAAATCAACAAAAAAAAAAACAAATTCTTTTGCTAGGTGATTTCAACATTAATCTTTTGAACACTTCTTCTGATCCCAATATCTTATCTTACTTGAACAACCTTGGATCACACTTTCTTATACCTAATATTTTTCTTCCGACTCGAATTACTGACCACTCCATGACACTTATTGACAATATTTTTTCTTCAATTTCTGAAAAGCGTACCTTTTCAGGAAATTTGCTTTATTCTATCTCTGATCATCTTCCTCAATTTCATCTTGTCTGTGGTCCCTCTGTAAAACCAAAGAATGAAAAAATCTTCCGAAAGGACTGGAAAAACTTTAAACAACAAGATTTTATTTTTGATTTTCTTAATATTGATTGGGTAAATAAATTATATCGAATAACAGATGTTGATCAAGCTTTCAAAACCTTTTATGATCTTATCCAAGACCTTATTGATCAACATGTCCCAACTGTTCTTGTGACCAAACGCCAACAAAAAACTCGGGCTAAACCATGGATCACCCCCTGAATTATTAAATCAATCTCACAACGTCAATTTTATTCTAGAAAATATATTCAAACCAAGGACCCTATTATGAAATCTTTTTACTATCAAAGATATAAAACATACAAAAATCTCATAGTTACTCTTACACGTAAGAGTAAGAATAATTATTATTCCAATTTTTTCTCCGTTCATGCTACAAATATTTTGAAAGTCTGGGAAGGGATCAGAGATATCATTGGATCTGATTCCAAATCTTCTCCTTCATCTGTTCGTGTCAATGGCCATCTCAACTCTGACCCAAACGTTGTTGCCAATGGCTTCAATGACTTTTTTACTTCTATTGCAGATACTGTCCGTTCCAAAATTGGTCCAACCAATCGTCACTTCAAACACTATCTCAAAAATCGCATTAGGAACTCTATTTTTCTTGATCGTGTTAACCCTGCTGAAGTTTTACTAACAATTAATTCTTTATCCTTTAACAAATCATCTGGCCCTTATAGCATTTCCCCAAAAATTCTTCGTCTTCTAAAGTTTGACCTCTCTGGACCCCTTTCTTTTCTTTTTAACCTTTCATTTGAATCTGGTTGTTTTCCCTCAATGCTTAAACTCTCGAAAGTTATTCCCGTTTTCAAAAACAAAGGCTCTCCACTTGAAATATACAATTATCGCCCTATATCTCTTCTTTCCAACATAGAGAAAATTCTTGAGAAACTTATGTACTCTCGTCTTATTACTTTCTTAGATTCTCATCGAGTATTTTTTGAGCGCCAGTTTGGTTTTCGTAGATCTCACTCAACCATCCATACCTTACTTAATATTGTTGAACGTATTCGGAAATCTCTTGATGATGGTAACTTTGTGTGTGGTGTTTTTGTTGATTTGCAAAAGGCTTTTGACACTGTTGATCATTCTATTCTAATTTCAAAACTGGACCACTATGGGGTTAGAGGAAAGGCTAATGACTGGTTCAGATCATATTTATCTAACAGATCCCAGTTTGTCTCTATTTCATCCAATAAATCTTCTATTAAAATAATCCCTCATGGTGTTCCACAAGGCTCTGTTCTAGGACCTCTCTTATTTTTAATCTATATTAATGATCTTCACAATGCAATCTTTTCAAGTGAAACTTTTCATTTTGCCGATGATACCCATATTTTACATTTTAATGATGATCTTCTTTCCCTTTGCAACAGAGTCAATTGTGACCTAAGATCCCTCCAAACTTGGCTCAAAGCCAATAAAATATCCCTTAACGCTGCAAAAACTGAATTTTTAATTTTCAGACACTGTCGAAAAATTCTTCCTTTTGTTCCTTTTCTTAAAATTGGAGGTAAGAAAATTTTTCAAAGTTTAAATATCAAATATCTTGGCGTTTTGATTGACATGCACCTCAACTGGAAAGCCCACACTACATCTTTATCAGCTAAACTTGCCAGAGCAAATGGTATTATATCTAAGCTCAGGCACTATGTTTCAACAAAAACCTTAGTTAACATTTATTATGCTCTTTTTCATTCTCATCTTCAGTATGGTTGCCAACTCTGGGGTCTTACTGACAATACCACCTCCAAGCCTATATTTATCCTTCAAAAGAAAGCCTTACGTCTTATTACTTTTAACAACTCTCGATGCCCTTCTTCTCCACTCTTTTCTGATCTCAAAATTCTCAAGATTTTTGACCTTGTCAAATGCCTTAATATATCTTATGTCCACAGATTCAATCTGTACTTAGGTGGCCGCATCTTTTTGATTAGCTAGACTATAAGGCGGTCTCCTTCCATATATTTTTTGTGCATATCATCACTTGTATCTTTTCTGTAGTGTTAAATGGTAAATAAATACTTACTTACTTACTTACTTACTTAAAAGCACAGTATGCTTATACTTACTATGTTTGCTACAGTCAGGACCTCATTTCACTTTATCGATATTACGCAAACGGCAGTTTGCGCTAAATTATTTTGGTTTCACTTTCGATTTCAAGCAAAGGTCTTAGCAACAAGGCGCGCGTGCATAGCAACGGGGCTGGGTAGAAAAATCTAAACATAGAATTCAAAAAAAATACCGATCATCGTATAGAGCACTAAAAAATACCCCCTTTCTATGTTTAGTTTGTTCTACCTTGTCAGATTATAACTGAAAACATCTTCAAATAACCTTTGCCCGCTATCAGCCCACACGGTAATCTTTGCCCGCTCCAATTCTTAGATAATGAATAAGAGAGGTGCGCTTAGCTAAGCCGTGCTCGCGGGCGATAAATTTATGTTTACTTTTCTTGTATATTTTAGTGGTATTTATCCAATGAAAAGGATGTTGACATAATATGCACGACACTGACAAAATATGCACGGCATTGATTATGACATCATTAAATATGTCAATATCGATTCAACGCCCGTTAAAGAAAATAATTTGTAAATAGTTCTTTTTATCGTAAAATTTAGAAATACGAGCAAAAAAGAGTCAAATTTAATATTTGTTTCCTATCTAGATTATAGTAGCGTTTGAATACGGTAAATTTTCACGAAAAATATTTCGCGATGGCGGTACGCCCAATCGCGCCCCGGGACAGTTCCAATTTTTAATTATCGGGAAAACGGGGAAACCGGTTCACCACGTGGATAAAAAACGTACGGAATGAAACCTGATAGCAGGTTTTCAACCAGATTTATTCAGATAAAGCTATAAGAGGTTCATTACTTGTGGATTTTAAAACCTACATAACCAAAAACGAAAGTTGTTGTGAAGGAAAGAGTAAACGCAGGAAAACGCAAGACAGAAGGTTTGCTTGTGTTGATCAGGTATGTTTTTATTCTATCCGAACTAATGTTAAAAAAGACCAAAGAGGTCCTGACTGGTTTGCTACATCGTCTAGGCTAAAAAAAGTGTGAAAAGACACGAACGCCATTTTTTATTGAGTGACGTTATGATTTTTTTTATTGCGGCTGCGTACAGGAACTCGCCAAATGTTCCTAACTGTTTTAGAGCCATATTTAGGTACTTACTTCTTAAAGCTGGGCTTTTCTTCTTTTTCTGGTCTTCTGTAGTGAAATTCAGATACACCATCCAACACTTTGCACTTTCTAGTCAATCAGGAAGGTCCCCTCCTTCTTTTTAAACTCGTTTAAAACTGCAACTTGGTTTGGAGATTCAGACATTGATTGGATTAAGATTTCCGAAAACTTCCCAACCATGTTTGTTTACACTTTTTCTTAAGTGCAGGTGAAAAAGCTCCTTATGTAGTGCACTCGTCCATCTACCCTTGGACACCTTCGATATTGTACATAGCGTTTTCGAGAAAATAAGTAGCACGAAGAACGAAATTGACATTGCTTCAACAAGAGCTGGAAAATGCGAATAACTTTGAATCGAGTGATTCCACAAAATGAAAAAAAAAATCTTTTATTAAAGGTTAATGTTATAATTACACAAAATGGTGTCTACTAATACTTGGGTGTCAGCAGGTGTCAGATATAGAGGATTTCTTTTGAAGGAAACTCATTTCACTGTTTACTCTTAGATAGGTTTCAAATAAACAGGCGGGGGGGGGGGGGGGGGGGGTACGAAAATTTTCGAGATTTTAATAAACGGGGGAGCCTTCTCTTTGACAGCTGAAAATGTTCTTAATAAAAATTAATAAACGGGAGGGGGGTCCTTATAAGGCCCGGGGGTTGGAAAATTTCGAAAAATTTACAAGCGGGGGCCACAAAAAGCTTCTCTCTTTGAAACTTAATTTCTCGAAATCTAGAATTTTTTTAAAAATAACCATTCCTATTTCATTTTCATTAAAAAGAAGAAAGATAAACTTAAATTTTGATGGGTTATTTATTGCATACAGTTCATTAGATCAAAAGTTATGCTCAATTGAGAATACCAAAAGTTACTTTCAGAAAGTGCTCGAAAACGTTAAAAATCGACCTAACACTTTTTTATTCAATTGAGCATAACTTTTAACAATACTTCAAATGGTGATAAAAGCATGAAATTTGGCACTGATGATCCTTTATAACAGTATGTATAATATAACAATGATATAATCTGCTTTTTTAAGCTTAACATTATATTAGGATACATGATCGATACATGCTCTCTATCCTCCATTCTTTGAATATTATTGAGACATGCGTGATAAAAGCCTTAGTCCGTCTCCACAGGTTAAGTTTCAGGTTAAGTTTCAGAGAAGGCTACAATGATGCAGAGCACTAGTTCAGTGTAGAAGACTATCACAACCATATTCGCTCAGTACTTATATGGCACCCAGATAGTGAAATTTTCATCCGACACGCTAAAGCTCTGAAGGTCGGGAAAATTTTCAACATCTGGAAGGTTTACATTACGGAGTTCTGCCAGACCGCGTCAAGAATTCTGCAGCGGGAGGTCTGGTAACCCAGCCCTCGTTTTCGGGGATTGGCGGGTCCAACCGAAATATTTATAGGGTTACGCCCAAGGGCTGTTGAACCCGACTGGGGGTGCAGCACATCAAAGGTTGACTATCATTCCTCTCCGATGGGAAATTGGCCTGCTCCTTTAGAGCTTTAGCGTGGGCGACCGCCAATCCGCCATCGGAATATCAGATAAGCTCAGTACTGTCAACAAAACTCGGTGGCTAATATCTTCATTTTGAGAAGTTACTTCGATTTTCAATTTTAAAATCTTGAAAGAGTAACTACAGTTAATGCTCTCTTATTCGATCTTCAGTTCAAGGAGGATTGGATAATTTTCATACGGAGGAGTGACAGAACGAGTAATACTACTTTTCGACCGTAGCCGCCAATTGCCGCGCGGGCATTTCTTGTCCGTTTTACCACCCTAAAACCGTCCCAACTCCCAGTCTTTTTTTCGCACCTCTATAGACAATAGAAAAAGGTGTAAAAAAAGGATTGGATCGAGTTTAAGGGTGACACACGCCTGACCGCGTGACTAGTGTTGAAAAGGTGTACCTTTTCGGGGAAAAAAATCTCGGGGGAAAGTGACGAAAATTTTGAGGGGTGACGAAATTTTTCTGCGACGAAAGATTTTCCCGACATTTTATCACCCGACCAAAACTTGTACCGATTTTTTCATCCCCGACCAAAACATTTACCCGAAATTTTATACCGCAACTAAAATTCAAATCAAATTTTTCTACACTTTTATTTACCAAAATTAGTGCTTTAGTAAACGTCGAATTACAAGATCCATTTTGGAGCTAGTGAAGGAAATTATTTCATTTGGACAATTTCGTCGGGTGAAAGTGACGAAAATGCCTCTAGGTGACGAAATTTATTCTCCGACGAAAAAAAACTCCGACTAAATAAAACTCCGAAATTTTTTCTCCGATACCTATAATAGGAGGTCTCCCTACCCAAACCATAATATTTAGTAAAAGTTTCCAATTTATCTTTTCGAACGAAACTCATCGCAACACAACCCTCAGACAGAAGACGAAAAGAATTTCTTTTTTGCTAATTTTTTCCTTTTACAAGCGGTATAAATTTAGTCAATCAATTAAACCCTTTAACCCTATAAGCCCCAAGCTTTTTTGACTTTTGTATCCCCAGGGTGGGGGGGGGTAGAATCTACGACCCTCGATTATTTTCGATCTAGAAGAGCTATGGCCATGAAATTTGGTACAGATGTTCTCCATCATGATACAATATTTTCCAGGAAGAAAAAAAATTTGATGACGTCATTCAAAAACCAATTACGTCATCACAAAATTTCCACCTGTCGGGAAAAAAGCACAAATATATGGTTTACAAAAGTGTCTATTACAGTCGAACCAATAAAGATATTTAGATTCTGTTTGAAGATTCTGAAAGATAAAAAGCTGTTCTTTAACATAATTGCCGGTTTTGCAATTTCCATAAAGATTTTCCCTTTAAATCTATGCTGAAGATGAGTAAAATTTTCAAAATTTGATGGCGTCATAAATGATGACGTCATCATTTTCAAAATTTTTTTTGATTTCCTAAATTGATATTATCAATGCCTATATAATTGAGCTTTAAGCGATTTTAGCTGGGTTTTATGTCATGTTTCACAATAAAGTCATAAAACCTGATCTGGACAACCTATGACCCTAAAATTTTGAACAAGTACTCTTAATAAGATTTTATTAAAAGTCAGAAAGTTTCAAGTTGTTTAAAAAAATTTTCTCCGAGATATACACAAAAGAACTCCGGCGTGGTAGATTCTACCCCCCCCCCTGGGGCTAATAGGGTTTTAAAATCCATAGCAAAAAACCAAAAAATAATATAATTGGAAATGATTTTATCGCCTTTTATTACATCTAATTATAATATTCACCATAAGATTAAGATACTATATTTTATATAAATCACATTCGAATATTTACACAAAAGAATCATTTCGTGGTCAAAAATGTTAATCAAACTATGTACAGTAGAAAAAGGGCTCATTTGAAACAATATGCTGTAATAAAGCACTTTCTAATAGAGCCGCACTTTGTAATACAATTAAATGAGCTTTGTAATACTCAACGCACCATGGACACCCACTTTTGTTAGAATGAATATACTAAATATTCATGATAAAATTGACCAAAACATTAAAGATATGCCAAGAATATCACCATTATGGAATTATTCAATTCAATTTTTAGAGCATTTTTAACTGTAAATTACTAACTGTAAAGATTTTTGTTTACATTGCGTTGATTACAAAAACACAGTGTTGCTTCATAATTCATAATCTTACCAAGGATTTCGAACTGATTACCAGTTTATTCTGTTTCTAGACTCTGGAGATATATTCAGTCTTAGTTCAGTTTCAGTTTTCCATTTTTTCAAAACAATTTTCAATGTTATTGTGATTACATAGTAATGCAAAGGCGTTTATAATAATAATATGTTACATTTGCTCATTCAAATCACGATTATTGGTGCACAATTAACAATAATATACAATATTATTAAATTAATATATTGTGTTATTGACTAGGTATGGCCTAGTGCTCACATAAAATTTTCCCTACAAACTTTGAAGGAAGCACACTTTGAACAATTATTATAAGATATCAGAAAGCATGTTCGATATATTGCCGCTAAACAGCCCAGTCTCGTTTTCGCAGTGAAGAAAAAGTTATACCATCGCAGGGAAGTTTATGATCGAGTAGAATGTCAGTGCTAAAGATAAAACAACCTGACTTTATTTAATGGGCTTTGTATATGAAATTCTTATATGTTTTCTCTGCCTTTTCCTAGATCGGATGCTAATCCTGTGTATTTTTCGCCCTTTAGATAATATTTTCACGGCTTTTTTGGTTCGGAAGAAGGAGTTCGATATTCTGTCAGGCATATTGAGCTACTCCGGTCTATTAAATAAAATCAAACTGACATAACAGATAACTCGTCTGGTTGACTAGCTACTTAAAATACAACTGAAATAGTTGTTTGGGTTTATCAAATCTGTTCTTTTATGTTGCTTTTCTCCAACTTACTCTCCACTTAAAGTGCATTTTTACATAATGCATTGCACCAACGCGAAAAAAACTTCTCGTGTCCCTAAGTCTTTACATATAAAATGTCATAACGCTTAAGGTGCGTGTAAACCTCAATTGCCATTCCATCTGTGTTTTGGAGGTTAAAGACTAACTCCCTTTAGAAGGTTCCGAAAGCTCCTTCAGAAAGCTTGCATAATCCTAGTTTTTAACTAACGCGTAATACCGCGTCTAATTGAGTGGGTCATTAAAAATCGACATCATATGGGTCAGAATCAAACGAGTCCGAATCTTCGTACCCATAGTCGTCATAGTCTCCAAAATCGAATGAATCAATTTCTTCGTCTCCAAAATCTAGTTCATCGAATGCATCAATTTCTCCTCTTAAATCCATATCTTCATCATCTAGATCTTTGATATCAAGAATAAGATTTTTCTTTGTTTGCGTATCAGAGTTGGTCGCTTTGACCGTTGATTCTGATGGCGGTTGACTCTCTTCTACTGTCAACTCCTCCTCCGCCTTTTTGGAAATAGATTCGAAAACCTTTCCAAACTTCTTCTCTTTCGAATACAAAGAAGATAAGCGTTGTCGAATTCTGTCGCCAGTTTTTTTTTCCATGTCTTGAAAAAGATTAGAAGTCGGACTGAAATATAACGGTAAAATTCCATGTTCAACAAAACGAGACATATACCAAATCATGTCGAAAACACGCTCCGTAAAATCCTCTTTTCTCCATTTTCGCGCCTCTTCGTTGTCTGTTAGATGGAACAACACATTCTTCCAGTAATATGACGTCATCCCTTTCAAGGTTGGATCTGATTGGGTCATTCCCTTCAAGAAACGAACGACCTGGCGACGACAGCCCTGGTCTTTATCCATCTTATTTAACTTTTCTTTCTCTTCACGGGAAAAAGACATTCTCCATGAATTTTCCAGCACAAATTTCCGATCTCCTTTTTCCGTTGTGATTTTCGCAGGTTTGGCGACGTAAAGCCGTTCTGAAAATACAAAAAAGCAGGTAAAAAAGTTTAAGTATTAAAAAAAACATATTGATTTCAAGTCTAGCATAACCACCGCGAGAGTAAGTATGAATTGAGTCCGAGGTAATCTAACGTAATTTAAGCTACTTTAATGGGATAAATTTTCGCGAGGTTTATAAATATTTTGAGGATAAGGTCTTTCCAAATTTCCATTACTTAATTTCGCGAATGAAACCCATAACTGCTGGTTATTGTTCAATAATTATATCTTTGGTACAACTTTGAAAACTTTATTAACAAGGAACCAGATCCAAACTTGATAAATACTGAAAAACATTGCTGCCTCCAACTTCATAAAACGTGAGGTTAACGAAATTATAATCGACTTTCGATTATTCGAGCCTCTATTATTTGAATCTTTCTACAATTCGAACTTACTCTCTTTTCCCTTCACAAGTTCATAACAAGGGACCAGGTCCACCTGATACCACAACTTCTCCTTCCCATCAGCATCCTTCCTCATCATATCCACCTGAATGGCTGGCCCATGCCTTCGTATGACGTAATCATCAACTTTCATCAGCCATTCGTTATTTCGTTCTTTTCCACCCTTCTTTACTTTACCAAACTTCTCTTCTTCAATCAACTTCTTCTTCTTTTCCTTCAAAGAATTGATGTACTTGTGTACAACACTTTCAAATTTTTGTATTACTTTTGATGGCGAGAGAATCATTTCATCCCACCCCTCTCCACCTTTCGCTTTCACTTGATGAGGGGTCAACAAATTGTTCAACAGACTTCGCTGGCGTTTCTCGGGGTTTTGGATCAACTTGAAATGACATGGGAACTTCTCCCCAACCTTCACGGGGTAGAATTTGTCACCCTTCATAATAAACATGACGTCATACTCTAGTTCTGCGGTTGCCTTCAATCCTTCGTAAACTGAACCTAAAAAAAAAGTAGAAAACCATTTCGCTCTTTTTATTGGTGTAAAATGTAAATCTAATTTCAAGAACCTATTGTTTCTTTATGGGAGAGTCACATGCGAACAAGGAAAACTTGCTCGTAGGTGGTAGATATACTAACAGTTAATTAATTGGTTAATTGATCGTGTTAGTGGGAGGGAACGTTAAGAAGGGTTTGCTAAAATAGGAGCTGTTTGGGAGAACAACCAAAAGTTTACGAGAGGTTGTTGCTTAACAGGTTTCAGCCCCTCCCACCGACAAATTTTCTTTATAACATTTCAGCCTTACTGGCGTAACAGTCTAAGTAGTAGAGTCATTATGTAAATTGAAAGTAAAAGTCTTTTCCCTTGTTTAAGGAGTTTTCAATATGCAAGTACTCTTAGGTTCCAAATAAACCCCCCCCGGACCTTATTAGGACTCCACTGTTTATTAATTCTTAAGAATATTTTCAGCCGTTGCTCTAAATAGTCTGATATTAGCCTTTATTTACCTTATTTTTGGGTTTTCAAAAGTACAATTTCCAACTCCCTGGCAATTAGCCCCCCCCCCCCGTTTATTAAAATCTTAAAAATTTTCCAACCCCCCCCCCGTTTATTTCGAATCTAAGAGTACATTTCAAATGGGCGATTGAGATAATTATAGCCTGAAAACAGTCATCTATGTATTAATGTTTTTATGAAAAAACAAGAGCCGCAAAGATGCGGATAAATATTTCCTTTACAAATGATAGAATAATTATTGATGTCCTCAAAAGACTTCAAAGTGCTTTATCTCAGATAACATCAAGCAGCACAAGTCCCCAAGAATTTCAAAATTCGTTTATGTAATTGCTAGTATTTGCCAACCTCGTCCCCGTGTATCCCAGGCTTTATTTACGTTACTGATTGACGCCAGAGAATACCCTGGTTGGCTGATGCAAGTTCCTCCTCTCAAAGGGGGAACTTCTCAAAACAATACGTCATAAAAAATACTGACGTTACAAAGTTACACTGCAATGCAATAGTTTCAAACCCAGGAACAAATGAAATCTGACGTTTTGGTTTTGAATTACGTAATCTTACGCGTTTGAAAACTAGCCAATGCCAGGGTATTATCTAGCGCTTACAGTGACCATAAAGAAGCTGATAATACGCAGGGAACGAGGTTGAGTATTTGCAGGATTATTCCTAAGATGACGAAGGTTCAAACCTATGGATTACGGAGAATATCCAAGCTGAACTCGACTGAGAATAACAATGCAGTAACCAAATTGGCTAGACAACCTTTAATTTTCGTTACTCTCGGGTACCTAATAGCCGCCCCCCCCGCTAATTTATTTTTCGAAGATTTTCCACCCAGGACATTCTAACCCCCCCCCCCCGCTTATAAATTTTTGAAAGTTCCCTTTTTTGTCCCAATTCTGCTGTATAGACCTTTTTTCAAAGAGGACGTCCTGTTGAATAATTTTGTATTCCAGCCATAAAAACAATGATAGAGCCATGCATAATTAATGTATCATGTATATTGCATACATTATGCTGCATGGTTTAATCATTATTTTTCTGCTGGACTACTACTCTTTGAAAAAAGGTCTATTAGCCTCCTTTTAAAAAATTTGCCACCCAGGACATTTTTATTTCAACCCCCCCCCCGCTTATTAAGATTTGAGATTTTTTCCAACCCCCCCGCTTATTCCAATCCCCCCGGCTATTAGGTACCCGAGAGTAGGTGGACTTTAGTTGGATTTTAGTATTATACTAGCCGTCACCCGGCGTCGCACCTGCTGAGTAGAGTGTTGTGTTATTGAACACATCAAAAGGCCTTGGGATAGTGCTTAATTATATCATTTTATTTCAAGCGCTTATTGCCAGAAATATTAGCCAAAAAGGGGAAATATCTGAAATGAAAGAATGACAAAAAGGAAAAAAGTTGTCATGCCAGGCCAGGAAATCACTTGAAAAAATTGTCAATTGAGAACAAAGTTTTCTTCATTTTTTAAATACGTTTTTAAATGCATATATACGTGGAAGAAAATGTCAAGTTTTAAACGCACATTGAAGAAAATATATATATATTCATAACAAATGTTTTCCATCTTTTAAATGTACGTGTAAGAAATCTCCAAATTTATAAAGTTTTCCACGTTTTCGACGCGTATTGAAGAAACTAAATTCATAACAAAAGTTTTCCATTGTGTAAATGCACATGTAAGAAATCTCCAAATTTATAACAAAAGTTTCAACCTTTTGCCTTTAAAACGCACGTGGAAAACAATCTACAAATTCGCAACCAAAGTTTTCCACATTTTAAATGCACGGGGAAGAAAATCTCCAAATTCACAACAAAAGTTTCCACGTTTAAAGCGCACGTGGAAAAAATCTCCACGACCAAAGTTTTCCACATTATATTAAAATGCATGGGGAAGAAAATATCTCCAAGTACCAAGTTCAAGACAATGATTCCAATTGTTTAATTCCATATTCAATACAATCAAAATTTTAAGAGCTAACATTCTTCATATTGGCCAAGGTGTTCCGGTTATATCAGCTTAAAAAGTTTGAAATTACAGTTCTGTGAACCGCAACAGAATTTTCCCCACAAAAAGAGTTTTCACCAACTGTCACTAACCAGTTAATTCATTGTTGTAGATAAAAACACCAAGGGAAATTCAATCATTAACCAGTCAATTTTGCTCCATGTTTAAATCTTTAGCTCAAAGCTAGCTAAATCATAGTTCATCACCAACCATATCGCATCGCCATCTGACCATTGCGCATTGGGTGGTACATACCATAAAAGTGAGTTCAAACTTTTTTGATGTCGCAAGTATTTTTTTTCAGGTATAACATGGTCAGATTTATCCACAATATCACTTTAGGTAAATATACAGGCAAAATTGAAGTTAGCTTGTTGTGAAACATGAAAGTTGACAAAATGTCCTTCTTTTCCAAGACCATCAAGATAAGAGATTGTATCTCTCACACCAAGAGTATGTAAACGAAACATCAAATCCAGACAATCGTACAAAAAACATGATCCAATTCAACTCATGAAAGCATAAAAACCAAAGAAAAATAGCGAAAGAGCAACATTTGTTGTCTATTTTTTGCCTCCATCTTTGTTATGACTGTTAAAAAGCAGTATGGTCCGATCAACAATATGCTTTCGAACCGGGCGACGTTTTCCGATCGGCAAGGAGAATAGACCACCGTACCCATATTTCCTACGACGTGTCTTGAAAAAATGACGTCTTCCGCCTCGAAAAAAGAACATAATACTGTTTTAACCGCCGGAGCTTGGTTTAAAAAGAGACTCATGTAAAAACTCACGAAATTGACCAAAACCGGCGTTAGACTTGAAGAAGGAGAAGGAGGAGGAGAAGGAGAAAAATTACCGTTTTAACAAATATTTCCTTCTGGAAAGGAAATATTTAAAAATAAAAATAAAATCTTTTGTCAAGAGATTTTAAGTATTTCTTTATATACACATTTTTTCATAGGTAAGTACTCTTAGGTGCCAAATAAACGGTCCCCCCCGCTTGTTAATTTTTCGAAAATTTTCCAACCCCCCCCCCGGACCTTATTAGGACCCCCCCGTTTATTAATTTTAAAGAATATTTTCAGTTGGCTAAAAGAAGTCCCCTTATTTTGCTCCAAAAAGCCTGATTTTAGCCTATAATTATCTTATTTTGGGGTTTTCATAAGTACAATTTCCAACCCCCCCGGCAATTAGGTCCCCCCCGTTTATTGAAATTTCAAAAATTTTCCAACCCCCCCCCCGTTTATTCCAACCCCCCCGTTTATTTGGCACCTAAGAGTAATCAGGTTGCTAAGGCTTTCTGAATACACTACACAATAAAGAAGCTTTGGAGCTTTAAATCATTACATAGATCCCCCGCTAGTCCAGACTATTCTTACTAAACTGGCTATTTTGTTTACTCAATCTGAATCAAAACAATAATAAATCATTATTTTCAAAAATCTGTCTCTCTCTCTCTCTTTGTGAGAAAAAAATTGTCAACAGTTTAAGTAAGCAGTTTTGTTCACCTCGTGAACATAATTATCAGTTTGTGCGCTCTCTACAACAGAATTAACCAAAATGCCAAGCACTGTGTTGTTTTTCCTTGCTCTATTTGGCAGCTGTTTCACGTTAGCTGGTACTACATACGTTTTCTCGTCACCTTATGGCCAGGACAATACAGTTCTCACCACATCAGACTTCGGAAAGTCTTGGGAGAAATTCAACCCACCAAAAGGTTGGCTGGATATCAAAGTCGGTCATTGTGTATCGCACGAAGTTTGTTATGCAGTTGGTGCTCATATTTCCACGAGAATCATCCAGGTCTTCCAGACAACGAATGCAGGTACATCATGGAGGAAACTTAATACATTCGTAGTTTTAGGAACTTCTAAAAGTTTCTGGCAAAAGAGAGCAGGCCTTCATTGTTTTGATCAAAACAACTGTCTTTTGGGATTTCAAGATCGTATTTTGAAGACATCAACTGCATTCAATGAGACATCCACAGTATACATTCACACTGTCCCTCACAATGAGCATAATATATACGAGTTGACCGTCTTACAATGTGTTACTGGCATGGAAGGTTCTAGAACATGCTTAGCGGGATACAACGAGCGCGGCAGAGAAGGGAGTATCATTCTATCTCAAGACGATGGAAAGACATGGAAGAAAGTTTTCTCAACAAATCGTGGAGCTATTCGAGGGTTATCATGCGTCGGTGATGAAGAAACAAGCACGTGTGTTGCCTTCTACAGTAATGCATGGTTTATCTACAGTAAAGATCTCGGCACCACTTGGAAACAATTCAGCGTCCTTAGTGATGATACCTCTTATGTGCCTATTTACCTTAATAGTATATCATGTGTTAAATTAGATCGATGCGTTCTCGGTTATGGCAAAGGTGGTAAAACTTATTCGTGGCGTGCAAGGGGCGGATTCTGTTCCATCAAAATCGGGTCGTCAGAAACGACACTGAAGTGTCTTTATGTCGGATTATTTAATTCCGATATCAGAGATGTCGGAGTTCATTGTTCGACGAACGACAAGTGGTGTCAACCGCTACCATTATGATGACGTCATAAGTGATAATTCAAATATGTATCAATATGACGTCGATAAGGATGAATGGAATCAGTTGTACGACTATGAAAGCCATGGTGAAATCGTTTTCGATACCTTATTTGGTGTGACCAACTCACTTGGTATCAAACTTGCACAATCTCCACTGGTCCTTTTCATCTCATTTGCATTAATTGCTTTATTGTAAACCACGTGAGAACAAACGACGAAACATTCATCTCAACAACGGCGAATTGTCGTGTGTGACAGTTTTCCAAAAGATACTTTCGGATTGAATTTTAACCTCTTTGGAGCGCTTTCTAAAATTTTTTTTCAAATATACTATTCACCTTTGTAACTTATATCAAGATGCATATTCATTTAGTTTTATTATCAAATAAAATACTTTCCTTGTTATTTTCTCATTGTAGTCACAGCAGAAGGTTTTGTTTTTAAAATTTAACATTTTTTGCTTATAATTAGCATAATATATTAATAACACTGTCCTGATATGAAATATGTATCTGATATCATGAAGGTAATAAAGATACAGATGGAGAGAAAACGTCTTGGTAATGATCTAAATGGTCGTTGAAATCTAATATAAATCTATTCAAAGCGGCTTTTCTTTGATGTACCATTATTGGAAGCAAAAACATCAATTTATAACTTTATAAGAACAGAAAGAGGCTGGTCCGTTGATTTTGAAAAACTTAATTTTGCGAGAAATCTTAGTTAAAATGCGATTCGAAATAGTTTCAACTGATTTAAGGATAAAAGAATTTATCGGCGATCCAAAAAATATCTGCAATCTGATTGGTTAAAAAGAGTACAATATATCTTGTATTTTACATGTAAAAATATAAATTGACGAAAAGATGTTGTTGCATTGTAGCGGTAGCAGCAATCTAACGTCACTTTGCTACAAAAGTGCCCTGCGCTTTTTTTCAACACAAAAAGTGCATTTTTTGGGTCACCGATAAACCAGTTATCAGACCTTCGCTCGTACAATATGGAAATATTTTACTCGTCCCAGATTTTCCGTATATTTTCCTCGCCTAAAGGCTCGGAAAATATTGTACGGAAAAATCTCGGAACTCGTAAAATATTTCTCATATTGTACTCGCAACTGTCCGATAACTATTACAAATTAATTTCGTAAGGATATATTTTTGGGCTTGCATTTTGTGAACATTGAGAGTCGCATCACATTATCATTGAAAGTTTCTTATCTTAAAATCTTCACGTCTAAGTGGGCAGTGCTTTTCATACTATGACAAAATGATCGATACAAGGTTCCTAATCGTAACGCACGTAATGATTTTAAATCTATCGATGGCTTTATGTGGGCAGCTTCCCCTAGAATTTTAGAGTATTGTGCTTATTATGTGAAGTTTTTTTCAATTTTTCATGACAAGGCTATTTATTATATTTCAATATACTTGTTAAAAATGTAATGTCTTTTCATTCATCTTAAATATTCCCACGAGTATACCCAAAATTAATCATCTTATTCCTAAAGCAACCAAACAGCTGTTTGCTTCCGATGATAAATCAGAAGAGAACAAAAGACATTGACTCTCCATCTATCTTTATTACCTTCATGCTGATATGAAACGGGAACACTTATGTAAAAATGAAACCTTTAAAGAAGGAAAAACTAACCTGTGTGTAGATACTCTTTGCACCAGTCATGTCTCCGCCCTTTCGCTTTCAACAATTTTTCTGCTTCAGTGAGTTTCCTTTTATCGTCCGAAGACAAGTCCACTTTCAAACCAAATGGAAATTGTTTTTCAGAAGGCTTCTTCTCCTTCTTGAAAGGCTCCATGCGCATGTCTTTGATGTATGTCTTCAAACCTCTGGAAGTTAAAACGAATTCTTTTTTAACAATTGTAAACGTGTAAAGCAAATTTCATGAACAAATTTAATGTATGCTGGCCGAAAAGTTTGCCTTTTCTCTTGCCAAATTAAGAAAAGTAAAATTTTCAACATTTTTGGAACCCTCACAACTTTTGGAACCCTCACAATTTTTGGAACTCTCACAACTTTTGAAACCCTCACAACCTTTGGAACCCTCACAATTTTTGAAACCCTCACAACTTTTGAAACCCTCACAACTTTTGGAACCCTCACAATCTTTGGAACCCTCACGACTTTTGAAACCCTCATAACTTTTGAAACCCTCACAACTCTTGGAACCCTCACAACTTTTGGAACCCTCACAATTTTTGGAACTCTCACAACTTTTGAAACCCTCACAACTTTTGGAACCCTCACAATTTTTGGAACCCTCACAACTTTTGAAACCCTCACAATTTTTGAAACCCTCACAATTTTTGAAACCCTCAAAATTTTTGAAACCCTCACAACTTTTGGAACCCTCACAATTTTTGGAACTCTCACAATTTTTGAAACCCTCACAACTTTTGGAACCCTCACAACTTTTGGAACCCTCACAATTTTGAAACCCTCACAACTTTTGGAACCCTCACAATTTTTGGAACCCTCACAATTTTTGAAACCCTCACAACTTTTGGAACCCTCACAATTTTTGGAACTCTCACAACTTTTGGAACCCTCACAATTTTTGGAACTCTCATAATAACACTCGTAATTTTAAGGACATCTTTGAGAAAGGAATTTCCTTGCAAATAGGATATCTTTCAGATTCAGTCCAAAAATCAAGCAAATA
Organism: Clytia hemisphaerica; assembly: GCF_902728285.1. Lineage (NCBI taxonomy): Eukaryota > Metazoa > Cnidaria > Hydrozoa > Leptothecata > Clytiidae > Clytia > Clytia hemisphaerica. Next base: position 293,899 of record NW_027103875.1, read on the forward strand.
ACATGCACACTTTGTTTTATAAGAGCGAACCGCATTTAAGGCTTCAATGACCAAAATATTAAGAACAAGTTAAGAACACTTTAAAGGCTTTATGGATTCTAAAACACCAAATTTCTTAAGAAATCGCACAAAAATACTCACAAAATAGTGAAAATAAGAACATTTTAAGAATATTTTTAGGCTTAAGACTTAGAACACTTCTTTTGGACGTTCTTATAATAACTCCTGTGAATCTGATCAAAATGGAGACGTAAGAAACAAAGAAAGAAGGCCCTACCCTAGAAAAGGAGTGACATGTCGTTCAGTGATTTTCATTTCTTCTTTGGGTGTTTTTCCAATGGCTGTGTAATACGTCTCCATCTCATCTTTTTTATTCTTATGCCAGTCAGGTTTCTGACTATCCGCATCTGGAAGCTCTGAAAATACGAATGGATACTTAGATAATTAATATTATAATCTAAATCTTTTAGACAATCTGTTAATCATGTCAACTGAATGGAACATGGGAGAAGAAGGGATTCGAAACAGGAAATCAATACCTCAGACCTTAACTTAAATCATCACAATAATCAAGTTGTCAAATTGTCTGGCCATACAATTATCTCCAGAATTTTTCTTTTTTTCTTTAAAAAAATGTCTCTAAACACATTTTCTTTCAAATTTAGTCATGAATGATGCTTCGTTTTTCATACAAAGTCGAAATCGAATTTTAGTCGGTTTTATTTATCAAAGGTTTTCAGAATGGATGATTAAAACTCACCGATATTGGCTTTATAAGGGTTTTCTTTACGAGATGTTTTTTTTAATCTTTTGTTGTCAAACTTCTTTTGATCAGATGATGATCTTGAATTAGAGTCCATTTGATTGTTTCTCCTTTTTTGTGGTTCAAGGTGGCTTTTTGCAGTCTTCATTCTTTTGTCCACTGTTGTTTTTATATGTTTTGTTTATCTGATTTTTTCTGAAAACAACATGAATACATTATATGAGAGCTGTTCAATTTCATATTCTTATTTTAAACAACATGACATTCCTTGTATTCCTCACAATAGACGATATCGGATTTAGATAAATGCAATGCATTCTGGTTTCTAGGGACTCTCAAAGGAATTAATCTATTATAATTGATCTATTATAATTCCTTTGAGAGTCCCTAGAAACCAGAATGCATTGCATTTATCTAAATCCGATATCGTCTATTATGATGTTTTGTACAAGTGCTGAGATATAGAGGCCAGATAGTTAGTAAGACTTTTGATAGTAGGTTTAACAAATATGAAAACACATGAAATCCTCACATTCAAAAGAACTATTAAAAAGGGAAGATAAGAAAGGAGCAATAGCAAACTAACAACTACTATTCTTTTTAATCGACCTTTTTAAAAATACAGATTTTGAAATATTCACTAGTACTTTTGATTGCACCTGCACAATTTAAAATGGTATTAAACAACATCTACAATTACAAAAATAAAAGGCTTGAGAAATAAAAAGACAAATATAAATAAACTGACTGGTATTGACCAATAACACATTTCCTTTATCCCATGACCTTATCTAGAAGTAAACATTTTTGTTCTTGATATCTCGAAATTCTTGGATTGAGAATGAGACTCGTGAATCTCTTCAAAGTTTTCATTTAGAACCAAAATGTATCTACACCAGATCACCATCGGTTTTGGTCAAATTTAAAAACTTCTTGTGACTCATTCGTAATCCTCTCAAACGGTTCTCAACTTGCTCCAAATTTCTGTCATTCATACTCTTCAGCAGATTCTGAGTTGGTAGAAAATAATTTGGTAGCCATTTTTCTTTGAAGTAGCCTTCAAGTAATGCAAGCATATCAAAAACACGATTTGTATACTCTTGGGGTACCCATAACTCTTCATCTATTTTTGATTCACCGTAACAAATATGAAGCAAAGTTGTTTTGATAGCATACGATGGGATATTTTTCAATTCCTTTTTGATCATTGCTTTTAATGTGCGAGCAACCTCTCTTCGGTTTTTATTCCCTGAATCGATATCACGAAGGAGAGCTTTCTCCTCTTTAGAGAATGATCTACGCCAACTATTTTGATCAGTTCCAATTTTCTTTGGTACATAAATGTGTTTTTCTGTAAACAAAAATAAATAACAATAAGATGAAATCAACGATTAAACTTGAGGAAGGTTTTGTAAACGTTTGAATATCACTTGAAGAAAATTAACTTAACTCCAAGGATACAAAAAGCAAAAAAAAACATTTATGAAGATTTGAACTAATTATTCAAATAGCATTTTCATTGAAAACAGGAAAATTGATTATCAAAAAAGAAACTTTTCAAAGCTATTCTAATTCTTAATTATTCTTTGGAATGGAAATTAGTTAAAGGCGAAAAGACTTTTTGGGTTGCTTACCTTCATTTACTTTGACTTCAAAGGAAGGCAACAAATCAACACTATACCAAAGGTCTTTATCATCCTTTTTTCTTTTGATATCAAATTGAACAGCTGGACCGTGCTCCTTCATTGTAATCAGTTCTTTATATTGAGGAGAATTATTAATGAAATTTTGTAATGTCCCTTTGAATTTGTCTTTCAGTTTTTTTGACAGAATTTTACCATCCTTATCAGCTGATTTGGTAATTGCATTTTTTTTCACAATACCATTATCAATTAAAGCCAAATGTGCAAAGCCCTCTTCATCTTTTATTGGCAAAACTTTAAGATCTTCTCCACCTTCGAACAAAAACATAACATCAAATTCGAGTCCATCTCCTGAGATCTTTAAACCTTCATATGTTGAGCCAGTGTACTCAGTGTTTTTACACGTTAAAAAGTTTTCTTTGAAAGACAATTTCAAATCTTCCAAAACAATACCAAACTTTCCCTTTGCAGCTTTAAGGTCGTCCTTTTTTGGTGGATTGCAATATTTCTCTTTGAATCTCATCAAAGCTTCATCTATATCTTTCTTCCTCTTTTCGTCTTTGAGAAAATCTGGAGTTAATGTTTTGATACCTTCCAGAACTGAAAGATTAATTAATTAATTAATTTTAACAACAGCTTTTGCAGATAAACATTTGATTTTATTACCTGGCAAACACGAAAAAAATAAGAGGGCTGCGGATTGGTATTCTTTCATATTCGATAGCCTTTTTCTGCTGGTATTTCGGTTTCCAATAAACCATTTAAAAGGTTGGGTTAATATTTTTTTGATTCTGAGATTCTGAGTTTTAAAATGAATGCTATCATGCTATCATCCCGAGAGTGACATTGGAAAATTTAATATTTTAATAAATCTTTTGTTGTTGAACAATTGATTACCCAGCATTGGTTCGAAATGATAAGAAAAATAGTCAAATAGTCACTCATGAGAATAAACTCGTCCCAAGTTAAAATATTTGAAAAATTAATTCTCCATTTTGCCAAATTTATAGAAATTGGCGAATTGGCCTAATTGGTTACATTATTAATTTTACCGCTTGTGTGTCTTTTAATATCAAAGGTGGTCGATGGTAAGCGTCTTAAAACAGCATCTTTAAAAAAGATATTAAATGAAAAAAGTATTCCAAAAATTCCAAATATATATTTTCAAACCAATATCTAAAAAAAGGAAATCAGGGAAATTTTTCCGCAAAATCTGATTTTATTGTAAACTTTTGGGAAATCAAAGAATTCGGGAAATTTTTCGTCCCCATTTTCCACAATCAGGGAATTTTGCCATTTCGTTTATCCAAAACCTAAATATTCTTTTTAAGAAATAAGAAAATTTTGTAAAATCCTGAAAATGCAGGAGGATTGATCTAAAGTTAGTCCAAAGACAGCATAACAACATAACAAAGTCTTTCTGTTTTCAATGGGTACTAAATCTTTTTACCTTGCTTTCTTTCCTCTTTTCCATCCTTTGGTTTTGGAGAGCACACCTTTTCTTCATTGGCCACCTTTTTAAGAGGAGTAATCTGAAGATTACTCAAACCATTCGCAGCAGTATCGACATTTTCTTTGACGCCTGTCAGAACTGATTCACAATTTAGCATTCTATAAAGAAAACAACCAGCAGAGGTAGGATCTGTATCTTATTAACCTTTCATTTTCCTATTTTTTTATGGCAAATTTTCATGACCAGTGATAATTTACAATTTGGTTCGGCTACCTGTCTGGTTAGTATTAGCACTTTTCATCAATGATAGTTATTGACCATCTAAGGCGGTGTGCAAAACTTCAATTCGGTCAAGTGCAGAGTTGCTATTTTACAGACCGGTCCGTATTTTACACGAAATGCTTACTTTCAGCATGACCAATGGTCTGGCCTGGTCCGAAATTTTGGTTGAAAGCTTTTCTCATCAATACCTTATTACACTTGCCAAAATATTTGGTCGGTCTGTAAAAAACATGACCGTGAAAGTTGGCCGAAAATGATAACGTCATCACGTGACGACCGCGTCATTGATGACGCCGACACTTTCAAAATTTTGATTTAACATGATAAAGATTTCAAAAATTATCGAACATTTTCGTTCATGATGCACGGAGGTTTAACACTCCATAGGAAAAAGTAGAACCTTACCTGCTATTTGAGATTTTATTAATTTCCTCCAAAACCTTTCGCACGTTTCCGATTTCACCTTGAATTTGTATTTTCTTTCGATCTTCGGTTTTCTCCACTCTTACTTGAAATTTCTGTTCCCAATGATACTTTTGTGATAAAATGTCTCTGTGTAGAGAATCTGGTATGTCCAATGTTTCCCAGAACTCCGTATCCAACATTTTTCTAAAACATAGAAATGTAGAATAGATGAAGTGGGGTCTTAATGATTCGAACCTCTGTGACTTGAATGTCTCCTTAACTATTCCAGCTAAATATAAGTTTCCTAGTTCGTCTCTCGTAACCGTCGTAAGTCTCGAAAACTTCCATAACTCAAACAAATTGGAATTCCCCGTTCGGGTTCGAAATGTGGAGACTCCGAATGCCTGAATTCATCAAAATAATTGTGATACGATATACGAAATAAACTTAAGACAAGAAAGTTGAGAGTTTAGCCCGGAGGGGGTGTACTTAGGCAAAAATGGATGATGGGTATGTGCGGACGGTAAGGGTCAGTTTTCTCACCTTTCAAAATCTCTCTAAAGGTCGCAAAAATCAGAAAAATTTAAATCGGTCTCTCTGAGGGTCAGAAAATTCACAATGATTAGCAATTCTTTTTGATTTAGAATGAAAAAAAAATTAAAAACCCTCTCTAAGGCTGGAGAATTTTTCAAAAATCGAAGACAATTTTTCAAAAAAGTCTCTCTAAGGGTCATCTTTTCAGCAAAATTCATTCTCTCTAAGGGTCGGTTTTTGGCGGTCCCATCCGCACATACACCTCATCTGCAAACCCTAGTACCCCCCTCCCGGGGGTTTAGACCTTAATCACTTCATTAAACAAGTAACGACAGGATTCCGAAAGAAAAGGATGCCATAGTTGACCATTTTGATGTCGAATTTGTATTTGGGAACACCAAAAGATTGAGTGCGGTATGAAATGTATTTGTTGTTCTTTTTCAATTTCGACGACAACATTTAAAGGTTTTGTTTTTTAAAAAAGAGTGACATAGTTTATTCATCAATTTTAATTTACAAGTTTTTTTACATTGAATTGACACGGATGTGGAGCAAGATTGGTCAGCAAATGGAAAAGGAAAACATTCTTTTGTTTATTCAGCACTTTATAACAATAGAGAGACACCGTCCTGATATGAAATAGGTATCTGATATGAAATGGGAACAATTATGTAAAAATAAAACCTTTTAGTGGAAAAATTGGCTGATCTTCGGGACAGAACCCTAGACATTCTTGATATAATGACATGAAAAATGGCTAATGCGGGGCGAAAAAATAAAATAACTCACTTGATTACTTTAACAGCATTCACTTTCTTTTCGAATGAACCTCGTATCTTAAATGACTTTTCAACCTCTTCAATTTCAATGTCCACACCAAGATCTCTTTTCAACGATTTGATGACAGCACCTCCATAACCAACCAAAAAGCCAAAATGTTTTTGTTCCACAAAATCTAACTGATCCAAAGACATTGCGTCATTTGTCAATTTCTTGAGTGAAAGGCTTAGGCTATAAAAAGAAAGTGGCCCTCTAGAGATTAATAAATACTCTCAAGTGACCTCATTGCATTGACTTTACAGACTTCGTTCAATTTCCTCAACCAAAGTGTTTACTAAAAGAGACTGAAAAGAGAATTTCTGTTTCGTTGGGAATCAAAGAGATAATAACTCACATGTCCGGCACATGCACCGCGAGATTTTCGTTGAACAATCTAAATTAAAAAAAAATAACATCTTGTGTTGAGTTATAATTATTACTCCTATAAGGCCTCGGGAGACTTCAAGCATACATAAAAAAGTGACACTGTTTATAGCTAAAGCAGTTGGCTCATAATTGCGAAGCGAATTTATGAGCGAAGCAGTTTTGCTATATTGTGCACGTACCTTTAACTTCTATCCCAAGCGAAAATTTGCTATAAAATTTGCTATATAAACCACATCTTCAAACCGATGATTTTATCAAAATGACCTTGAATGGTTTGGCTTGAAGCCACGAAAACTTTCTCGGTTTGGTAGCTAGGACTGCGAAAAATGCCGTTTTAAAATGGTGTACCCTAGCAGTGAACGGCAACAAAATTACCGGAAGACGAAACACGGACTTAGAATTTGAAGTTGATCAAATGGCCGCGCGGGCGGCACGCATCTAAGCAATCTAAGCAGCAGTTCTTCGGTTTTTAATGTTTATTTTGCTGTTAAATGGAAAAAAAATAGTTTGAACGGTGACAGAAAGGATCTTCATCATCCCTTGACTTTTAACAGCAAAGTATCAAGTATCAAGAAATTAGGCCAATCAATGAGAGGTTTTTGCAAGTCGCGCGGGCGGGAGGAGTGCTCTTTTAGTGAACAAAACTTACCTTGCAAAACCAAGTGGGTATTCTATGATAAAGAAGTACGGAGGTAATCAAATTTGTCGAATTTGTCAAGAAACAAATCAAAACTGCTGAAGAACGAACAAGCCATCTTTGTACATTTTTGTTTTATTTTTATGTTTTGTGATAATTTCAACAGACGATTCGTGATTCGAATAAAAATGTTCGATCGTTCGACGAATATCGTTCGACTTTATTAAGGCACCGTTTACACTAGAATAACTAGAAGGAAAACAAAAGAGCGATGCGCAGGGCAGCGGCGGGTGTTGTGCCGCCGTGGATTATGTAATGTGTTTGGGGCATTAAGGCGCTCTTACAACCCTGTCTCTATAGCGGCTTTATTAGAAGAGGGATTTTTAGAGAGTCTCTTATTTTGCTAGCAACTTGGCGAATCGAGGTGTGTCTGGATCGCTTCGCAACCCTTATACAATACGGCATAATTTTATGACCCCCCCCCCCCCCCGAAAGCGGAACTCCTCATAAAAACATCGCGGAAATCTCTGTTCATCCCGCAAAAAAAGTGAAATACAGCCCAAAGTACGCCATCACGCAAGCCGCATAGGGTATCATTTATCCTTCGAAAATCTGAAAGTGGGTAAATAAAAAGAAAGTGAAAATGGATAACTTTATTGAACGTTTATTGAACGTTTTTTCAAGAACTTTGAGGAAAGAACCTTTCACGGGAAGAAAATTCGCAATATTCAAAACTTTTGAGAAATTCGGTTTTCGGGATACCTTTCAGGCTTAAGGGTGTGAAATATGTCACGTTTCACCCTATGTTTCACAAAAACTAGTGAAAATCCTTGCAGTCAATCCGTCAATCTCAAATTTGCTCCCGTGAATTCAATTAAATTATTAAGAAGTACTGTGTTTTCACTTTCACGATAGATAAATAAAGAAATGGCTGTAAATAAAAAAGTACGCATACCTTAAACATTCTGTTATTTCGTGATCCTTATTGCTTCTTTTCTTAAAGGCATCAAATTCTTCTTGGGATGATCTTTCAATATTGATTTGTTTGCTATCAATTACTCTGCTACCGTCAGCTCCAGACACAGAATTAAGTGTCAACTCAAAACCAGCTTCAGTGTCTTTAGAATTGAATTCAAAAACATCTGCTAATTTCTCATCTCTCCAAGTTTTGAGTACTTCCTGGAAACGACCGTTGCCATTATCCGTTGATGGTGGTGGCATGACAAGGACTGAAAGGTGCGCAATAGCCCTGGCAAAAACTTCAACAAGTATGTGTGGAATGTAATTCGCATCGTTTGCTTTTAAGAAGGTAACACAATGTTCTGCTTCACATCCTCTGAAACTTTGGAAATCCGTAACCAAGATCTTATGAGAGGGACTGTTGCATTTTAACCAAGCATCTCTTTTCTGTTCTCGTGTCGGGATGTCCTTTGATATCAAAGGAGTATATTGACAGTAACTCTCTTCATCGAAAACCTTTTTGATCACAAACATAACTGCGTCCAACTCTTCCTGATTACTGCAAATGATAGTGGATTTAACATCGTGTTGGAAAAGAATCTCAGAAGACAAAATTTCCTGTAGCACCATCGCCCCTGCTAAAGATGACATCTCGAAAGACTTGTTCAAGTATACAATAGAAGCTTTCTTTCCGGGTATTGAAACGCCAACTTTGCTGGGATGAAATTTGAAATTATGCTCAAATTTTCCTCCCATTGATTTACTTTCATCTTGAGTGAACGGTTCGATAGAGTACATTGCCAGTTGATCAACAGAGATCTTTGTGGGGCTCAAATTCATAGTTGAAGACATTGTCGCATTTTCATTGCTCTTATGCACCTCCTTTTTACCGTCGAGTGCAGTTCTAACAACTTCGGGTTCAACGATAATATTGAATGATGGGCTAGATGGATCTATCTTTTTGAGAGATGTAGTGGAATTTCTTGGTGGGGTGGTTAGTGTCGTGGACTGAATCGAGGGTTTGGGTTGGCTGGCAGCTTTAGTTTTCTTATTGATGTTGCTATCTGGAGTTGATGGTTTCCTTGGAATCTCATTATTCTTCAGAGCTGTCACAACTGAATCTTGACCAGCCTTGTCTTCGGCAACTTCTTTAAGTTTGTATAAATTCTTTACCATTCTCATGCTCTTTGTTAGCGGCCGTAACAATTCTAACCCAGTCAAATTGATCCGATCATTGCAGTAATTTTTCAGTTCAACAGTTAAGCCTTTACCATCATGCACAGTTAATTCCTTCTCAGTACATTGCAACGCAAGTATGATAGTCGACATTGCCAGAGATGATTCATCATCCACGAACTTCTTCAAAGAGTCAGCATTTTCTTTGGTAAAATACGAATACTGGATACCCACTTCATCAAAGAGGAAATGGACTTGTTGACCATTGGCTTCTTGGAGACAGTGTTTCATCACTTTGACAAGATCATTGGTGATGGTTTCTGTTTCACCAGCATCTTTCAATAACTGATACACAGTCGAGGTGACAAACTTAACATTTCCAGGATCTTGGTGTTTATCCGTCACCTCTTTAAAAATCTCCTCCATTCTGGCATCTAGTAAGCTGTAGGGGTCATAGCATATGTAATAGATGATACCCTCTTGCATAGAGTCGTATAATTTCTCCGCTATCTTTTCTAGGACCAGTGATTTACCACTCCCAAATGGACCCCTGATGATGCGTTTGTTATTTGGATGATTGATAGCCTCGTACTGTTCGCCGTTCAAGAAAAGAGATAATATTTGTTCCTGTGTATCCATAGTCAGCCTTGGTAAGAATGCTTGTTGTAAAGACATTGTGGCCATACTTTCAGCGATAATTTTCTCAAAGTGATTTCCATCTGCAGAGAGTTTTGACGTTTTTCGAATCGTACAAATACGGTGAAGATATTGATCCAACTCTTTCCTCAAAGTGTCTTTACTTTCAAGATGCTCTTTGAAAAGAATACAGCATTCTTTCGAGTTTTCTGATACGGATAAAAGGCTCCGATCGCAGTCTTTGAGCTGGACCATTGGTAAAGCGACCAACGAACAGGCGCCTATAGAATGGTCTGTTAGTCTTTCTCCATGTAACATGAAGAGTGACTTGACAAAGTCGTCGCATCTGGTGATTTCTTTGTAATAGTCATCTATCGACTGAGCTTGATCTGTCAACACTCTTATGTAGTAAATCATCTTTTGGTTAACATCCAAAACCACGATCGTGTCATCATGAGCATCGTGGTGATCAAAACCTTCTAGATCTTTATCTGTATATCCAAAAGTCTTTAAATGGTGCATATAGTTATAACCCACAAGCATTTTTAGGTTTTTCTTTGATTGTGATAAATAGCCGGTCAATGTTTTGATCGTCTCCTGTTTGAGTAAATAATGTGGTGGATAGCAATCATCATATCGGCTGTTATTTTGCTTGTATTCTAACGCGATTTCGTGAAATCTTTTTGCTGTTGGTATGTATATCTTAGCACCTTGAATGAGATTGAGTGGTTTGAATTTAGGTTTGTTTTGTGACGTGTCGTACTGGTGAAAGGAGGATGAATGACCAGTGTTGTGGGCGATGACAAAATTGCTGCATGGGGTAGGGAACACCTCTCCAGATACCTCTAAAATGTAAAATGCAGATCTCTTATTAGTGCAATTGAAAATAAAATTTATGGCAAACAGTTCTACCGACAGATCCCATTACAATAGATTTCACCGTCCACGAATCAAAATTTATTCCAACTTCTCTAAGAAGTACTCTAATAAGCAGATACTCAATTAGCATGGGAATCCAAGCGTTAAGCTTTGTTCACAGTCTAGTTTATGATATTTTTGCTGCTTGTTTAACGCTTGGCGCAGGTAACTCGCCTGCAGGGAGATTTTTCCCTGCAATGCAGGTTCGGCCTGATTGGCCAGCTTTTGGCGTATTACTTAGCAGTAACTTTTGCGCGTATTTCGATAATTTCGATGTGCGCGTATAATTTATGAAAAAAGCTGACTCTGCAGAAAAAAGGAAAACAAATGAAAATGAAACATAGATTCATTTAGAAACAAAATGGCTGTTGACTGGAAGTCTAAATACACGTGGCTGACGTTTTGATGTGGTTTTTAGTAGTTTTGAAAGTCTTTACAGCTTGTGAATAAGTTTTTATAGTAAGTTGATTATGTGTGTTTGCCTGGGTTTCCAAAGCTCAGAAAATCTGTCAACAAGGGTTCACACACAGACTGTTTATAACATTCTATGTCAGACTAATCTACCTGCACCAAGCTCTATAATCTTAGAACTTTGTGAGGTGAGGTATTTTTTGTTTTTCTAAGATTATGAGCTTGGATTCCCAGGCTAATATTCAATAGGTAAAAGTCGGTTATCTATATATTAATAGCCGTAGTCTGTATGTCTGTTAGTGTGTCACTTTCGATCTCGTAAGCAATGTTTTGTTCTCTATAAGTTTGTTTTGATCGACAGATCGGATAGAGCCTGGTTTAGACTTTATTCAGCCTTTGTTTTGAAATTTAAGGCCAATCTACATTTAGTAATTTTAATTTCTGCCTAGCTTTGCCCGATCCTGCTTTTCTATTTTCTTTTGTTTGAAATGTTTTCGAATGTATTAACGATCGTATTTATTAATGACATTCGAATTCTTTTCAAAACAAAACAAGTTTCTTTTATAGAAAAGAACATTTCAAATGTAAATCAAACGGCAGGTACAAAATGCATAAAACATAATGCATATTACATAATGCATAATGCATAATATCTGCAAAATGTCAATTTTAGAGGCTATAATAAGGAGAATTTGAAAGATAATACTTTCAACAAACTAAATATACCACTTTCTGCCAGAAAATAAAGGGTAGAAAGCTGTAAATTTGAATTTTGGATGATGAAGAAAATCCATGGTCCACTGAAAATGCTTGCCGCCATTTTAATTTTCATAGTTGTATTTTACAGAACGTAATATAGTGTAGAAAAAACACGAAAATATCTCCTCCGTATATTACTTTTCTAACTGGAAAACGTAAATTTTATAGCAAGATCTTTATTTTCCCTCTTAAAAAGCATTAACCATGTGAATACTTTTTGTTAGATAAGCTAATATCCAGCCAATATAAATTAAAGAGCTTCATGTGAAAGCTAGATCAAAGAAAATAGACTCCGAATCTTTTTACATTCGAATGTTTATGTATTTACCTTTTTTTGAGAAAGAAGAAGGGGAAACCCTTCTGATCCGTTGCATCTTCCAGGGAAAACCCTTTGTTGTTATGATTCGAATGTTTTCTCTTTCGTTCGGATTCGAAAAGTAAATATCATGTCTGGGGAAACCCCTCTGATTGGAATGTTTACTTAAGATTAAAGAGGTTTTCGCGGTTTTAGCCTCTACAAAGGAGAGTTTTAGAAAATATAAAATCGTTCTGTAAATTACACAATACTATTATGCATTATGCAATATGCATTATGTTTTATGCATTTTGTACCTGCCGGTAAATCAAAACATAAAAATTAAAAAGTTTGTCGAACAATAACAGCATTCAGAGGGCGATAAAAAGCAAGAAAAGAAATTACTTTAATGGGATAAACTTTCGCGGGGATTAAATTTCGCGGATTTCGCGGATTTGGGTGTCCCAATGGAAATTTGGAAGGGCCTCATCCGTGAAATATTTCTAAACAAAACACAAAATATGTCAAACAAATACGATTTGAATGTTTACTGGCATTAAAGAAGCGCTAATAATGTGTATTTCAAAACAATTAAAATGCATGGTTTGACAGTAGAGTCACAAAATCGTGAAAATATTGTCACCCATAGTGCCATCCGCGAAATTAAGTCCCCGCGAAATTTTTGAATTTCGCGGATAGGCCAAACCGCGAAATTTAATCCCCGCGAAAGTTTATCCCATTTAAGTAGTTCATCTCTTTCTTCATATAAAAACATTCAAGTGGTTGATACTGTTAAAAACTGTGTACCTCATTTTACATGTTTAAATTCGAAAAGTTATGGCAAGGGTTTAAAAAAAGCAATTTAGAATTGTACTAAAGTTCCTTCGGCTATACCTTTACTGATCGTATCTAGCGCCCTTCTAACTCCCAACTGCGCCTTCCACGCTCCACTGGGCAGCAACTTAGCAATTGCTAAGTCTCCCGTTCCTGTCTACAAATAGGATTAGATTCTACTCCCCTAGGTTCCTTTAGCCCGCCCCTTTCGTAGTCTAGACTCACTCACCCACTGCGTCTTATTCGTCTGCTAGGCAAGCACCCGGATAAGGCTCCAGTACAGAATTGACTTATTTATCTTTTTAAATCTGATAAAAACAAAGTTGCACTATTCTTTGTGGCTTTCCCGCTTTTTCCTAAAGAATTGTCATTTCTACATTTCACTACTCTTTACCATGACATTTTCTCAGATTGTCGAAAACTGGACGGCGTATTTAATGCGAGCGAAGCGAGAAAAAGATCTCCGGGGGAAGATTAGAGTCAAACTTTGAAGATATCATTTTATTCATTTGATCGTTTTTTTTAAGCCAGCTTAAACATCCAAAGGACTTTTAGTGCGTTCAGCTACAGCCTAACCGGCGTGCGACGCCGGGTACCGGCTAGTTGAGATTTATTAACCCGAGGTGATGTAATATTCAACGAGGCGAAGCCGAGTTGAATATACATCACCGAGGGTTAATAAATCCAATAACCGACGAAAACCTATTGAATATATGTTTTATTATATACCTAGAGACAAAAACAAAGCATTAATGATGTCCATAGCCGAACGTTTCACTTAAAACACTCCCCTAATCGAACGTTCTAATGTTTATTGGACACTTGAGAGTACAATATAGAAATGGAGATGAATACAAACCCTTAGGATCAAAATCTGGTGAATGGAAGACAGTATTGGAATTTTGAGATAGAACAAAGCGGTATTGGTATCCAGTTCTGAGACGTATTCCAGTTAAAACTAAATATGTTTGTTGATCCTGCACCACCAGTCGATAGTTCCCAATCTTTCCGACTCCATCAACGACAAGTTTTAAAGTCAACTTTTCTTTGTCATGACACTGAGCCATCAAATTAAATTGTTGTTCGATTTTATCTGGAGTGCTTATCACACACTTTCCTGTAGATATTTGTTTCAGGGTCAAACGTCTGTATAAAAATTTGAAAAAAAAGAACGTTAGTTAAAACTAGTTATATGATTTCTCACCTGCAATTAGGAGTGCGATAGTTTTTTATTTTTCGAATAATTTTTGATCAATGGTCACAGCAGCGAACAAGATTGAGGACATTTTTGAATGTCCCCTCTATTTTCCTCCCTTGGAATAAAAAAAACAAAAAACAATGAGTCACATAATTTATCTTTTGAGATGGTTAGATTGGGCTTTTCCAGAAAAAAATTGAATATTGGGAGGGGGTGGAGGATATGACATTTCTTGGAAATTTACCACAGGGACATTGTGACCCCCTGGACAGCAGGTCTTACCCCCTGGACAAGCATCAGTTGACCCCTTGGATATTCAAAACTACCCTCAAACAGGGCGAAATTACCTCGAACAGAACAAATTTACCCACCGGACAAGGTAAATTTTGACACTATATCCTCAAACGGACATTTTCTGGAAGAGCCCATCATTGTAAGTTTGGAAGTTGCAAGAAAAACAACAATTCTTGTCTTTCAAGTCAAAGACAACACATGAGATTTTGTATCAAAATAAAACAATATTCTTGTTGAAAAATACCTTTTGATAAACGGTTCTTCCTTCTTATCATCTAGAAAAAAAAAGGTTTAGATATATATTATAGTATTAAGAAAGTACACTCTTTTTACAAGCATACAGGGAAATCAGGTCGAGGCTCAATATGTTTATATCAAAATCTCATTTTCAGCATTAATTTACGCTTAATTATTATTATGCTTGATTTATATGCTTATAGTTCGATTTGTTGATTTTTTATTGGGTTCATGAAGATTATCTTTGTAATTTGGCGCCGCAGGCGAAAATCTTTGGTCTAAAAAGCTCAAAGAGCTTCAAAAGTAAACCTAAAAAGGTCGGCGTTTTAGGAAACTTGCACAAATTTTTTTTTAGCATTAGGTTTATTTTTTACAAAATCGAGCCCAAGAGTGCTTATAGTTATAACCGTTATCTTCTTATAGAGGTAGTTTACTTACAAGGGAAAAGAGTTACGAAATCAAGGGGTCTTATTGAATTCTCGATTTATAATAGGATTTTTGTCACTCGATCTTTTTAAACAAAATTTCTTCTCCTGAGTAGCCTTAATACAGGAACACCTAATGGTGATCATAGTGTCCTCCAGGCCCCCCCCCCACCAAATTCTTGATTCTTTTAAATCGCCCCCCTCTTTTTCCCCCCTATGACCTTTCAGTTTTTTAGTCCTCCCCTCTTTTTTGCTTTTCCCACAGAAAATTCTGAAAATATAAGTCCCCCCCATACACCCATATAAATTTCTCAAATTTCAACCTGACACAAACGTAAAATTTTGCTGCAAAAGGAATTCTAGACAAAATAGAACGAAAATGGGTTAATGTAAACAAACATGCTTAGAAAAGCAGACTTAAAACAACAATGAAATGAAAAATTAAGATCCTAAATAAAATCAAAACAACTCCCCCCCCCACCAAACTTGCCAACTATCGATGTTTTCCCCCCTTTACTACTCAAATTTTCATTTTCCCACCTCACCCATCCAAAATTGGAAAAATGGTTTCCGGGGGGGGGGGGACTATGGGTGATTGAATAAAAGTCATTTTTTCTTACCATTTATGAAATCCATAAATTTTCCCATATTTCGAGTCATTTTGCTGTTTGATTCTTCGATAGGGATTAATTTCGAATCAGTATCGATAATTTCATCAAATTCGTTTTCAATTTCTTTCACCTGTTTGCGAAAGTCAACTTTCCCATCAAAATAATTTGGGTCGGATAAAAGTTTAATGACTGTCTTGATTGCCATGTGTATAACTTTAGACAGCTCATCTTGTCCACCATTGATGTCTTTAAAATTATTACCAAGAGATTTGCTGCGATTACAAACAAAGTGTTCACATTCTTCGCGAGTTACGTGGACTAAATTTCGCCATTTCAACATAACCTCAAGGCTTGCTTTTAGATTAGCCATATAACAAAGATTCGATTTTTCCATTGTAATAATATCACAATTCTTATCTTTGCCACTCAAATAAAACTCTTTGAAATCTTCAAATTTATCACGGCTGCATTTTGACGCATTTCCCACATAATTTGCAGCATAATTTACCGCAGTCTGCCTTGTCGCAATTACACGATGAGCATCTCTTCCCTTGATGCTTACAAGAGTTACAACATTTAGCACTATGGTGCACACCACACCGTCCCTTTGTCTCTTTCAAAAAGAAAATCAGTTTCAATCAATAGCTTTAACAATACCTGGATATCCAGATTATTAAATTCAATATCCTTTTTCAAATTATCTTTGTTAGGATTATTATTGTCAAAAAACTTGCTAGTCGCCAATGAATATATTTTCTTTTTCTGATCATTGAATGTGTCTTTCATCCTTTTAGCAAAGGCTTGTGAATGTGTTGCAGCAAGGTCATTATTGTGGTATGATGCAAAAGCTTCAACCAACAATGAACACAATGGCTGTAGTTCAGCAGTAATCTTCAATACCAGACCATGCAATTGTTTCCCATCCATGTCATTTGTTCATAAGTTTCATTGTCTTTATTATAGATAATATGCTTGTACTGTTTGTTATTGCTACCTGAAAATAGATGTACAAAATCTAGATGAATTAATTCTTCTATGGAAATTTTCAGGTCCAAAGGGAAATGTAACTTCAAATTTTGACACCTTGACTAGAAAAAAAGTTTGACGAAAATTCGGGGGGGGGGGCATTCATTATATTGTCCAACCTACGACATGTGCCACCCTTAAGGGTAGGTTTTTCGATACCCTCAAAATGCACTGTAAGGGTGTACTTTTGATAGAGTGCTCTAACAAGGTCTTCTTTTAGCTGGATACACTGTAAGGGTATGTTTGGGGACTGCTGAATCGCATATATGATGACATAGTAAAAATGTGCACTGTAAGGGTCCGATTTTGAAAGCCAACTTTTTAGTGGCACATGTTGTCGTTTAGAAATCGAGTTCCCCCCCCCCCGGACAATAATATTTAGAGGTTTCTTTGCTCGCAGGACCATGCATCAACAGATTCCAAAGAACAATTAAAAAGGGAAGATAAGAAAAGAAAGCAATAGCAAACTAACAGCTACTATTCTTTTTAATCGACCTTTTTAAAAATACAGATTTTGAAATATTCACTAGTACTTTTGATTGCAATCACTGCTTGGCAGCTGCAACAATTTAAAATGGTATTAAACAACATCTACAAAAATAAAAGGTTTGAAAATAAAAAAACAAATATAAATAAACTGACTGGTATTGACTAATAACACATTTCCTTTATCCCATGACCTTATCTAGAAGTAAACATGTTGTTCTCAATATTTTGAAATTCTTGGATTGAGAATGAGACTCATACACAAAAACACGGCTAGCTTGATATTATACTTTAACCATGAATCCCTCTAAGTCTTCATTTAGAACCAAAATGTATCTATACCAGATCACCATCGGTTTTGGTCAAACTTAAAAACTTCTTGTCACTCATTCGTAATCCTCTCAAACGGTTCTCAACTTGCTCCAAATTTCTGTCATTCATACTCTTAAGCAGATTCTGAGTTGGTAGGAAATAATTTGGTAGCCATTTTTCTTTGAAGTAGCCTTCAAGTAGTGCAAGCATATCAAAAACACGATTGGTGTACTCTTGGGGTACCCATAATTCTTCATCAATTTTTGATTCACCGTAACATATATGAAGCAAAGTTGTTTTGATAGCATACGATGGGATATTTTTCAATTCCTTTTTGATCATTGCTTTTAATGTGCGAGCAACCTCTCTTCGGTTTTTATTTCCTGAATCGATATCACGTAGGAGAGCTTTCTCCTCTTTAGAGAATGATCTACGCCAACTATTTTGATCAGTTCCAATTTTCTTTGGTACATAAATGTGTTTTTCTGTAAACAAAAATAAATAATAATAAGATGAAATCAACTATTAAACTTGAGGAAGGTTTTGTAAACGTTTGAATATCACTTGAAGAAAATAAACTTAATTCCAAGGATACAAAAAGCGAAAAAACATTTATGAAGATTTGAACTAAATATTCAAATACCTTAAAGGAAGAAATTTTGGCGGAAAGAAAATTTTGCGGATTTGGCGGATTTAGCCAAAATATGCCAAATTAAGTTTCCCGCCAAAATTTATTTTTTCCTCCATCCGCAAATTTAATTTATTTCACGCATTCCCTGAATTCATGCTATTTCAAGCCTTAAAACAGGGTTTTTTTGCTTATGTAATAACGTTTTTGGCCAAAAATATCCTGCAACCGCCAAATTAAATTCCCGTCAAATTTAATTTATCCAGCTATCCCTCTGAAAAAACTTTTTTGGCCATCCGCCAAATTAAATTCCCACCAAAATTTCTTCCTTTAAGGTAGCATTTTCATTGAAAACGGGAAAATTGATTATAAAAAAAGAAACTTTTCAAAGCTATTCTAATTTTGCTGTATTTAAAAAAACTATTCTTTGGAATGTAAATTAGTTAAAGGCGAAAAGACTTTTTGGGTTGCTTACCTTCATTTACTTTGACTTCAAAGGAGGGTAACAAATCAACACTATACCAAAGGTCTTTATCATCCTTTTTTCTTTTGATATCAAATTGAATAGCTGGACCGTGCTCCTTCATTGTAATCAATTCTTTATATTGAGGAGAATTATTAATGAAATTTTGTAATGTCCCTTTGAATTTGTCTTTCAGTTTTTTTGACAGAATTTTACCATCCGTCTTATCAGCTGATTTGGTAATTGCATTTTCTTTTACAATATCCTTATCAATTAAAGCTAAATGTGCAAAGCCCTCTTCATCTTTTATTGGCAAAACTTTAAGATCTTCTCCACCTTCGAACAAAAACATAACATCAAATTCGAGTCCATCTCCTGAGATCTTTAAACCTTCATATGTTGAGCCAGTGTACTCAGTGTTTTTACACGTTAAAAAGTTTTCTCTGAAAGACAATTTCAAATCTTCCAAAACAATACCAAACTTTCCTTTTGCAGCTTTAAGGTCGTCCTTTTTTGGTGGATTGCAATATTTCTCTTTGAATTTCATCAAAGCTTCATCTATAGGTTTCTTCTTATTTTCGTCTTTGAGAAAATCTGGAGTTAATGTTTTGATGCCATCCAGAACTGAAAGATTAATAACAGGAAATTGAAAACCTTTCATTTTAACAACAGCAGAAGAATAGTCACAGAGCTGACGAAAATCTTTATTAATTGGGTGGACTTGATTTATCTGCCAAGAAAGAGAATCAAACTTTCGTAACACAGCAGCAGACACCTTACTCCATGAATTGAGGCAGTAGTTGAGATGCGGAAATACAAGAGCGTTTACTTGTAGATTTTAGTACTGTCATCAACCAGAAAAAAAACTAAAAAACAAGAGGGCTCTGGATTGATTTTCTTTCATATTCGATAACCTTTTTCTGCTGTTATTTCGGTTTCCAATAAACCATCTAAAAGGTTGGGTTAATATTTTTTTGAGTTTTTCTGAGTTTTAAAAAAATTAATGATATGTTTATCATATTTAATGAAGATGACATCTGTAACTTTGCTGACGATAACACTCTTCCGGTGGCAGGAAAAACGCTTGAAATTGTTTCCACTATGCTCTCCAAAAAAGCAAAACTAATGTTAGATTGGTATGCACATAATTCATTGGCGGCAAACTCAGCAAAGTTTCAAGTCATCTTTCCAGGTAGTCCAAAATGTAATATTTCTCTGATCATTAATGGTAATATTATTGATAGTTCTGAAATTGTAAAACTTTTAGGAGTTTTGATTGATGACAAACTCTGTTTTTATCCTCATCTATTAGCTGTATTAGACCTTACGTCAAATGCAAACAAAAAAATTAAAGCCTTAATGAGGATAAGGACTATTTTGTCCCAAGAAAAACGTGACATCTTATATTTCACTTTTATTATGTCAATTTTCAATTATTGTCCACTCATATGGATGTTTTGTTCTAAAACTGCACATGCATTAATCAATAAAACGCATTACAGAGCCCTCAAAGCAAGATTTTCAAACTTTACCGAGTCCTTTGAAAAACTTCTTGTTAGATCTAATTCGATTGAAATTCATGACCAAAATATTAAACTTATGCTTTGCAAAGTTTTCAAATCTAAAGAAAACTGGGCCCCAAAATTTTGCATGACATTTTTGAAACAAAGCAAATACCATATGTTCTAAGATCAGGAGATTTGCTTGAAATTCCAAACTATACTTACACCGATTCTTTTGACTTTCGCGCCACAATGACTTGGAATGAAATTCCGAGTGTTATCTTGGATTTTAAAAATAAACTAGATGAGACTACCATCTCATGTAGATGAATCTCCTCTTCTACCCATAATCTAGTGTAGTTTTTTTAATATATATTATATATATATTATAGAATTTTTTATACATCTTAATTATAGTTTGTCGGATTGTATTAGTATTAAGTTACTATTTTTTATAATTTTCCAACGTTAAATAAAGTGAAAAAAAAAAAAATCAATGCTATCATGCTATCATCCCGAGAGTGAAATTGGAAAATGCTTCTTTTAATAAATCTTTTGTTGTTGAATAATTGATTACCCAGCATTGGTTCGAAATGATAAGAAAAATAGTCAAATAGTCACTCATGAGAATAAACTCGTCCCAAATTAAAATATTTGCTTAATTCTTCTTTTTGCCAAATTGTATAAAAATTGGCGAATTGGCCAAATTGGTTACGTTATTAATCTTACCGCTTGTGTGTCTTTTGATGTCAGAGGTGGTTGATGGTAAGCGTCTTAAAACAGCATCTTTAAAAAAATATTAAATAAAAAAAAATATATTCAAAATTATATATTTTCAAATCACAATCTAAAAAAAGGCTTTATTGATTGAATTTTTCCAACTACTTTAATCGTAGAAGTTTTAGCGAGACTAATTTTAGCGTTCTAGCGAGTTTTCCCTATTTTCGCTAAAATAATTCTCGCTAAAATACGCCGAATCGACAGATCGCTAAGATGTATCCGCGCGAAATTTCTGGTTATATTGCCTTGATACATATTTATCAATAGGAAGGGTCTCAGTGCAAAGAAATGCTAGAAAACGAATTCAGTCAATAATGTAATGCGAGTATTCGCTAAAATTTATCCCCGCGAAATTTTTTGAAATCGTGATTTGCTAAAATAGATTCAAAAAAAATCAAGATTTTCCTGACTCGCTAATATACGCTAAAATTAGTCTGGCTAAAATTTCTACGATTAAAGTATCTAAAAGTTAGTCCAAAGACAACATAACAAAGTCTTTCTGTTTTCAATGGATACTAAATCTTTTTACCTTGCTTTCTTTCCTCTTTTCCATCCTTTGATTTTGGAGAGCACACCTTTTCTTCTTTGGCCACCTTTTTAGGAGGAGTAATCTGAAGATTACTCAAACCATTTGCAGCAGTATCGACATTTTTATCTTCAAACTTTCCAATCTGTTCTGTACAACTTAGGAGTTGAGATTCTGGAACCCAGCTGTTTTGTTTCCAAACAACTTGATAAAGTCTTTCTCCATTTTTCTAAAAGTAAAATTGTGCAAAATATTTTATTTAGAAGAATCGTTAAACTTTCTGGATTTACTAGTCAAATTTTGTATGAATTCAATTTTGCCAATAACCTGGTTTTACCAGCTGAAAACCTTTCTGCTAGAAATTTTATTGGTATTTGCTATGTAATTTTACATGACTTTTACATGAGGGATTTATTTTCATGAAAAAGACACAAACTCACTTAAAAATTAAATTTTCTGAAATCCAACCCAATTAAAATAAATTGGAGTTCCAGGTAAATGGAATTTTATCAAAATTTAACATTCCAGTAAGAAAATTCCCTAATTGTGATTCATTGCAATATTGGAGTAAGTATCATACCTTTTTAACCTCCTAAGGCTTATAACAAGTACATAATGTTCTGGTTGGAAAAATAATAAATAATAACGTACTCAGGGGAGCCAAAAAGTCAAGTCTCAAACATATTTTTGTATTAACAAGAGGATTTTAAAAAGCACAGGGCCAAACATAATTTGCATTATCCATAATCTTAAGTCAACGTCAACGTCATGCTTGAATATTATTAATAGACTCTAGCATCAAATTAATGATAAGAAAATATTACGTTCACTCCCCTGTGTTTACTAATTCTGCATTTCACATGCTATTGTGGACCAGTTTGGAAAACAAGGCATATGTGGCAGATGTATCTAGCATAGAGAATTGATTAGGCTATGGCAAAGATATTCAGTATGAATATTACATTGTTTCCAGATTGTTGACGCCAGAGCTTTTAATTATAAGATATGATATTGCGCCCTACAAAAAAAGTCTATATGACTTTTATAGGTTTCAAAAAGTTTGGGTAATTGCTAGGCTTTTGAGACAAGTCCTAACTCACTCGAGACTGACACAGACAGACTGACTGAAACTTATATGACTTTAAGATCAGATGACAGAATAAATAGTGAGGTCTGAATTTCTATGAAATAAATGTTGAGCTTGCTAAAACAGGTTAAAGCAGCATTTAGTGAAAGCTATGACTAGTGTCAAGAATTTTACGCGAGCATAAACTTTCACGAATGGCCCTTCCTAGAATTTTTAAAGACAAATCATCAAAACAAAGTAGTGGGCTTTTTTTCATTTGATTCTTCTATTCGTTACAATAGACCTTTTGCTAGATGCAACAACATTTCATCCCCAGTTATAATAAGCAACGAGAACATTACATAAACACTTCACAGGATAGTTAGCCTGATAGTATAGATTACCTTCTTAGCATTTTATTATTATGTTACTGTGTTTCATATGACATGACTAATTGCTAAGTTTTTTTTTTGTTTTTTTTTTGATTTCTCTTTAATCACCATAAATGATATATAGAAAAAATTAAATAAAACATCTTTAATACAATATTTACAGTTATCGTTTTTGTTGAAGAAAAATTGATGAGAAATAAGTGTCTGTGCCGAACTTAAAAGTACACATGTCAGAAGACCATTATTGTATGTTGCTTTAATGTAGACATCCTTGTTCTAATTTTGACACCCTTCTTTAAATATAGAGCTGGGATCACAAATAACTTGTATTCCCATCGTCCGACTGACTGACATCTTTATTTCAATTTTGATCGCACAAGAATACATCTTTCCCGTAATTCAAACTTCTCAGAAATGGCCCGGGAAATGTGCGCTCCACCGAACGAACGCGTTTTTGCCTGCAGTGGGTTAGGGAAAGTGGGTTTTCAGCTTCTAACTTTTGATAGCGATCTTCTTTTGGCAAAAGATTTTCAGGATGGTATAATATCATGAATAGATTGAACATACTAAAATTTGAGGGCATTTTGTTTGACAGAACTTGAGAAAAGCTCAAAAAACCAACTTTCCCTAAGGAAACGCAGGCAAAAACGGGTTCGTTTACCTCCAGAGACCAAACGGTGGAGAGTATCAAAATAATGCGCGCGCATTAGTTTTACGAATTACGGGAAAGGTGTATTCAATTTCAAAATATAACAAGGATAATATCCAACCCTTTCCTATGAGTTTGCAGGAATGTGCATGTTATTATCTCCCTTGTCATAACAACAGAGATACTGCATTTGAAAAAAGAGGGGCCGTGTATCGTGAAATCCTAGGACTGCTGTGACGGACGTCTACATAAACACAATAAAACGTAGGGCTTTTTATCTTAAATTTCCAATAGATTTGATTTCTGCCAACTCATAGTTTGAAAATCCATTTTTCTGACGTTTTTTTTTTGCTGAACGACCGATTTTTTTTTATCCTAAAAACGATGTGAACACAAGTTATTTGTGATTGCAGCCTAGGAATAACATGAGTGTTGGAATCGCTTATGCATGATGGAAACAATTTTTCTTTGCTTAGCGATCAGAAGAGAGGAACATTTTTTTGATCCAGACATTCCTATCATTCCTATCTCTAAAAAGGGTGTCCAAATTAAAAGAGGGATGTGGACATTAGAAAAACTCACGGAATTTAGAACCTCATTAGAACCTCATGACCCAATATAAAATTGAGTAAAGAATATAGCCAGGCGGTGTTAACCGAACCGAACCCTACCTTTTGCCTTTTGCTAATCACAACAATGGGCTATTCCAAAAAAAAATTCTACAGGGGTATTGACGAACTTTTTTCACTAACCCCCCTGGAAATTTTGGATAACAAACTATCCCCTGGAAATTAGGAGTCGACACCCCTGGAAAGTGAAATTTTGTGAAAAAGGGCCTGGAAAGTGATTATTGATGCCAGTTTGGGAGGAGAGAACCCCCTGGAAACCTTTAATAACCCCCCTTGGAAAATCTGAAAATGACCAAAAGCCCCTTGGAAAATCAAGGCTCAGTCCCCCCTGGAACCAGTATGGATTCCACGAAATCTCGCGCCGAAGATATTTTTCCGTACAGCAAGCCTCACGCCAAGCAAAATTTCTTTTGTACCAACATTCAATTTTTCAATAAGGGTGCAAGATGCGCCTAAAGCAAATTTAGCCAAATGAAAGCTAAAAATCGATGGATTATGGAGTCATTCACGCCGAGCTGGAATTATTACTTTACGCCAACTGAAAATCAAACAATCTTTGTAAGTACCCTTACGCCAATGCGCCAAAAACGTTTCAGTTGTACGCCGAAGATCTTCGGCGTTAGTTACACGAAATCCATACTGGCCCTGGAAAAGTTCGTCAATACCCCTGTATGGTTTAAAAATGGAATAGCCCAATGCCTATGTGGAATAATTAAAAACTCCGGCAAAGTCCATTCTGATGGAAAAAATAACAGTTTGTATTACTTTTGCAAGAGTAACACACACATAGTATAGAAGATTAGTTTCATTTAGTCTCTTACAGTCTGTTCTCAGCAGTTCAGTAGCTATATGTTAGCTAGCAGTAAAAAAAACTTTAAAAAAAACTTACATCTTTGATGTCTGTGATTTCTTTAATGAAGTCTGGATTTTGTTGATACTGCGACATGGTGAAACAGTAGGGCAATGTTAGTATTACGAAAATCAAATGCAACATTCAAAGAAAGTGTTACTCATCCCTTCCACAAAAAAATACTCAACAACACTGTCACTGTCAGTGATTCCATGAAAATTTGAGAAAGGGGAAAGTACAAGATGTACAAGACATTACGTCATGCTTGCCAAAAATAGTAACATTTTTTTGCTTTGACCAATCAGAGGAGCTTAAATCTAAATTCCCAGAATTGACGATTACTTTTTTTCGGCAGCCGTAGCTTTCCTAAGGGCCCCATCACACGACTAAACGAGCTTAAGTTCCTTTTACACTATTAAGTTGTAGGCGGTGCTAGAAAATCTGGTCAAATCTTTGATATTTGGATATATGGGACACCCTCTGATTTTGAAATACCCATCATCCAGTTACAATACTTTGTTTGTACTTCTGATTCTCCTCACGCTCAGGACTAAAAAGATTCTGATCTGGATTTTGATTTTTTAGGTCTGTTTTTTTTTTTCAATATCTGTTTGTAGCTGGTTTGTAGTCTGTGTAGTTGTATTGTAGAGCTATCCTGCTACACGTAGCTATACACACTCTTTTTTTGTGCACAAGCAAGTCAACTCAAGCAAGTATCTACTGAGGCTAAAATTTACAAGAAAATAAGCATCATTAAATCCTAAACATCATCATTGCAGAGTATGGCAGAAATCATTGAGATCTCGATCGGGTCGGGGGCAGAGATTGCTTAAGCAGGAGCAAAATTTTGATAGACCAGACGTCCGCGCTCGATAGGATCGGAACGGAACGGATCGATGACGGATAGATATGTGATCGATGGATTACTCATAGCTACCGTGGGATCGGTTAACTTGCTGGTCATTAAAATACAACTACGCACAATACGCAGCTCTATGGCACGTCGCCAAAGCGGAAATAAATACTATCTCTCATTTCGCGACACTACCTTTCATCATTTCACGACACTATCTTTCACTTTGCGGCACTATCTTTCATTTAGCGACACTATCTTTTATTTTGCGACACTATCTTTTATTTCGCGACACTATCTTTATTAAAACGACATTATCTTTTTTTAAACGACACTATCTTTTTTTAAACGACACTATCTTTTTTTAAACGATACTATCTTTCCAAAAAAACATTATCTTAATTGAAACAATACTATCTTTTTTACGGGATACTATCTTTTTTATGGAAGCCGAGAAGTGCCATCGACAAAAATATATTTAATTTCAGAAAAAATTAATTAATTTTAGAATAAAAGTAGGAAGGTCGGGCCTTACGCATGCGGCAGTAACAAAACATAGATTTTCGAAAAAAAATATTCAAGCTTACATACCTAAAGGAAGGAAACCTCTTTTAACATAAGTATTTTTTCCAAAGCGTGGAGAGTTTATTCAGCTTTCTTTTGCAGAAAAAATCAGCACATCATGTCTTCATTTTCCTTCAAAATTTGAAAATGAGTACTCGCGGTTGAGTTTTTTCAGACTTCTTGTTTGCGGCACAGCAAACCATGGGGGTTCTAAAATCCAAAGCGCTAGCCACCCTAAACAGCTATCGACCTGGAATTTTTTGCAACGTTCCCCGCGATAGTTTAGCTTTTGAGACGTACCATGTTCGTTGGTTGGAGCAACGTATATTTTTCAGGACGTCAAATTATGTACTTAAAATGTGTTTTTTTCATTGAAAAAATCAAATTTTTTTATCGAACGTGAATTTTTTAGAAAGAACAATGATTTTTCTTTCCAAATGTGAAAAAAGTAAGAATCAAGTTGTAATTACCCCCGTTTCAGCTACATCTACGGAAAATAAAACTCGCACTAAACCTCCCGCGCAGAATTTTTCATAAAATACTTTCGCTTTTGGTGCCGTAATGAAGGTACAAAATGGCTGGCGATGCATGCACGAAAATGCTTGAAAAATTAAACTTCAAAATGGAATATCTTTGGAACTTTAAAGAATTGGAAGGTAAATGACCCCTCATTTTTCTTCTGATGGTTATGGCTTTCCATTAGACTTGGTTTGGTATTCTGCAAGTAAGTTTGAAATTTCCTCTGACCACCCTAATAAAAGAATATTTAATTTTAGAAAAATAAATTTGAATTCAGAGAAAAATATTTGATTTTAGAAAAACGATTTAAATTTAAAAATTAATTTTACTTAGAAGAATAAATTTAAATTGGGAAAAAAATATTTAATTTTATTTTAGTAAAAAAAAATAAAACTTAGAAAAATTATCAATTTAGAGAAAAAAATTTAATTTTACTTTAGAAAAAAAGAAAACCATTTCATTTGGACAGTTTAGTCATGTGAAAGTGACTAACTAAAGTAAATTGTAAATTTGGTCGGGGAAAAGTGACGAATTTGAAATTTTGGTCGGGAGAAAGAAAATGTCTAAGTTTTATTTCGTCAGGGAAAAAAATCGTCACCTAGAGGTATTTTCTTCCTCTAGGTGACGATTTTTTTCCCTGACGAAATAAAACTTAGACATTTTTTCCCCAATAAATAAAAGGTATTAAATATTGAGCATAATATCGGTTCTGTCAACTTGAATTGTTTGTGGATTGACATCTATGTGATGTGCAAAAAAATAATCTGGTCTGAACAAAAGTCAAATCCAAAAACAAATCCAGGAAGTATGAAAACGAAAGTTGTAAGTAAGTGTGTGGCCCGGGAGGAATCAGGCCAAAAAGTTTTTCTTTTTTCAAACTTTTTTCAGACGGTGGACTATGGTGTAAGCATGCACGGAATCAGGCTCTCCCTTTTTTCTAAAAACAGTTTTTTCTGAAGTGAACTTAATTTTTTCTCTAAATTGATATTTTTTCTAAATTTAATTTTTCTTACTAAAATTAATTATTTTTTTTCTAAAATTAAATATTTTTTCTTGATGGCACTTCTCGGCTTCCATAATAAAGATAGTATCTTGTGAAAAAGATAGTATTGTTTCAATTAAGATAATGTTTCTTTGGGAAAATAGTGTCGCGAACTGAAGATAGTGTCGCAAACTGAAAGATAGTGCCGCGAAATGAAAGATAGTGCCGCGAAATGAAAGATAGTGCAGTGAAATGAAAGATAGTGCCGCGAAATGAAAGATAGTGCCGCGAAATGAAAGATAGTGCAGCGAAATGAAAGATAGTGTCGCGAAATGAAAGATAGTATTTATTTCCGCTTTGGCGCGCCATACAGCTCCGCTCGCAGCTCTACTCTACCATTTTTGTTTTGATTTAATTTTGTATTTTAATGACCACCAGCCAGGTCTTTCATTTGAGGGCTATGCATGTTAGCCTCCACTGATGCAAGTTACCCAATCTCACGGTACCACATGCCACAAGAGCTCTCTTTAAATCTTCAACCATGCCCTTACTTGTCTTCTCCACATGCAGCTTTCTTATTTTTGGCTCACCAAAAAATAAAATATAAACTTGGGTCCTATTAAATCTGTTTTCACTGAATCCATTCTTGGAGGTCCTTAATCCTTTGAGAATAAAAATTTACGATTCAAAGTCTTCTTGGCTAAACTTTTGCCGGCTTTTACAAGAGATTTCAAAGAATTTAATTTTCACATTTTTCTCTTAAAGTCATTTCAATTGGTTATTCAAATTATCAAAATCAGTTAATGGTTGGTTATCATCTTTCCACAGGGCTTCTATTTTCTGAAAAAGGTTCCTTTTTATTAACCGATTACTATAAAATATGATATGGAACAAAAATTGATCGATTCCCTCCCCTCCTAGCACACAAGGTTATTAATTTATCAAAAAAAGGAATCTAGCAATGCATTTGACGCGAGCCATTTTTGGCGCAACAAGACGAGTGATGACAGGAAAGCATGGGAACAAAAACTTCTACAAGGGTGAGGAAAACTTTCACAATTTCTCACTTTTTCTGAGCCCTTTGCAGCATCCTAGCCATTATCAACCCTGTGTTATTTATTTTTCTTGTGTCAATATCATCTATCTCAATACTTATTTTCAGTAAGCTTAGCAGCTTAGCTTTTTCATTTTATTAGATTATTAATTTTTATCTTTTTTTTATATTTTGATAATGTACGTATATGTATAATGTGATGAATATGTTGAATTTTAACTTGAGCTTCAACTAGCGTTTAGTATCAAAGATTCTATTATGTTTGTTACACTCTAAAAGTCTTGTTTATCAACAATATCTTTTTAACGATCTAATGTTCATGGTTTTCATGATTTTTGCAATTTTTTGAAATCAAGGTTTCCTTTTTTGAATTTGGAAACTCATCTGTCCATTCTCTTCCATATCAAGGGAACTGAACGTCAAATAATGCTGACATGCGATAGCAAAAAAGATTACATGCTTAAAACCAATAAATGGACTTTACCTCCATGAATAAACTGCTGTAATATTAAAAGGAAGTGTTATCAAATGGTGACCAAAAATTCTACAATTCCTCTATTCGGAGGTTTAATTGTTGTTTCTGATGTTGGTTCTGTGAGGCTGTTTATTTGCTCTCATTCATCCTTACATTAAAGATTTATTCGATTGTATTACATGTTCCTAAAATTTAACCTCCTAATAGATTGATGTTAAGAGGTTAGTGAGGTAAAAGCTTGTTTTCATTTTATTCTTAGGTAGAGGAGTGCGCAACCATGGATTTCCCACAAAACACGGTTTGTATCTGTTTATATTTTTTCCAAAAGGGGAGTAAGCCTATCCAAAAACCACAATTTAAAAGAGGAGAGAGAAAGGAGCGTATATTATAGCATATATGGATTACATACCGAGTGCGTCACAAAGAAAACTTTGAGTTCAAATTTCTCGACGCCTGTGAAGTTTAGACAATTGAATCCTTTTGCGTTAGTTAGAAAGGAGAACAATTAACTTGGTGTTTCCTTTATTAACTTTAGTCAAGTTAGTAAAAAGTTATAACCAAAAGAATAAAAAAATTAATTTCAGAAAGTGCTCAAAGTGGTCGAAAATTGGCCTGTTGAATTAAAAAAAGACATATTTCGGCGATCTTTATGTCATCATTTTCAACCGCATACTAAAAACATTTCAAATATTACAATTTATTCTAAAAATCTGTACAGCAGGTAATAAAAATCGTAATTAAAAACATTAATGAGATTAAATAAAGCTATGCACAAGGGAATGAAGTAATAAAATTGATATAAAAGAATAACGGTTGAAAAGAAACAAAAGAGTAATCAATTGTCAGGGGCCTATCCAAATAATTGAAGCTCTTTTGAAGCTTTTAAGCCGTCATTAATTTTAGGCCAAAGTTTCTTAATATAAAATGCCTCTAAAAAAGATAATTGTGACCAATTATCATTCATGTCTAAAATTTTACACATTACAGTTATTCAATACTGCATTAATGATATGTTCTTTGTGGTTGATCCCGTCGGAATTATCAAACAACCGAGTGAGAGCAAAAAAGTTTAAACGTCATGGAATTTATCACAATGTTTTAAGTGTTGATGCATGGGTTGAACTGCCCTTCTCAAAAAGGATTGAGTTAATCTAATCTTTAAAGTAAAGAACTTGAGAAATTGAATTCAAAGTGTTAAACCTCGTGGTGCACCCAGTGTGTGAACCCCCCCCCCCCCCACCCCCGGAACCATGTAAGATATCGCATTCACTAATCCCTAATGGTGAAAAATTTTGATATAGTTTTACATTCATTTTATTCTTTGCCACGGAAAGTCATGTGATATGCCTTTTAACCAATAAGATTTGATTATTGCGAGGGGAAAACAAACACTATGGTTTAACTCACTAAAAGATTTTGTTTAATGAATACACATAATTATCTTTAGTAAGTGTTCTGTTTTCCCCAATTTTGACGTCATGCCGTGGCAAAGAATAGTTTATTCAATGTAAATATTAAGATATTGATCGTTCAATCAGTGGAATTTTAATAAAACTTAGGCATAATTTTACTGAAGTTATTTTGTTTTTATTTTTTTCAACCCAGGTGGTTATAAAATCGTCCAGAAAAAAGTTTCTGAATTTATCGTCCCTGACTTGACTGGTTTTGAGGTAACAATCAATAAATTTTGAAAATGATTAAATGGATATTGATTATTTTTTGAAAAACATCAATGATAAACAAATTGTGCTGACAGTATTACAATTTCAAAATTTCAATTCAAATCTATTTTTATATGTTCAACTTTTAGATGAAGCCTTATGTTTCTTATCGTGTGCCTCTTATCAAGGAGCCTGCGATGACAGCAGAAAGATTATACCAAGAAATCAAAAGCAATATTGATATTATAAAACATAGGGAAGTGCCCTAATTAGTGAATGTTTTGATTTTTAGAGACATTTTCTATAGAAGTTTGTAAATATTTTATTTTATACAAAAGAAGAAGTGCAAAACGAAGACAGTCTTATCTAGTTATTATCAATGGAATTTGGCTTATGATTGGTGTATATATGGAAAACTATTGCATGTTTCACTCTTTACATTATCAAAATTTGATAATTTTTCTTTATAATCGCACGATGGGTTATTTTTTCTTATTTGGCACGTTCTCAAAGAGAGCAATTAATCGTTAACCACACTCTCCAATGCGGCGCAAATGTTTACAAAATTGATTTTAATTTTTTTTGCATCAAACGTTTTAATTGCATTCGAAATTGATAGCGAGTGCAATTCGAATATAATTGCACGAGTAATTTTTTTGGTATTAATTTACCGAGTCCGAAAGGAAAATTCGAAACAAAAAAAGCACGAGTGCAATTTTCGAATTGTACGAGTTATTATGTGATTACGAGCTAATCGCACAATAGGTTTCACTGCTTTTTCTCAGTTAGGAAAGTAAATTACACTTAAAGTTTTAAATTTTTCTCTTTTCTCTAAGTTTTTCTTTTATTCTTGTTTATAGATTTTCTTTCTCACAAAATGAATTTTGAATGCAATTAAAACGTTTGATGTAAAAAAAATGTAAAAAAAACATTAAGATAAATTTTGTAAACATCGGCGCAGCATCGAGAGTGTGATTTATGATTAATTGCTCTCTTTGAAGGCGCGTCAAATAAGAAAAAATAACTCATCGTGCGATTACATATACTAAAGTCTGTCTCAAAATAATTTGCAGCTGGAGACAAAAATGGCTGTAACTTTTGATAGAATTCGAATTAAGTTGCGATTTTGTGTAAAAAGATATTCGTGAGTGGAATTATTATCAAGTAAAAAATTTGGAAAATTTGGAAAAAAATAGGAAAAATGAAAATGGAAAATGAAGAAGAAAAAAATCAATTTCTTGTAGAAATGTGGTATAATTACCATTTTCACAGGAGTGATTCTTCAATCTTAGATCATCATCACTGTCAAAAAATTGTTTTAAAATATTCATTCAATCAAAAGATATCAAACAAGTCATTTTTTTGAAAAAATTCATTTCTTTAAGTCATTTTTTTTTACTCCATTGTTTTAAAATTTGCTCGCCTTTTTAGAACTTTGAAAATTTTCTTGAATATCTCATATATTTGTTGTTAAAGGTGAACATGAAAATATGATAATTTTAAAGAAAAACTAAAAATTATGGTTGACAAAGAGAAGAAATTTCTTTTGGCTGTTGATTTTGGGAGTACAAGTTTGGTAGCATGTATCTTTGATTTGAAAACAAACCTTCTTGTCAAGGCTTCCACAAAGGTAAAATTTCTATCACAAAAATAACTATTTGTAGACACGTGATATCAGTGTAGCTTGGGTAAGCATAGACTGGGCTGTTATCATAAAAAATAAGCTTTTCAAATATTTACACATCAATCAATATTCATCTCTAGATTTCCAAAGCTTTAATTCCGTATGGATACTTGTTAAAAAAGTAATGAATCTTTCCAGGTTCCTTACATTCATCTGCCAGAAGGAGGTTTGGAAATCAATCCAGAAGAATTATGGGACGCCTTCGTAAACACCATGAAAAATGCTTTGAAAAGTATAATAAAACTTTCATTTTGAATTAGCTCTTAAGTAAAATACACAAATGGTTGAGATCATTTGCTAATTGAAGTATTCTCTTGTGCCATGGAATTGCCCTGGAATATAAGAAAGCAAATTACTGTTCTGTTAGCAAGTTATTTGTGTTGATGAATAAACCTGAATTTAAGTAAATAATGAGCTAGATTAACTATTATACTCCTTTTTTTCCTTTTCAGAGGCAGAAATCAGTGCATTAAACATAAAGGCTTTTGGTTTTTGTACACAGCGTGGAACCTTCATGCTTTGGAACAAGTAAGGTCTACTTCTCTTGTGCAGGTATTAGAACTGAAGATGAAGCATTGCATGCAACTTCCCATTAGTGTTCTTTAAATATTATCACACTCTTCTTAAGTGATCGTAGTGCAGTGGTAGAGCATCCGGCTACGGTTCGCAAGGTTGTGGGTTCAACTCCCAGCCGAGCCGTAGCAAAGATTCTCAAAATGGTACTTGATGCCTCTCTGCTTGATTCTCAGCAATTAAGAGAAGGATCAAGGGTTAGTGGAGAAATCTAGGCAGAGAGAGTGGTGCCCTCCCCTACCTTTGGGCAGATAACTATCGAAAGAGAAGCCTTCGCAGACTTACTACTAATGCTCTTCTTAGAAAGCTGATAATATTGAACTTCATTCAAAAAAAATAGAATGCAAGGATCTTTTACTGATCATCGTCTTTTAACTTCTCATTCTTACCTTTCTCTATTGAATCATGAATCGTTTTCTTTATTGATTTATTTATTTTCCAGGAATAATGGAGAACCGTACACAAATTTCATAAGTTGGCAAGATAACCGTTGCAGAAATGTCGTTGACAGAATGAATCATTGTTGGACCAAAAAAGTAAAGATACCTATGTTTTATGTTTTATGTTTAACTTCATGTCTTTAATATATAACTCCCGAAATGAATCTGAACTAATTAATACACGCTTTTTTTTTTATAAGAATAACTTCTATAAGAATATCAGGGTGAGATTTCGGGTTTAAATCAATAGACCTATTGTTTAGAACAATAGAAAAATAAGAATAATGCTTACCCTCAACCAAAGTACACTATTCTTATAAAAAAAAAGCGTGTAGTTTAACTTGAATTTTCTTATTCGTCTTATTTTTTAGGCAATAAATGTTTTTGGTACCATCATGTATACTTTGTTACGGCAAACACGCTTCCTTCTTATGAAAGCTATCAACTTTGAAGCCAACCAAGTATGCTAATGTTTTCAAAATTCTAATGGTCATTGTCATTTATTCTCTGATTTACTTTGGTACATACCTTTTTAACTCAAACTGTATAATAGAAAAGTCTCGTTGTTTGTCCTTTCCTTTTGTATGGGTTGACTGAAAGTTGACTTCTAGTGCTAGTAATTATTGTCAGTAACCCTAGATTTACTCAATAGTCCTTAATGTCATATGAGTGAAGATAGAGAGTCTATCACCATATTTCCCTAACACCCTGCCTGGAAGGGCTTGGGATTCGAACACAGTCCCTTGCAGTGCTAGTCTGTGGTTGAAACCTTCACACTACCAATCTTCAGAATGTTAGTGAGATACAGTGATCGCTTTATCCAAATGGTGAGTGAATGTATCCTGAGATTATCGTTCTACATCTGCATAACACTAACAATTGGTAGTGTCAAGGTTTCAACCGCAGACTAGCACTGCAATGGACTGTGTTCGTTTCCCAAGCACTTCCAGGCAGGGTGTTAGGGAAATATGATGATAGACTCTCTACCTTCACTCCTATGATATTCTCTCAACCCGGCTGATAATCGAAGTATCGATTGACGTCAAATGAGCTTAGTAAATTTCCTTTTGTATGGGTTGACTGAAAGTTGCCTTCTAGTGCCAGTAAGCATTGTCAGTAACCCTAGATTTACTCAATAGTCCTTAATGTCATATGAGTGAAGATAGAGAGTCTATCGCCATATTTCCCTAACACCCTGAAGTGGTGTGGAAGTGTTTGGGATTCGAACGCAGTCCATTGTGGTGAAAGTCTGTGGTTGAAACCTTCACACTACCAATCTTCAGAATGTTAGTGAGACACAGTGATCGCTTTATCCAGATGCTGAGTGAATGTATACCGAGTTTATCGTTCTACATTTGCATCTCACTAACATTCTGCCAATTGGTAGTGTCAAGGTTTCGATCACAGACTAGCACTGCAATGGACTATGTTCGAATCCCAAGCCCTTCCAGGCAGGGTGTTAGGGAAATATGATGATAGACTCTCTACCTTCACTCCTATGACATTCTCTCAACCCGGCTGATAATCGAAGTATCGATTGACGTCAAATGAGCTTAGTAAATTTCAAATTGCAGATGTAGAACGATAAAATCGATATACATCTTTAATGTCATTTAAAATTTTCTTCTTTTAAGGCTTCCATGAAATTGATTCATTTCTTTGATGACAATCCTGATGTAAGCTATCAAATATTTTTTTCAAGTGTCTCCTCGATTTTTTGGATGCCCAACATTCTTTTTAAAGTATTTTCCAGGTATTTGTCCTTTCTTTCAGAAAATTGGTTTGAGATATTAGAAGTTTGTTCTTTGAACTATTGTCGATAGCTTCCCCTTTACCCTTATTCATTGTCTAAAACTACTTTATCCATATCAATCTACAGATAAAACAAGCGGCTTATGAAGGGGATGTCTTATTTGGAACGATTGATACATACATTATATGGAGGCTTTCTAAAAGTGAGTTTCATGTCAGCTCATGGCTTTTACACAGGATATCCACCCCCTGTTATGTCTTCTCTGACATTCAATTCCTTTATAGCAACTGATTGGTTGTAATCGAGATATTGGATAAAAAAGGCTCCTAAAGTTACATAATTCTAATGAGACATTGCAGTGTTGCATATCAGACCATGTTCACACGTTACTGTTCCGTTTTGCTCCGGTATGATTTTCGTTACGGATCGAGTGTGTTCATATTGGTTTCGGAACGTTTCGGAGCAAGAAAACGGAGCAGTTCCATTCCGATGAAACAAGTGGAGCAAAACCTTTTCGATCTGTTTTGCTTTGTAACGTCTTCTTTTTTGACGTTTCGAATTTTGACGTTCACACTTGTTTCGGAACCGTTTCGGAGCGGAACTGTAACGTCTTGACATGGTCTCAATCTGCTGGATCACTGACCTCTTTAAACCCTGGACAAAGCAAATCAGAGTTGTTTTTTTTTTTTAAAGTGGTATCCACAGTGTTAGAAATTAACGTCAAACGGTGCTAAAGATTTTGGTTGGCCGGGTCTCCAAGGTCTGTACCTCAGTATGCATCCAAGGTTCTGATGAGAACTCGAAAATGATATCAATGATCTTAGAGGTTCAGTGATCTCCTTTTCAACTATGTTTCAAAGATTTATATCAACCTACAATCCATTGAATCCTTGAACAATTCTTCTTTTCAGGGAAATTACATTTAACAGACATTTCATGTGCAAGTGGAACCGCCATGTTCGACCCTTACCTCGTAAGAATCTGTAATATCACAACTCCATATATAGCATAACAAACTGTTTTACAAACTATTGTAAGAAAAATTTAGAAGTGTGGGGTGTGGAGAGTTTATACTTCGTTCAAACACCAAACTTTTACAAACTTAAAGTTAAATTTTAGGTCCTAGAAGTTTGTTCGTTCGTTCGTCTGTTACCTGCTTTCCTCAGGATTGGCTAATTAT
This sequence comes from Clytia hemisphaerica, assembly GCF_902728285.1. Lineage (NCBI taxonomy): Eukaryota > Metazoa > Cnidaria > Hydrozoa > Leptothecata > Clytiidae > Clytia > Clytia hemisphaerica. The sequence goes on from NW_027103875.1 coordinate 330,623, forward strand.
TTTGTTATACTCAAGTTATCAATAAAAAGATGGATTGTACTTCGTGGTTTATTTGATTTAAATTACCTGATGCTAGTTAGTAGTCTAACTGAGATGTTCTATAACATGAAACAATATCATACTTTCATAACAGTAAATTAATATAATATAGTAGTATTTTAACCTGATATTTAATACGATACAATACTAATTTCATTATAATACAATAATATAACTTGTAATAACTAACTCTTAAAACTAACCATCTTCCGTAGCGTGAATGGAGTTTGTTATGTCGTATTTTTGATATCCCTCAACAAATGGCGCCCGATGTGATAGACACAAGGTAAATCACTCTTTTGTTTTCATTTTTAAGCGCAAATGGAGTGATATCTGTCCATTGTTGTTTGATGTTTCTTTATCAGTTTTCCCTGAACTGACTGATACGAGGTAGGTCTTCTTTGTGTTGACAGACGTTGTTAAAAGAAACTCGAGGATAATATCCCCCACGGACAAAGACTCCCCAGAAAATTACCTCCTAGAATAAAGTTCAATCTTAACAAATGTACATTAATTCTTTTGGGGGGAGGGCATTGCCCTTATTAAAAGAGAATTTCTCTCTTAGACTAGCTATGTAAGGGTCGAAAACTATCTTTGTGATGGAGAATGAGTGCCCACAAAATGGGAACGGTGTTTTGTATGCGACGGTGTATACAGCAGTCTAGAATAGGAAATAAAAATAAATCAATTCTTCGTTTATTGTGCTTCGGCCACGCCTCGACCGCTCCAAACCATTTCAATTTCAATTTTCAATGTTCTTCTTTTACAGTGGACATATCCTTGACGTACCTGAAGAAATATTTGGCGCTTCATTCCCTTTAACGTCTGTTGTAAGTATCCCTTTTCTTCACATTTTGTTTTCTCAAAAGGTGTAAGGTTCCCTTTTCTTCACATTTTGTACGCTCAAAAGGTGTAAGATTCTGTTTCCTTCACATTTTGTTTTCTCAAAAGGTGTAAGGTTCCCTTTTCTTCACATTTTGTTTTCTCAAAAGGTGTAAGGTTCCCTTTACTTCACATTTTGTTTTCTCAAAAGGTGTAAGGTTCCCTTTTCTTCACAATTTGTTTTCTCTAAAGGTGTAAGGTTCCCTTTTCTTTACATTTCGTTTTCTCAAAAGGTGTAAGGTTCCCTTTACTTCACATTTTGTTTTTTCAAAAGGTGTAAGGTTCCCTTTACTTCACATTTTGTTTTCTCAAAAGGTGTAAGGTTCCCTTTTCTTTACATTTCGTTTTCTCAAAAGGTGTAAGGTTCCCTTTACTTCACATTTTGTTTTTTCAAAAGGTGTAAGGTTCCCTTTACTTCACATTTTGTTTTCTCAAAAGGTGTAAGGTTCCCTTTTCTTTACATTTCGTTTTCTCAAAAGGTGTAAGGTTCCCTTTACTTCACATTTTGTTTTCTCAAAAGGTGTAAGGTTCCCTTTTCTTTACATTTCGTTTTCTCAAAAGGTGTAAGATTCTGTTTCCTTCACATTTTGTTTTCTCAAAAGGTGTAAGGCTCTCTTTTCTTTACATTTCGTTTTCTACAAAGGTGTAAGGTTCCCTTTACTTCACATTTTGTTTTCTCAAAAGGTGTAAGGTTCCTTTTTCTTCACATTTTGTTTTCTCAAAAGGTGTAAGGTTCCATTTTCTTCACATTTTGTTTTCTCAAAAGGTGTAAGGTTCCCTTTTCTTTACATTTTGTTTCTCAAAAGGTGTAAGGTTCCCTTTCCTTTACATTTTGTTTTCTCAAAAGTTGTAAGGTTCCCTTTACTTCACATTTTGTTTTCTCAAAAAATGTAAGATTCCCTTTTCTTCACATTTTTTGTTTTGTCAAAAGTTGTAAGGTTCCCTTTACTTCACATTTTGTTTTCTCAAAAGGTGTAAGGTTCCCTTTACTTCACATTTTGTTTTCTCAAAAGGTGTAAGGTTCCCTTTCCTTCACATTTTGTTTTCTCAAAAGGTGTAAGGTTCCCTTTTCTTCACATTTTGTTTTCTCAAAAGATGTAAGGTTCCCTTTCCTTCACATTTCGTTTTCTCAAAAGGTGTAAGGTTCACTTTCCTTCACATTTCGTTTTCTCAAAAGGTGTAAGGTTCGTATGCTTGTAAAGATTTTGTAATTTTTTACTGGAACCTCAGTAAACTCGAATGTTTTTTTATTTTTTACACCCTCACCACTAGGCTTGAGAGATTTTAGACTCTTTGTTTTTTGTTGATAGAGTTTCTACATTAATTTCAAAAGCCATTTTTTGCCTTGCTGTGGAAATTTGAAAAACAAATAACTGATGATATGATACTTCTTTAGGTAGCAGACACACAAGCCACCGTGTTTGGATTGAACGGTTTCAATGCGGGTGACGCGTGTGCCGTGTTGGGAACTGGGTCCTTCTTAATGGTCAATACTGGAAATTACTGCCACGCCTCCGTTAAAGGTTTGACCTTTTATACCTCGGTTATTTTTCAGCGTTTTTCAACTTCGATGCCGTAAATATGTTCTTCTGACTTTCATGGTGACTTTTACTGTCCGCGTAAATCTCGTTAGATTTGTTGACCCCATCTTTCAAATACGATGCGTGTTTCATAACTAACTTTAAAAAATACGAAAGGTTATCCAGCCTTTGTGAAAATTGATTATTTTCAATGTTTTTGTGCCACTTCTGTCTTCTGAAGCTCTGCAAAAAAGGGTATTATTCTTGATAAAATTTTCAGGCTTTTCCTTTTAGGAATATGAAGATCATTTATGTCTTTGACTGCCAAATATCTAGAAACTGCTCAAACATTTCTTCCATTTCACTGCAACCGAACAACAAAGGTGTTTCTCTTGAACCAACCAAAAAAATCAATTTGTTTTTCACCTTTAAGGAGTTTATCCACAAATCGGTTGGCAGATCAAGGATGAAGTAGCACTTATTTGTGAAGGGAATATCACTGGTATCGCGCCCTCCATTGAATGGGCACGAGAAATCGGTTTGTTGACTCGTTTGTTTGTTTGCTTTGATTGAGGGGAAACAACCGCCCTATTAGATTAATAGCATAGTGCACTTTTGAGGACGACAGAGTAACTAAAGCGACGAAGCGACTTGAAATAACCCGCAGTTTGACCTGCAAAATCGAGGACGATAAAAGTGCTTGTTTGCCGTTGTCTTCAGTTGTTCAGGATCTGGACAAATTAAAAGCTAACCGTCTCCGTCGCAGAAAAACACAGATACATAAACTCCCTAAAAGTTTTTGTTGAGTGCGGCCTTGACAAAGCCATTAAATAACTACTTCCAACAAGCAGCCGCTGCTCATAATTTCTTTTTAGACCTACCACGGAGGTCCTTTAGATTAACTGATGTTCGTCTATTCGTCTGCTTTTCTCGGGATTGGCTCATTAGTTTTTCTGATTTTTTGCACAGTGATGCAAAATGGGGATTCCCAAAAAGTGCTAGTTTTTTATAATTTTTTGGGCTGCTCACGACACTTTCTTACTTTATTGCTATTTGTACTATTTTTATCTGATTCTCATCATCAGGTAGTTTTTTTACCATGAAGAATCTCTCTCACTGGGAAGATGTTTTATGAAAGCTGAATTAAGGATATTAGGGGATAAAAGCTGAAAAGAATTCTTTATTTATGTTTTTCTTTTTTGTAGGTCTTTATGAAAATGTCAACGAACTTTCAGATTTCGTCAAAACAGTAGAAGGTTTGTTCACTCTGTCTTTCAATAGTATTGTAGATTTCCTGTGAAAGTGTTCCCAGTTTTCAAGTCGACTAGTCCTCCGTGTTTTAATCTGTTTTACGTCAGATTTTCGAAGGTTTCAAATTTCAAAACATTCGAATCCCGCTGTTAACAACCAGATAAGAAAACGAAATGGTGGCATAGTCAGCTCTTAAGCTAGACACACTTAATTTGAAGTTCGGTTCAGTCAAAGATCAGCGGCAAAAAACTACAAGCCTTCAATTGCTCAAATCACTAGATCTGGCTTTCTGCTTTTGACTGAACTTTGCTTTGAAACAACCCGACGATGCACTCAGATAGTGAATACAAAGCCTGTCTATTATAAAAAATAAGCGGTATTTCAACGAAAATATTTTCTGCATGTCCTCAAGATTTCTCTCTTGTACAGGAACTGACGGCATGTACTTCATCCCAGCGTTCAACGGCCTATCGGTAAGATAACAAACCTTTACATTTCTTGATTCTCAAATGGTTAGAATGCGTCTCCAAACCATTGATCAATTATTTTTTGTACAGATTTTTTAAATATACAGCTTTAAAAGTGACATAAAATCTATAACTTGGGACTTAGGCTATAATTTTGGTATTATTAGGAAGCTGTTTTTCTCTAAACGTACACGGGTATTGTCTCTTTATATCCAGTGTCCAGCCGTGAGCTAATAAGCAAAAGTTTAGGCATTGGTACTTAGACCTATACTGCGCCCGTCGTGTATACAGGCATGACGCACGGTACGGTACGGTACGGCAGTCGTCGTACCAAATTTTCACAAAATTTTTCTTTTCGTCGGTAAAATCGCTTAAATTTCTTCATTCGCCCTACCAGATTTAAAAAGCTTCCGTCTTTCTTGGTATATATCATGTTAGTTTAATCCAGTTTTCATACGTGATCTTTGTTATCTGAACCTAACCCTTCAGGCCCGAAAACATATATAATCCGTCTGAAAAACATGTATTTTTACTGGATATACTTAACAATTTAGGTCATTGCTCCTGACCATTTAAAATTTATAGGAGTATAAACCGACAACTTAGAGAATGGCACCTTTAACCCTTTAAGTGCCAATGTCGTATATATCAGACATAGGCTATGTAGGAGGGCGAAGCCCTCCTGTAATGCCCAGTTTGAGTTAGAAATCGTCATTTTCGGTCTAACTCGTAGGAATTGGATTGGGCTTCATGGTCAAGCAAAAAAAAAGTGAGTCTTTTCAGCGAGATTTTAAGCTAAAAAGTAAAAAAAATTGCAAAAATTTGACAAAAATCCACTTTTTTAAGATTTTCACCGTTTATTGACCATTTTTGGTCAACGAGTGAGCCAAGAACCTTCAAATTTGGCCCTGATTTACTTGATTCTGTCCTCGAACGAATTAATTTGAAGTTTTACCACTGGCCACCTTTCAATAATTCAGGCAGATCCGCGCAGCGGGCCTAAATCGGGCGGCGCTGAAGGTGCCTAAAAGAAAGAGGAGACTCTAAGCTATCCAACGGGCTATAAACGAGCTTCTAATTCCTTCTAGATTCGGAGATATAAGCTTTTAAAAAACTTAGAAGAAAATGACCGTGGCACTTAATTAATAGATTAGTTAATAGACTAGTTAATTAGTTAATAGACTTTAAAAAGCAATAGACTTTTATGTCACTTTTACATCTTTTATATCATTTGTGAAAATTCAAAACAAGTGAGGTAAATCAATGCCATAAGTTTCAATGTTCGATTAGTTAAAGGACTAGATATATATCATATAAAATTTTAAAGGTTATCTTTTATTTATTAAAAAGCTAAAAAGTTTATCACTCTCAGTTTCGTGCTCCCACACTAATCATATGATGAACAGAAATGATTGAAAAAATTTAAAATTCGACGAAAAAGTTAAAGATTTTATTTTTACATAAGTGTTCCTGTTTCATATCAGACACATATTTCATATCAGGACAGTGTCTTGCTATTGTTATATTATGCTGATATAAGCAAAAAATGTTTTTTTTCCTCTTTCTGATCAATCTTGCTCCACATCCGTGTCAATCCAATATGAAAAGCTTGTGAATTAAAATTGATGAGTAAGCAAACTATATCTTTCTTATTTAAAAACAAAACCTTTAAAAAATAACTTTATAATTGGTGCAATAAAACTAGGCAATAAAAACAATGATGAAAGCATTAAAAAGTTTAAAAAAATTTAAACAAATCTTGTTCTCCGATTTCAGGCACCGTATCGAGATCCATTCGCTTGCACCGGGTTCATTGGGATCAAAAGGAATGGAACCAAAGTGCAAATGGCTCGAGCAGTCTGTGAAGGAATCGCTTTCAGGTAGCTTTTCATTTCTTTTTTTTTTACAGACACCCAAAAGTATAGACACTCTTTGTTTAAAATCGGAAATAAAGAGAGTTCTTCGTGGAAAATCTATGAGCTGTACGTTAGAAATGGGAGGAGGGATGAAGATTTTGAACTCTGAAAATTTTGAAAATGGGAGGAATCCTTCTACCAGTTTGTTCGTTAAGTAAGGTCGTCTCATTAAAGACCTAACCAGTTGAAATAAAACGATGAATGACACTGCATTAATATTTATAATCAAAAATAAACTCTTTATCTCAAACTCGAACTTCAAAGATGTAATTCAAATGAAATCTAGTGATTCGATTATTTTGAATCCTTTTTTCTTCAGGTTTTTAGAGATGTATAATGTGATGCGAGAGGAAACACACATCCCTTTTGAGCCCGTCATCCGGTATGATATCCTCATATAGTTTGTTCTTATAAAAAGCTTATAATAGCGAAAAGATCATCGTGATTGCATGGCCGTTGTGACTTACTTTGAAAAAGATTTTCGTGCGATCATGTTATAGCATTTTGGTTTGCATTTGTGGTAGATTAGAAAGCCATGAGATTTGATAAACAACATTGACGTCATCGGAAGTGTTTTTACTAGGAACACACTATCCAGATTTCTTATAATGGATTTTCCTAACTGTACAAAGTAACTTAAATGAAGTGAGTTCAAACTTCATCCCATCTGGGGGGTTTAAACTCGATGCGTCAAAGTCAACTTAAAAGGATTGGTAAGAATATTCAATTTTCGAACAAATTGATATAAAAACATCAAATTTTTTTTCTTCTTCTTGATAGGTTATGTGGCGGTATCTCGAAGAATGATTTTATAATGGAGTTGATCAGCTCATTAGCAGATTGTACCATTGAAAGAGCTTATAACCATGATACTTCATGTCTTGGTGCTGCTTGTCTGGCTGGTCTTGCTGCAGGTACATTTCATTGGTATCATATCTATCCTGAAATCTCTTTACGTTATCCTTTTATTTGTAATCTTTTTTCATCTTTTTTAACCGTTTCTCTTCACTTGTGTCATGGGAGGCGGTCTGCCCGATGGCGTGATTTGAGGCTTTTTACTAGCTTAATAGAGTGATTCCACTTTTTGGAATGATGCGTAATGCGGCAAAAGCATTTTCGTTATTTTGGCGTGGTCCATCACGTGGTCCATCACGTGGTCCATCACGTGAAAAGGTTTGGGCTCTTATAAGAATCCTTTTTGGTCAAAGTTTTTTCAGAAGAACCAACCAACTAAATTGCCAATATATTACCGAGGCAGTTCGCTACATGTAAAAAAAACATGGTCATTTTTGGAGGCCCCAAAACGCTTTAAGTGATGATGTGGTCGAGGCTTCATTCTAGATTGGTGTGGTGTGCGATATGGTGAAAGACTTCAAGCTTGATGTGGCCTTTTCGACCGTGGCCGCCAATTGCTGCGTGGGTATTTTTTTGTCCGCTTTATCCCACTAAAACCGTTGCAGTCCTTTTTTCGCACTTAAAGACAATAGCAAAATGTGTCAAAAAAGGATGGGATCGAGCTTAAGGGGGGTGATTAAATAATTAGGTGGCACGCGCCTGACCGCGCGACGTGACTACGGTCGAAAAAGTGTATTTGGGCCTTCTTTTACTTATTTTTTGTGTTGGTCGGGTTGCTGTCGGGAAGGGGTCGGGCTCTTTTACAAATCGTATAACTCAGATTTTATCTGAAAAGCCGATTTTTTCCTTGGGTCAACCAAATGGATTGCCAATGTGTGCCCTTCGCTTCAAATGAAAAGAAAATCATCGTTTATTTCTTAGGTGTGTGGAAAGATAAAGAAGAAATGATGCAACACACACAAAAACCGACCATCATCAAACCCGATCCTATCTTGAAACAGAGGTATCTACCCATCTATAAAGAGTGGAAAACAGCTGCCAAAAGATGTCTCAAATGGTACACCTGATGATGGTGGAAGCGAGGCTTGATATACATGCAAATGAGGCTGGTTATACGAGGTTTGTCATGTTTAGGTCTTTAGATAACTTACGGAGTATGTATATATGGAATATATATTTTTCAAGCTGTGTTTTTTACAATCCAAGTATATTCAAGTAATTAGTGCAATATTCAACATGTAGACATCTTTTTTGTAATTGTGACTTTCCATTAGCAAGAGGTTGCTACTCAGCACACCTACTTTCGAATGTGTCGGGTAGAGTTTCAATGAAGGGAACCATGGGTCATTATCAAGGAGTTGCTACTCAGCACACCAACTTTCGAATGTGTCGGGTAGAGTTTCAATGAAGGGAAGTATTTCAATATGTGAAAGTCACGATAGCTTTGATGTCATTCAATATCAATGTAATAATAGCTAGTGAGGCTTTATTTATATTTGATAACTCATGCAATCATACTCCTGTGTAATGATATCGAGTTGTGAGTTTTTTGACATTCATATCAGAAGAGCTGGAGTGGCTTTGTTTGTAGTTTGACTGTAAGGTGTCTTCTTTTAAATTTGTACACAAGCTTCAAAGTGTGTTGCCAAGGTCTCAGAACCTCCTTTTTCTCATCACATAAATGGGCCCCCAGCGGTTTGCGTGAATGCGTGAATGGGCTTTTTCACATGCGTGAATGCGTGAATTAGAAAACTTCGCTTGAACAGAAGTTGGAAAAGAATTTGCCTGATTACCTGAACTGAAGGTCTCTTGGGGGGGGGGGGGGTTGGCTCATAAATGCTGCATAGGAAGATTTATAACATCACTTCTCGTCCAATGGGTATAATGGACTGTTCCATAAAATTTCCATTTTATAGGGGTTGGACAAACCTTTTCAAGTGAAAACAAATTTCTTGGAAAAGTGTAGATACTCCCTAGAAATGGCAAAACTTGCAAAAGAACCCTTGGAAAAAATTATTTTCATGTCTTAAAGTGAGGGTGGACGATGAACTAAAATCAGTTTTTCACCCCTTGGAAATTCAAGAATAACTTTTTACCCCCTGGAAAAATTTAAAACCAATTCTTTAAACCCCTGGAAATTTTTCTCGGACTACCCCCTGGAAATGTTCGTCCACCCCCCTGTATGGTCGTAAAATGGAATGGCCCAATAATCTATGGGTATTATATCTTATTAGGAATTTTAAGAAAATTATATTATGATGTATTATATTTTTTGGCTATCATTCAATATTTATATTTTTATAAAATTTGGAATTTTTCTTTTTCTTTTATTTGGGAATTTATACATAGTAATAGGAAGGTTCGGAATATTTTCATTTTAGGAGTAGGTTTTTGTCATTTCTATGACCAAATCATTAAAAGAATTTTTTATTTAGAATATGAGAATTTCACTAAATCGTTGATGAGATCAGGTCCATTATTTTTATATTGAATGATATTTTTTATATTCACTGTAAATTTTTTACATCACACCCAGAGGCGCTATAAGTAGGTGAAATTCTTTAATTTTTGTCCTATTAAAATAATTTTCATTTTCTTTTTAAATTTTAGTGGTTTTCGAATTTATCAAAATTTTCAATCTTTCTTTATCGAACAACGTTTTTGAAAGTTTAAAGAATTCATTTTGATTGATCAAGCAGTTCACTGCGGGGACACTATTTATTTTCATGTTTTCTCACCCGTGATTCCCTTGTTGCTTGTAATACACCCTTTTTTATGGAATGTGAGTAGCTCCTCCATTTAGAGACATCATATGGAACAAGTTGGAGCTCTATACTGCAAAGAGAGGACGATCTATTATTTTTGTATTTTAGGAGAGTGAGGATTCTCTTGTGTCGCTGAGGTCGCTTTTGAGTTGCGAGTAGTCCAAAATAACCATGAGTTGTTGTGGTTAAGAGATTTTCAGAGAAGGAGTTGAATGTTGTCGCGCGGGAGAGGCTGGCCGGTCCTCTCCTGGCACGATAAGCGAATATTTATTTTTATGCCCCAGGCTTTGAGATCTGACCCGCCGTTAGAAGACGGGGAGGACTAGAATGTACAGTGGAATTCAGAGTGACAGTAGAGCAAAGTAGACATTAGTTTTTCTTCAATACATGTTTCACATAAATAGTTTCATTAAGATAAATAACATTCAGCTTATGATAAATTAATACTTCTCTATATACATATGTCTGTGTCCAGACGTTGTCGATATCTCGAGATAGCGACTTGGCTCCTAGTGATTACCTTCTGACCTACGGTTCGGGCATCTTCTAAAAAGACATCCTCTGGGCTTTCGTGGTTCATCTACAGGCATCCTATACAGCGGGCATCCTATACAGCGGGCATGCGACCATGGTTCGCGCATCACCAAACGGTGGGAAATTGCGATCGATCGCGGAAGTAGGCTTTGGCAGACCTGGTTCCTAGGATGGGGTCCGCAGAAGTCTATGTTCGCGCGACTCTTGATTCTCCAAGTGACTCTGGGTGATCTTCGTCCCAGGTCTTGCTCGGCCGAGCGCTAGTTGAGAATCCCTCGAGTTTTCAATCTCGTTGAGATATACTGATCTCATCCATAATTCATTTTTCTTCTTCACATTCAACTACGCATTTTCCTATATATAAATCTCTCATGACAATATACCCACAGAACCGATTATGTTGAATTAGTTTTCATTCAGTTTCAAAATGCTTTCATAAACTTCCACTCAGTGTTCTCTTCAACACGGATACATGTTCTTGCTTTTATAATTTTGGCATGAAATATTTTACACACACGTTTGTCTTTCTAATTTTTTGTTAATTTTTTGCTAGATTATTTTTACACTATATATATGATTTCTGTATTATATTTGGAATATAAGGTTTCAGTTTATTTTCGCGTTTATTGAATATATGTTTTTGCATCTTTCAACCCATCAAGTTGATTTACATTATGATTGAAGACTGCTCAATAAAACTAAATAAAATCAAAACATTTGAGAACTACAATCACCCTCGAATTATATTGAGATTTTAGTGTATTTTAACGTTTTTCAGAATTTAAAGTACGAGAATAGCTATTTTAGCATTTCCACTTTCTTTCATTGAATATTTCGATTTTAGAGGGGTTTGGTGGCTTCTAGACTATATTCCAAGCCTCATTTGAGCAAATTTGAGCTTTTAAATCCTAAGTCTTAAGTCTCATGTTAAAACTCAGAGTTAAAAGTCTACTTTCTAACTGTAGGGAACTCCCCTTTGTCTCAAATATTTAGTGGATGATTCCAAAATTTTTGTAGCCTTCGCATGTTCTTAACTTTTTTCAATGTTCTTAACATTTTCTTAATTTCGTCCTTGTTGAGTATTTTTGTCCATTTTCCTATGAAAATAGGGGGTTTTATAGTCTGTAAAGCCTTAAAATGTTCTAAACTTGTTCTTAACATTTTGGCCATCGGAGCCTTATGTTCTTATATAGTTTGTTCTTATAAAAAAATGTTGAGCCGTGCTATCACAAAATGCTTTGAAATCTGCAAATTTTTGAAATGAACTTTTGACCTGTTTTTTTGTCAAGTCACCCTTCGCTATATTTTAGGAAAAGATTGATTATCCGTCATCAAAAAAATGAATTTTTCAGAAAACTAAATCTCTTTTCAGACAAATACTCAATCAAATACTCCATTACTTGCTAAGCAACAATCTATCAATATTCGAAAATTGGTGTGAGATTATCATAAGTAACAAAACAATTACAACTGGAAAATTTCTTTAGTTTTTGATTTCCTTATTTCGTCACCTGAAAAATGTGATTCTAATATCAATCTTGTACAACCATTTGCTTCTACTCTGCTCACAGTGCGTCGGTTTTCATTTGGACAATCGTTGAAGACTCTCTTCTGAAGTTCTCTTCACTATCAAAAATAATGTGAATATAGTAAACTGTCTTTACTTCAAACCTCAAAACATTCTGTAATTCGAACTAAAAGATTGGTTCCCTTGGCTGGAGAACGGTTTTAATTGCTCTCTGTAATTCGAATATTTCCTTTTTTCACCCTTGAAGATCGAATTAGGGAGAGTCAACTGTAAAGTGCTTGTTAACAAAGACATTATCCAGAGGATTGTGAATATGCTATGTGTTGCTGGAATGAAAATTTTTTTTGGCCTTTCGTGTAGTATATTTTCTTTTTGACGAAATCTTCTCATTTTTCAAATTTAGATAACTAGTAAATAACTGGTTTGTGAAATGGGATGGCTGGTATGGTTTTGTTTCCTACTTCCAACTTCATGTAGGTGAACTTTTATATTACTTGTGGCTCGTTAGCTGTCTGCCTGCCGACTCTTCAAATAAGGTCTAACCTAGCTCCCTTCTCGTCAGATTGAAATAGGAGTCAAGAACCTTGCTAAGAGAGGTATTTTTCGGAATATTATTTTGATAATTTGATTTATTTACAGTATTGTTTGGTACAGGATGTCTATAGAATACACTTGCTTTTTATAAAAACAAAGCTTCGATGGCAAAAACATTACGGGCAAGTTAAGAACGTTTTAATGCTTTAACATTTTAAGGCTTTGCAGACTTGTAAAATTTAATAAATAAAAAATTAATAAATGAAAATTACAATGTATAGCAATGTGCCCTCCCGGTTATTACCATAATGGCTTTATGGCAACTCCTGAAAATAAATGAAAATTAGAAGATTTTATGGACATTTTTAGGCTTAAAACTTATAAAAAACTAAGAACAAACAAAGGCTTCAAAATTTTATGCACTCTTATAAAAAAACGTGTGATCTCTTTTTGTTCATATTCCAGATAGTACCTACTTGGACGAGCAACACATCATTGATAAAGTGATGGAGGAGTACCGTATTGACGTCCGCCCGCAAATCAAAGCACACTCACCGGTCAAAGTAAAATTTGACGTTCGAATGAAAGGTCTTAATTCCTTGGTATGAATGATTTGAATGATTTTTCGAAGTCCCTTGACTCTTTTAACTCTGTTGACAAAAATCAAAATTGAGTTGTTTGGTTACAATGCTTCTCATCTTCTTATCTCGTCAGCATATGCCCTATTTGAACTTCTTGAATTTGGGCTTCAAAAGGTTTCTGAAAGATGGGTATTTGAATTAAATGGATTTCGGTGGATACTCCACCGCTGTATTAGACAAGTTATTATAAGTGCTTATCAGTGGAACAGGGGCGTTATCAGCGAAACAGGGGACGTTATCAATGAAACAGGGGACGTTATCAGTGTAACAGCGGAATATTATCAGTGAAACAGGGGAGTGCCTATCAGTGAAACAGGGGAATGTTATCAGTGAAACAGGGGAGTGTTATCAGTGTAACAGGGGTGTGTTATCAATGAAACAGGGGAATGTTATCAGTGAAACAGGGGGGGGTTCACGGTTGGTGGAGGAGCGGAATTGGCCCTTTTTTCGTCCGGAATGGCGGAACTTGACGAAAATCTGGACGGAATTGTGGAATTTAGGTGCACTGTTGGAGACGGAAACTAGGCTTTTTTAGTTCGGAAAAACGGAATTTAGCAAATAATAGGTCGGAATTTCGGAATTTGCATAGTATAGTCAAAATTTCCGGAAATTTCGACAAAAACATTGCATTTCAAAGAAATTTTTGGTGACGGAATTTCGGTTTTCCTTTGGACGGTATGGCGGAAAAAATTGACGGAAAGGCGGAATCGAGGACCCCCTGAAACCCCCCCCCAAACAGGGGAGTGCTTATCAGTGAAACAGGGGAATGTTAACAGTGAAGTGATGGGAAACAGAAAAAAAAAAACAGTGAGGGAATGTTAACAGTGAAACAGGGGAATGTTAACAGTGAAACAGGGGAATGTTATCAGTGAAACAGGGGAATGTTAACAGTGAAACAGGAGAATGTTATCAGTGAAACAGGGGAATGTTAACAGTGAAACAGGGGAATGTTAACAGTGAATGAACACAGGGGAATGTTAAACAGTGAAACAGGGTGAAGGGAATGTTAACAGTGAACCAGGGGAATGTTAACAGTTTGCAACAGGGGGCGTGTTATCAGTGAAACAGGGGAAAGGAGGGGATGTTATCAGTGAAACAGGGGGAATGTTATCCGTGCAAACAGGGGAATGTTAACAGTGTAAACAGGCGGAGTTTTATCAGTGAAACAGTGGAATGTTATCAGGTGAGTCAGGGATGTTACACAGTGATGAAAACAGGGGGAAGTTAACAGTGAAACAGGGGAGGTTTCAGTGAAACAGGGTAATGTTAACAGTGAAACGGGGGATGTTATCAGTGCTGAACAGGGGACTGGTTAACATTTGAAACAGGGGAATGTTCACAGTGAAAACAGGGGGCATGTTAACGAGTGAAAAAAACAGGGAATGTTAACAGTGACACCGGGGCAATGTTTAACAGTTGAAAAGGGGAATGTTAACAGTGATGAAAACAGGGCGACTGTTAACAGTGTGAAACAGGGGAGTGTTATCAGTGAAACAGGGGGAATTTTATCAAGTGATTCAGTGGAATTTTAACAGTGAAACAGGGGCATGTTAACAGTGAAACCGGGGAATGTTAACAGTGAAACAGGGGAATTTTAACAGTGACAACAGGAGCATGTTCATCAGTGAAACAGGGGGAATGTTAACAGTGAAAACAGGTGACTTTTAACGTGAAAAACAGGGGATGTTACAGTGAAAAACAGGTGCCTGTTAACAGTGAAACAGGGGGGGGAATGTTAACAGTTGAATGAAACGGGACTTTATGTAAACATTGGGAATGTTATCAGGGGAATGTTACACAGGGAATGTTAACAGTGAAACAGGGGAATGTTAACAGTGAAACAGGGGAATGTTAACAGTGAAACAGGGGAATGTTAACAGTGAAACAGGGGAATGTTAACAGTGAAACAGTGTTAAAAACAGGGGGGAATGTTTATCAGTGAAACAGGGGAATGTTATCAGTGAAACAGGGGAATGTTAACAGTGAAACAGGGGAGTGTTATCAGTGAAACAGGGGAATGTTATCAGTGAGTCAGGGGAATGTTAACAGTGAAACAGGGGAATGTTAATGTTAACAGTGTTAACAGGGGAAACAGGGGAATTGTTATCAGTGAAACAGGGGAATGTTAACAGTGAAACAGGGGAATGTTAACAGTGAAACAGGGGAATGTTAACAGTGAAACAGGGGAATGTTAACAGTGAAACAGGGGAATGTTAACAGTGAAACAACAGGGGAATGTTAGCAGTGAAACAGGGGAATGTTAACAGTGAAACAGGGGAATGTTAACAGTGAAACAGTGACAGGGGAATGTGGGAATGTTAACAGTGAAACAGGGGAATGTGTTAACAGTGAACAGGGGGGAATGTTAAACAGGAGTGATGAAAAGGGGAATGTTAACAGTGAAAAACAAAACAGGGGAATGTTAACAGTGAAACAGGGGAATGTTAACAGTGAAACAGGGGAATGTTAACAGTGAAACAGGGGAATGTTAACAGTGAAACAGGGGAATGTTAACAGTGAAACAGGGGAATGTTAACAGTGAAACAGGGGAATGTTATCACAACGAGTTCTTCTAATTCTGTTTCTTTCTTTTTTTTTAGAATGTGAAAGAGCAAATGATGAGTATCGACGCCTTTCTCATCATGGTAAGGAGATACTGGCTTTTTTTTAAGTTTGTAACTCTGCTTCGATTTCAGAACATAACGAATACTTTCATTTTTTAAAGTAGTTGTGGATAGTAGGGCTATAACCTACGTAAACAGATATTATACATAGGGTGGTTCATAAAAACATTGTCCTGGTGTACAAAGTTAATACTCGCGGAAAACAATCCCCTGAGATTTCAAATCTAATCTGTCTGAAATAATAACCTCTATACTATCCAATGCTATGTGTTCAGATACATAACCCCCTGAAAACTGTCTGAAATAATAACCTCTATACTATCCAATGCTATGTGTTCAGATACATAATCTGTCTGAAATAATAACCTCTATACTATCCAATGCTATGTGTTCAAATACATAATCTGTCTGAAATAATAACCTCTATACTATCCAATGCTATGTGTTCAGATACATAATCTGTCTGAAATAATAATAACCTCTATACTATCCAATGCTATGTGTTCAGATACATAATCTGTCTGAAATAATAATAACCTCTATACTATCCAATGCTATGTGTTCAAATACATAATCTGTCTGAAATAATAACCTCTATACTATCCAATGCTATGTGTTCAGATACATAATCTGTCTGAAATAATAACCTCTATACTATCCAATGCTATGTGTTCAGATACATAATCTGTCTGAAATATAACCTCTATACTATCCAATGCTATGTGTTCAGATACATAATCTCCTGAAATAATAACCTCTATACTATCCAATGCTATGTGTTCAGATACATAATCTCCTGAAATAATAACCTCTATACTATCCAATGCTATGTGTTCAGATACATAATCTGTCTGAAATAATAACCTCTATACTATCCAATGCTATGTGTTCAGATACATAATCTGTCTGAAATAATAACCTCTATACTATCCAATGCTATGTGTTCAGATACATAATCTCCTGAAATAATAACCTCTATACTATCCAATGCTATGTGTTCAGATACATAATCTGTCTGAAATAATAACCTCTATACTATCCAATGCTATCCATTAATAACCTCTATACTATCCAATGCTATCCATTAATAACCTCTATACTATCCAATGCTATGAAATAATAACCTCTATACTATCCAATGCTATGAAATAATAACCTCTATACTATCCAATGCTATGTGTTCAGATACATAATCTGTCTGAAATAATAACCTCTATACTATCCAATGCTATGTGTTCAGATACATAATCTGTCTGAAATAATAACCTCTATACTATCCAATGCTATGTGTTCAGATACATAATCTGTCTGAAATAATAACCTCTATACTATCCAATCCCATGTGTTCAGATACATAATCTCCTGAAATAATAACCTCTATACTATCCAATGCTATGTGTTCAGATACATAATCTGTCTGAAATAATAACCTCTATACTATCCAATGCTATCCATTAATAACCTCTATACTATCCAATGCTATCCATTAATAACCTCTATACTACCCAATGCTATGAAATAATAACCTCTATACTATCCAATGCTATGAAATAATAACCTCTATACTATCCAATGCTATGTGTTCAGATACATAATCTGTCTGAAATAATAACCTCTATACTATCCAATGCTATGTGTTCAGATACATAATCTGTCTGAAATAATAACCTCTATACTATCCAATGCTATGTGTTCAGATACATAACCCACTGAAATAATAACCTCTATACTATCCAATGCTATGTGTTCAGATACATAATCTGTCTGAAATAATAACCTCTATACTATCCATAGACTATGTTATAGTCTAAGACGAATCACTGTCAAAGAAAAAAGCCCAAAGCCGAAGAAAATTCGCAAACGGGTTTTTTTTGCCGAGAAGAGTTTACAGTCGTTTCTTCGAAACTCTCCCGCCGATTTTTTTTCCGTATACCGCCATAACGCCATACCGCCATTTTCCCCACCTTTACACTGTAACGGACGATAACATCGTCTATACTATCCAATGCTATGTGTTCAGATACATAATCTCCTGAAAGCAGCACGAATCCGTTACAGCAGCCAAACATCTCAGCAATATTTTTTTGATCATTTCTTTCTATTCTTCCAGAACTGGTTTGATCCTCGCTTGACGTGGAACAAAACATTGTACAACGATACAGACAAAATTAATTTGAGGGGAGACAAAATCTGGACACCTGATATTATGCTCATCAATAGGTACTTTAAACGTTTTTTTATAAAAAGATCCAAAAAAATTTTAAGCCTTTGGGTGTTCTTAACCTTTTGAGTTTTAATGTTCTTATTTTTGAAATTATTTTTGTGTGATTTGCTGAGAATTTTGGCGTTTTAGACCATGTTCATACGTTACTGTTTCGTTCCGCTCCGGTATGATTTTCGTTATGGATCGAGTGTGTTCATATTGATTTCGGAACGTTTCTGAGCATGAAAACGGAGCAGTTCCGTTCCGATGAAAAAAGTGGAGCGAAACCGTTTCGATCTGTTTTCCTTTGTAACGTGTTCTTTTTTGACGTTTCGAATTTTGAACAGAACGGAACCGTAACGTCTGATAATGCTCTTAGAGCCCGTGAGAAGCCTTTAAATGATATTAACATTCTTTTATAAAATATTATTTAAATATGTAAAACAGTCTGCCAAATTTGAGTAGCTTTTCGGAATTTAAAAATAGGATAAAGCAAGGTTTTTATCTAAAAATAAGGGATTTCAAATCTGTTATTCATGTTTGTTTCACATTCTTTATTAGATTTTTCAACGCCAGGTAGTTTTTTGTTGTTTGGAATTTTTGTTTGTTTTTTTCGACCTCATCAAAATCTCCTAGTCTCCTTCACTGAACTCAGCGTCATAAAAAAATATCAAAAAACAAAGTTTAACCAGAAGAAGACTCTAGCTTACACCGTTATTGGCAAAAAAGGAAGCTCTAGTGTAATGGAAATGTCAATCTTTGCTCTCGTCAAAGAAACAGTTCTATCAATATCTAACTCATTTCTTTTGAAGAGATTTTAAATTTAAGTTCACCTTCACCTCGGGTTCCACATGGACTCTTAACTCAATGGTAGAGCAAATGTCCGCGAATGGCATGGTTGTGAATTCGAGTCTCGCCGGATCCGTTGGTTTTCCAACGGTTCTGGTGGCTGGTCAGAAGACAACATGAGAGCGACTGTATTCACTTCATTGTAATACATAAGGGCAATATTCACGATAAATATAATTCAAATAACAAGCAAAGAAATAGTTACAAAATTTCCACTTTTATTATTTCTTAGGGGTAATCCAGTGGCGAAATTCCACACGGAATTGTACATCTCAAAAGTTCTTGTGTTCAATGATGGCAATGCTGTGTGGAGCAATCTGGTGACGTTAGATGTGTCATGTGACCTTGACGTCACGTGGTTTCCTGTTGATAAACAGGTAAACAATATCAACAATCCCTTAACCCTCTAAATCCAGGGCTTGTTTAGATTTTATATAAAAAATTGGATTTCTCTCTAGTTTGTCTCAGGGCGTTGCATTGAAATACATCAACACCTTTCTATTCTACAAGCCGACAGCCGCCTGTTTTCTTCGTACTCTGATGGAAATAAACGAGTTCCTGCCAAACTAACTTAGTCTATATCAATTTCAGTCTCCATGATTAAAGACTGGGCAACCTGGGCTAACCTCATTTCTTCTTACTTTTCCACAGGAATGTTCAATGAAGTTTGGTTCATGGTCGTACGATCGCACTCAACTTTCTCTCGTTTTTCTCAACAAACCAAACAGTACCACTGGCCTCAAATCAGGTACGCATTTTGTTCATTATCCTTCTGTTGTGTATTGCATCGAGAGAGTGATTAGCCTCATACTACTAGATTGTTAGCCTGGATATCCGAGCTGTAAATTATTTTCTTATTTCGATGTTTCTTTCTGCTATTTAAACCTTGGTCTACCTAGATATTTATAAAGAATTATTTTTAAAGTCTGTTTCAAATTAGCTGACTGTGTTTTTTCAAATCTCAACAACTTTTAATAGAATTTGAATTAGTTAGCGGGTTTATGCTTGTTAAAAAGATTATTTGGAGTGGAATATTATCAAAAAAGAAAAAAAATTGAAAAATGGAAAAACAAAGATGAAAAATGAAGAAGAAGAAAATCAACTTCTTGTAGAATAATGCTATGATCTTTTATTTTGTATCAGAAACTCTTCAATCTCTTAAAACGTCATAAATGCGAAAAAAGATTAAAAAACATTTAATTTAATAAAAAAATACGGCCTTAAACTTTGCCCTGGTTGACTTAATTAAAAAAGGGGTCTTTCTTGTTGTTTTTTTGATGATTTTGAAGTCAATCAATGATAAATTTTGGACTATATCTTTCGACGGAATAAATTTTTTGAAAAATCTTTTCACATTAAGGTATGTGTTCACCTTTCTTGACACATTTTCTTTAATTGATCATATCTTTAGAACAACAAATTTTTATATATCAAAAGTATATATTTTCTGAAAGCCAATAATATTCTCTTTATAATGGTAAAAGTTTCAGCTGAATTTAAAAAACTGGGCAGGATATAATTAAAATCTTAAGAATTTTAACCTTACCTACTTTAAAGAAGTTAAAGTCACCCATAGCTTTTGAATTTTGAAAAAATAATTTCGATACTATGTTCCCAATAGATCGAACTAAAAAAGTATCTTGGGATTTTTTTTGGAATTGACTTTAACTCTTTAAATCCTAAATTCTGTAAAAATATCGATAAAAAAGTAAATTTAAATGTGATTTTTTCAGTTATCTGTAAATTGAGGAAAAACAACTCGGTTAGAAATAAAATCCTAAGATACTTTTTAAGTTTGATCTTTTGGGAATCTTATAAAAAAAGAATGAAGTCGATATCTAAATGTTATGGGTGACTTTAACTTCGTTAAAAGTAGTATGGTGTGGTAAAATTTCGTTTTTTTTCTACATCAATTTGAAATTTTTAACGAGATGATTGCTGTTTATTTGAGTAATCGTCAGCCGTTCCTTGTGAAGATTAGGTCTAATTGATAGGGACTAAAAGGCAGACTTTTTGTGGCCCTTCGTGGAAACAGTTGAATTTTCCGAAGCATGCCACGTAAAAATATTTGCTATTAGCGAGGTTAAGTAAGTGTTTATTTAGACCGTTCAACGCGATACCGTAGGCCTGTAAATAACTTGCCAAAAGCATTTTCAGGCCTACGGTATCGCACTTTACGGTCAAAATAAACCCGTGCTTAACCTCGCTATTATTACTTTCGGCCGTCTAAATCTCAGACGTTGATTTTAAAAATTGAATTTCTGAATATTTTCATTTCATTAATTTTTCAACAGATGCTTTCAACATTGACAGTGGTGAATGGGTTATCGAAGAATTCGAAGCCGAAGAAACGATTGTCCGCTTCTCATGTTGTCCGATGCCTTTTTCCGTCATCAGTTACACGTTATCTATGTCACGTGTCTCCCTCTATTACTTCATGTACATCTTGTTACCACTGGTGTCGTTGGCTTTCCTCTTTCTATTGGTGTTTCACATCCCAGCAGACAGCGGTGAGCGGATGGGTTTTGGCGTCACCATTTTGCTAAGTATCACTGTCTACCTGTTGGTCATATCCGAGAAACTTCCGGAGAAATCGAACGATGCTCCCATGCTAGGGATCTGTTTCATCACTATCTTTTATATTTTGATTTTCGCGTTAATGATGGCAGCCGGAACAACCATTTTTGCACGCCGGGTCACTAAGCCTCCGGAATGGCTATTAAATTTGACCACTAAAGGATGTTTCAAATTAAATTCCGATGATTTGGCTGCCCGTAAAGTGAGGCCGGTGATGTCGAAGAAGTTTAGTTGTGGTCACATGCGACGTGGAACCGTAACAGAAAGCGACTTTACGTTAAAGAGCAACGGAATGTTGAACGGAAATGGCGTCATCGTGAACGGGAACTGCCACGATGAGGCGGATCGAAACGCCATCCACCATCGCCGCCCCAACACGCCCAAAGTATTCGAACAAGACAACCCTATGGAAAGAACAATCGAAGAAATGGAAGATCAGTATAATGATGATTGGATCAAAATTTGTCGAGCGTTGGATAAAAAGTTGTTTATCTTCTTTCTCATTGTAATCATCTTGATACCAATTATTGTCACTGTCAGTCTCGATAAAACTGGACTCGCGTAATGCTCGATAAAACTGGACTCGCGTAATGCTCGATAAAACTGGACTCGCGTAATGCTCGATAAAACTGGACTCGGTACTGCTCGCTAAAACTGGACCGTGTACTTTTTCATAAAATGCTACAAGGAGATTTACATCCAAGTTGTTTCTACAATATTGGGTATCCCAGGATCTTTATTTCACTGGTACTAAGCCGAATGGATCGATTCATTCGTGCAGGGGTCGTATCTACAATTACCTGGAAAATCCAGCGACCTGGTCAATCCAGAGGGTTGGGCCGATTTTCTAAAAACCTTGACATGGGAGGACCAAATCTTTTTTAATTTATAATGTGTCATTATAGAAAATTAATCTGATGTAAACTTGTATTCATTGTCCCTAAAAAAAGTGAAAAAATATCAACTCATAAAACATCATTACATTCAAAAGCATCAAAAAAGGGAATCAAAATGTGCGTCTTTGATGTTGAAAAAAAAATTGAAAACTTTCTTCACTGACTTAAATCTTAAAAGAAGCAACTCGTCACTACATAGGGTGCTTAAATAACTTCTTAATATTTATAATATTGTAATAATTTACTAAAAAAATGATACTTTTAAAAAATTGCTGTACATAAATATATCTACTTTATTGAAACATTCTTCTTCGTTAAAACCTTATATGATGGTCAATGATTCTCTGGTGCGCCAGAATATCCAACACCTCATACCGCCCCGTTCTCTGGTTATTAAAATACAATCTATCGTCCACGACCTTCAGAGGGTTGAACCCCTCTTCGCGTAGCTTCACTTTCTTGTATTTGAAAGTTGACGTTTGTTCGATCGCGTCTCCGTTTGAAAGCCGTATGAATTGCGGACGTGCGTAGTTCGGTACTTTGTTCAACAATTCGTTACGTAAGTAAACAAGGTCCACAATGTAGTCGGGGTCTGCAATACAAGCCATGCCAGCTCTTCCCTCAATTCCTGTCAATGAAAAATTCAAAATTATACTCCATTTCATTTATGTCAAAGTCAAACTTTGTACCCGTGTGTTATCAAAAAAAGTTTAATTTCGACTCTACTTCTTATTTTCCCTCACTTTGTGTCAAGTTTATGTGAAATGGTCTAATTTCTGGAATCTAGGCGTCGCGTCCTTGTCAACAATGCATTCTGGGTTCATTAGAGGTTTCATGTCTTTCAAAGTCAATTGTATGCTATGGTTAAAAAACGGAAAGGTCTTGATTTCCCGAAAAAGCTTTTGCTCATCCTTCGACGAAATTGTTTCTTATATAGAAATCATGAAGGTTTGCGAATCAGGTTCTGGATAGACCTTTTCGTGAATTAAGTCGTTTTCAGACAATAACCAAGGCAATTATATATCCGAGACTTTAATTGACACTTTTCTTAAAGAGTCCAGTTTTGATGAACTCCTTTAGGATTCAATTACCATAGCATTCAATTCAAAACAAGATGTTCGTGATGTTCGCAAAGTAATTACAAGCAAGTACAAGTAATTACAAGTAATGAAAAGCCCTATAGACACCCACCTGGTATTTCAACGCCATAAACGACAACATCAGTCATTCTCAAGATTCTCGTTATGACGCCCTCCACCTCCGCCGTTCCCACATTCTCTCCTTTCCATCTGAAAGTATCTCCACCACGATCTTGGAAATAAAAATACCCTTCCTTGTCCTGCAGCAAAATATCTCCTGACCGGAATGCGGAATCACCTTTGACGAAAATATCGTGCACAATTTTCTTGTCAGTGGCTTCTTTGTCGACGTATCCGTCAAATTGGTGCACCGGATCATCTGTTGAAAGAGAGTCATACGTAATGCGAAAGAATACAACTAGACTTAACCAGACTCCTTTTGCAAAACCACCTCCCAAATTTATCAATAGTTGAAAGTACTTTCAGCTGTCAAAGAAAAATCGCTTATTTCGTTTGAAGTATTGTTTTTTGGATATTTTCAGGCATCGATGTCTCAGATGATTGAGTTAAGAAAATTATAAAGTAACTTTATAAACTGAGGTCACGTGACCTTCAAGCGCCTAAACCTTAATCCGGGCCAAACACTATAGTAGTTTTGAAAATGATGAGGCTCGAAAAAAATTCAAGACAAAATCATAGTTCCTTACTTCTGACACGTCCAACCAATTCACCAGCTTCGCCTGGTTCACACGCTATGGCCATTCCATTCTCATCGCGTTCTATCTCTCCATTACTCCGATCCACCCTGATCAAACGAATAGGGTAGAAACCGGGTGCAATGACCGAGTTGAAACCTACGGCACCGATTCGATTATCGATGTTGATCATGTTTGCATTTCCTAAAAATATAGAGAAAAATTAGAAATACACAGGTTGCAAAATAAAAAGTCTGAAGATAAATCACGCTTTTACTCGAAATTTTTATGTGCTTTGTTACTTGACATTTATTTCTGATTGGTTCGAATTTATTGACACTAATAAAGTTATCAGCTGGGACTAAAATCACGTGAACTTTTTTGAGTAATCGCATGTTTTGACTGCATTGATATGATTTTACAACCCGTGTATTGCAAACACATACTTGGTGCAAACAAATTCCTATATCTTGTTCGATTTCTATCAGACCACATCGCACTACATTACAGACATCTAAAGCTTTCTCCATACTCAAAAACTAAATACCGTCGAGTCTTTTTTAGATATCAAAAAATTGATCCCTTAGAAGTTCACCGAAAGATTGACTTGGCTTTGATTATTTTGGTCCCTAAATTTCGCTTCAAATACCTATGAATTTCATATATCAGTCATGCATAGTTCCACGTAGACGCGCAATAACAGCAAGCGAATTTTAGCATCAAAAGTTATGGCCATTTGAAGCATAGGTACATTCTAAAAAAAACGCCGACATAAACGGTATTTTATGCTACTATTCTATACGACGGCCGGCACTCGTAATCGACAGCAAGCGTCTTTAAACACCACTTCTCATAGACCCAGTCGAATTTTTTCAGCCAGTGAGGATAAAAATAGTGGACTGAAACACGATGGAGATTGATATTCCCATGTTTTTATCGCAGGGGGTTTAAATTCCATTGTTTTCGGGTAAAAAAAATCTGGAAAAATTGCATACTATCTGCAGTGAGGATTGGTTTATTTGATTAATTTCACTGGGACAAAAGTTGGAGTATAATTTTCCACCGAAGACGATATTTTGGCCAATTGTTCCAGTGGGAAGGGGTCCCAGTGGTTCTGTGAGAAGAGGGTGTGTTTAACCATAGTTACTAGATTGACATTGGTTTTAACGTATTCTTTCTAACCTTCAGTGGATGCGTAACATTCACCAATCAAATCGATGCTAAAACGATCTTTGAACTCTGCCCATATTTGTGGTCTCAAGCCATTGCCAATAGCAAGTCTCAGTCGATGGGCGCGATCGAAGCGCGAGGGCGGTTGTGCCAGAAGGTAGCGACATGTTTCTCCTATATAATTGAACATCTAAAAAACAGCAGAAGGCATTATGATTATAACAAAGAGTTGCTCAAGATTTTCAACTACAGGATAAGAATTATTTTTTTACTTCTGCCCTGCCCTTATAATCATTAGAGCGGACAAAAAAAGCTAAAATCTTTGCTTAAAGAAATTGAAAGAAGTCACTGAATGGCGTCAAAAGAGGGCAATGCATCGACAGCCCACTTTATGCTCACCTTAATTCACAGTCAGAATAGGCAGGGCGAAAAGTGGCCCGTCTAAACCAGAGCTAAAGCTTGGAAGGAAGAAATGATATTCTTATTGATGTGGACGGGGTAGTTCCACATTCTAAGACATAAAATCTTATTCAGTGTTCTCTAACGGTGAGCAAGTTTTGATTTCACATAAAAATCTCATGTCAAGAAGACATGTGGCTGGCATCTTCTAGTGAACTTTGTCCTCTAAATATTTAGACTCTCTCAGACTAGAGAGAAGATAATCATATAGTAAAAAAAACAAAAATGTATGTAAAAACTCTTCAAAAGCTTACCGTAGCACCATGGTAAGCGCAATCTTGGAAGAATTTGGAAGCCGAGAATTTTTTGGCGACGATAACGGTGGAACCTTTGTAAATCATCATTCCGATCCCTCCCACACCTCCGTTCGAATGGTAAAGGGGGAGAGCGACGTAATTAATGTCGTCTTCCGTCACTTTGAACGCACTCGCCATCCCATTTACCATGAAGAAAAATCTGGTGGAGAAAACGCAAATAATCATCAATGGTAAGACTTCGTTTAAATGATACAAGTATAAATGGAGTCTCGAATTGTGGTACTATGTTCTAATTTTTGTTTCCAAGAATATAGTTGCAATTCCAAAGCAAATTAAAGAGTCATTCCTCGTTCATTTAATGTTTTATGAACACTCTATGTAGAAGTTAAACCTGTATGTCTAACTTGAAAAAATAGACGGTACTTAGAGCTCTATTTTCTATCCATCTCTCAGACATCAGAATGTGTGGAAATAGAGATTTTTCAAGTTGACGGATGCGCAAGTTCACATTCGATTTGCATGAGGAGTTGCTCCTAAAAAGCCTTCTTGGTAAAACCTGAAAAAGCCCACAATACATACCTGGTATGACGAATGACGGCCGGTTTCGGTAATCCTGTTGTTCCGGATGTGTACATGTAAATCAGCTTGTCTGAAAATTAAAAGATGAAATGTTAAAATACATGTTACTTGTTCATAATCTCAGAAGGTAAAAAATATCAGGATTAATCGTCCTAAGGTCCCAAGGGCTTTAAAAAGAGTTCCTTGGAAATAAAATGATACTTGTTCATCCGAGATTCCCATCACACACTTCTAACACAGAACAAGGAAGAAGGTCCAACAAATCTGGGTAAATCTTTCAAAGGTTTCAAGCTTTAAAAAACAGTACTAGTGTTGGAAACGGGCGGATTGTTTAAAATCAGACTCTAAAATTCTGCTTATCAAGGGCTTGCTTCGGATTCAACTTCGATTTCCGTCTACGGATGGAGCCAATGCAACACTCCGGGGTTTCCCGGAAACCTCTGCTGCAAATTAGTTACATTAGTTACATCATCAATGCGCACTTACCATAGAAAGTGAGGTTGTCAGGTCTTGGTGGATTTGATGTGGACGTGCTTTCAATCAGTTCTGGTAAGTCTGTTGCTTCCTTGATCCGATTGGCTGATCCGTAACAATAGAATTCATATCCTCTTAATTCTGATTGAATATCCCGCAATGCTCCTTGGGAAAAAAAACAAGAGGAATGAAATTGTCCTATTACGAGGTTATGTATCCCCAGCCCAGTTACTATTTCAAATGTTATTTAATGCTTCTATCGGAAAAAAGCTTTAGAAATGAAATTGCATGGGGAGATTCTCCTGAGTATTCTCCTATTTACCAATAATTTACCCAGCTCTCCAACTTAGCAATCACGAGTTGCTATTTCTAAATGTTTTAAATGAAGGCTTGATCGTAAAGGGTAAAGGGTAGACAAAAATGCCGAAGACACTTTGTATATTTATTTGTTTACAAACGCAAAATAAGTTGAAGAAAACACCCAAAATTTAGGGAACGTGGGCTAGGCATCAATGGTCAAAAGAAACTTCAAATTTCCTTGACAAATAAGACCTGATTCTATAAAATTTACAGGGGGGTCCTAATAAGGTCCGGGGGGGGGGGTTGGAAAAAAATCGAAAAATTAACAAGTGGGGGGCCCGTTTATTTGGCACCTAAGAGAATCGATCGAAGGGACGATAAAACTTGTTCGAGTTAAGGAGACATTCGAGTTATAGAGGTTCCAACCTTCAGTTTCTGCACTGAAAATGATCCCTTTGGCTCCTGCAACTTTAATACAATGTTCCAGACTTTCTCTTCGTAAATTATAATTCACCAAGGATGTCACTACTCCAAGTTTGGAAAGCCCCAACCAGAAAGCCACATATTCTGGACGATTCTCCATGAACAGAATGACCACATCATTCTTACGGTAGCCGAGATCGTAAAAGATATTAGCGATCTGGTTTATAAGATTTTTGAGTTCAGTGAAAGTGTATTGGACGAGGTCATCTGATGAACAGACAGCGATTTTATTTGGATGTTTGAGAGCAGTGGCATCGAAAATATCAGATGTGATGTGATTACGTCGAATGGCTCGTTTGATCCCTTTCTCAAGTCCAGCCACTATCCGTACTAGCCTGTGAAGAAAAGGTTACTGTATTTATAATGCGATGTTATTGACCTTTTCATAAATTACGTTACGAACATCACTTGCCTCGTTTTAAAATTATTGCCATGGTAATTAACTCCCAGCGGATTTTATTAAAACTACTTCCTATTATTCATAAAAAATTATTTAATGTCTCAAGGGACATAATCACCATGGTAATTGTTTGAATACGGGGCAAGTGATGTTCGTGACGTAATTTATGAAAAAGTCTTATTGAAAGCAAAGCATTCTGATACTGCAATGTTATGAAAGCAGACTTCAGTCTCAATATGACAAGGCTTCAAAATACAAATTTCTATTACAGACTTTACTTCGAAAGCTAAAATACACTTTTAAGAAACATGAGGCTCAGAATGCCTAAAAACTAAGAAACATCTAAGAAACATGCTGAGGCTGAGAATGAGAAAATAACATTTTTTAATTCGTTTTTTTGTAAGAACCTTCCAATCAAAAATTTTTTTCTTTGCATGAAAAATAGGCTATGCTGTCTCTCTACCTGAGATCACGACGTATTGTTCTTCGATAAATGCTCCAACGTTCACAACATCCGCATGATGTCGCCATCTTTTACCGCGCGTTCGAAGTTGTCCGCTCGAACGATGATCCCTTCAAGATTGATGTGTGGGTTCTAATAAGAAAGGGAGCATGGGTGGATACCGAAACGATTCTGTCAAGGAGCTATTTATACAACATATACCGGTTCGTATAAAAAGGGATAGAATACTTTCGTTAGGATTCGACTTATTACCGAGTTTATGTACTCGAGATAAATCGAGGGGGACGGTATAAAGCAAAGTTGACATGTCTCCGAAATCACCGTCCACTTTGCTCGACGACGGTAAAAAAAACAAAATACCGTCGTCTGTTTAAGTGAGCAAAGACGATATAGAGCCATACATCAACTATCGACTTTGTTTTGTATCGATTGAACTTACCGTCGCCTTCGATATCCTCCGATACATAAACTCGGTATTCTTGATAGCAAGTTTAATTAAAAGTCAATTCAAGACTTCCTGATGAAGCCATCAATAAAACGATGGATCAAATTTCTTCGTTATAATGTAACAATATGTGGCGCTGTTTTTTAATTGAAAATTCTGTCGGATGCACAATCGATACTTCTGACAGAATTGAATAAAAATTAGTTATGAGTGAGGTACAAAGCTTATTATTATAAATAAGGACTAATGGGTTCTTTTTAATAGCGAACTTTCCAAGAATCAAGCACTTTACAGCTTTTTTCAGTGAAGTCAAATTCAAGTCTGTCGGACGCACGCGATAGAAAATGGACTTCAAAATTTTTGAGGGCAAATCCTAATTCTATCGAAAGTACTAGGCCTACAAACTTGAACTTTTGAACTGAATTAGAATTTTGACTCGTCATTTCTCCAAAAGGAAAATTGAATTACCTAAAGTTAAGGCAGAGTTTTTATTCCTCCATACAACAGAACAAATTTTTTCTGTCGGATGCACATGTCGGACGCACAAAAATGATGCTTGTCAGGCAAACTTTGTATTTTAATGAAAACTTTTGGCCTTTCAAACCTTTAAACGGTTACAATTATCAGTCCATAAAATTTGTTTAAAGATCTCTTCCCATTACATTGTAAACTGAAGATTAAGAAAGTTGTGCGTCCGACAGAATCTTTAGAAAAGTTGGTGGAGCCAAACTCCAAGAAATTTTCATTGCTAGAGTCAAAAAAAACGATTGATTGTGGATAGTTGTGTATTATAATACTTTATTTTCGGAATTTCTTTCACAAATGCTCAAAAGTACTATCTACATCGAAATAAAAATGTGCGTCCGACAGAAAAAAGCCCGGACCTTTAAACTGAAAAGCACTCATCAGTACAGTACCACTGTTTGCACTGTTTCCATTCTTCACCATCACTGTACTTCTTTGAACATTGGGCACAGATGTTTGGACCATCAGCAGATGTTTTATGACCACAGACTACGGGATCGTTGGCCTTCCTGTAGTATTGGGTAAAAAATGGTTGTTCGTCGGACGATAGACGATAAAATTCCAAGAATGCGATCCCTTGAGGATTTACTTTACGGATGGTCTTGTGGATCGTTAGAGTCCCGTTTATGTATGGTGCTTCTTCGATTTCCTGGGGCTCTTCAAAAAAATCACTTTTTGGCAGGTACACTGTAGTCACCGACTCACAGAGGCGATTTGCATGATCGGCGAAGTCTCGTGGCGAGTTGACAACAATTCGTAACGATTTGACCTCTCGAAAGACTTTATTTTTTATCGTTCCACCAACTCCATCCATAGGGCCTTTGCCATGAGAGGCCTCGTTGTAGTGCCACTCTATCAGCTTATCAGGATGCAGTTTAGGTAGCAGTGCGAATGTGAACCGCGAGCGAAATTGCGACGAACACCCATCACTCCACAAACACACCTTCTTCAAAGTGTATCGAAGTGGCAGCCGTTCCTCGACACAATCGATGACCTTTGAAAGGCAAGTGAATGATGCAATGCGTGAGTGATCGTTTGTTTCACTGACAATTCGAATGTTTGAATCACAACATCGACACTTGACACATACTCAAAGATCTGAACCAAAGTTTTGAGTGTATTTTGTTGTTAATTAACTTATCTGTCGGACGCACAAATATCTTTTTTCAGATTCGTAAAAAAAAAAAAGTCATTTTCCTGAAGATTTATAATAGTTTAAAATTAATAATAGAAAGTACCTAAAGCCTTAAACAAATTCGGGGATCCAAATATTGGTTAAATTTAATTTTCCTCTTGTTTTTTTAATTATATTGAACTTATCTGTCGGACGCACAGCTAAAATGGATAGAGCTAGTACTTCCATCTCGGAAGCAAGAGCTTCACAATTTTATCGGTTTACGATAAGACTCCCTAAAAGTCGATAGTTTACAGGCTATCGTCAATAGTCTATACATTGTTTTTCTAAAAAAGAAAAAATGCTATCATAAATCTGTCGGACGCACAAAATAAAGTTTATGAAGTTGTCAAAGTAGCTATTGAGATCTAATAAGCTTATTTTGCTATTTTATCAAAACCTCATATGAAGTTTGCATAGTTTCTGCAATTGAAACGACTTTTTAACCATGCAAGGGGGCATTATTGCATAAAATGTTTGTGCGTCCGACAGACAGATTTTCAATGATCTCCTCGTTCAAATCGTTGATAAGAATACTGAAAAATAAAAATTTTAAGCAATCTTTGTATACATCAAACAAATTAGGTGTTAAGGAACGACTTTAGCTCGGAAATTGCTGCATTATCTTGATTTTAAAAATTGACGTTGATGGTTACCAATTAAAAAACAGCGCCATGTAAAGCTACATGCAAAATATAATGCAAAAAGCTAACAAACCTATCAAACAGCTTCTTATCTCGCAAACGTTAAACAGAAGAACAGCTTCAAACCAAACATATATTTGAATATTTGAGATAATCCAATTAAGAGTTTGCTCCAACGAGTTGAATTCCCTAAAAAACAAGCAGATGAGGGTGAAAGGATTGCTCGTTCAAAAAAAAAAGTTCGTTTATAAAAGAAATAGAATGTTGTTGATGTAGAGGGGTGAGAATAAACACCAAATCTCATTCATGTTAAACCTCCGTGGTGGAGAGCAACAAGAGGATGTCTGAAGTGCGGAGGAGAGCGGTCAGTGACTGATGACTTGTAATACACGAACATGTACTTTCTGACCTCGACAAAGCAATCTTTCACACGCAAAAAATTCAGAACAAAAGAAATCCACTTTGACACTTGGAATAAACATTTACAGCTTGTTAGCTAAGATTCCATACGGTTGCTGTTGTGAATCTTTACGACGAGATTAGGATTATTAACATAGTTTCAAGTAAGCCACGTCGTCCCCCAAAGTACTTGTCTAATTTTAAAAATCTTAATTTTTTAATTTTTTTAGAGGACCCTAGAAGATACAAACAGTGAAAATATGGATGGAGGAGAAATTTTTAGAATTGAGACGAGCCTATCTAAAGGAAGGCTTCTTAAACATCAAAATATTGATTTTGTCGATTACTCAAAAATCCTTGTTTGGCTTTCAACATACAAGATGACGTCATTGTTATCTAAAAACAAAACAATAAAATTCATTTAAGTGGCTGGTCTGTCGAGCGATTTGAATGGATCGAATTGAGTTCCATCAAGGATTCCCAAAAGCTTAAGATACCACACCTAGCAAGTAATAAGTATCTGTGAGCCAGTAAACATGAAACTCATCTACAATCCTGGACGAAAATGTTTGAGAATCATTCCAAATTGGTGGGAAAACAGTGAAAAGGTCCCCCTCTCCCCCTAGTGGCAATGTTGAGTTCAGAGGACCGTCCAACGACTTTCCACTGTCCTGGGAATATTGCCACAGGCGGGAAAGGGGGGGGGGAGTCAAATGCTACTCTTGTCTCACCATTAAAGTCCAGGATTGTATTACTTAATATTAATTACCTCATGTTTTCTATTAAAGGTTTTATTTTTACATAAGTGTTTCCGTTTCATATTAGACACATATTTCATATCAGGACGGTGTCTCCCTATTGTTATATTGTGCTGATATAAGCAAAAAAATGTTTTTATTTTCCTCTTTCTGACCAATCTTGCTCCACATCCATGTCAATCCAATGTGAAAAAGCTTATAAAACAAAATTGGTGAGTAAGCAAACGATATCACTCTTATTTAAAAACAAAACCGTTAATATTTTCAACGAAAATGCCTCGGTTTTCACCAGTAGTGACGAATTTAAACTATTATAGAAAAACTATTCAAAATTTGTCACTACATGTTTCTTTATAAGAACAAACTATATAAGAGCATAAGGCTTCCATGGCCAAAATGTTAAGAACAAGTTAAGAACATTTTAAGGCTTTGTGGACTCAGACCACTCAATTGAAAATGCATAAAAATACTCATAAATTGGAAAAACGTGTACTGGCAAAACCGAGGTGCTTCCGTAGACAACATTACATAATGAATATCTTGAAAAATAAAACATTTAGAAATGAACAAAACAATGGAATTTCGTTTTAATAATCATCAACCGGTACTTCGGATTGTGAGCGCTTTAGATACAAAATATTAATAAGCCAACTAGAATGTTTTCAAAATAATTAATAATAATAATAAATTGTTTCTTTTACAAAATCAAAACTTCCCAAAAAAAATTGAAAAACTAAACTTGATGGAAAAAAAAACAGGGAAACCATTTTCAATCATCAATCCCTATTTTTCTCGAACATAAATTCAAAGTATGTACAAGCAGTGACTTTCATGATTAGGTGGAACTATTTATTAATTACATTAAGAAGCCTCGTTCTCAGCATATTACTATAGTAATTCATTCTTCCCAAGATGAATTGCATGAATTTTGTTTCCGTTTTCATATTTAAGGAAAATTAACTCAAAAGTGTGACGTGGCGAGGCTACTAAAGATGTTCGTGACGCAATAATTACAAAGTCCACATTCTATCAGTCCGAAGAAATATCGATCGTTCGATTGAATATGAGACAAATTCAAAATGGTTTCCACTATTCTCTCGTAAAAGAATGCATTGAAATATTTACAAAAATATGGAAAATTTCTAAAAGAGACATTTTGCTAGTGAGGGTGACCAAATTTCGCAAAAGTTACTTACTTAAGTATGTTTTTAGGAAATTCTACAAAACTCAAAATTACCTTACCAACGAAGTATTTATTTCTAGTTATATCCCTTTACGCTCAAGATCGATGTTTCAAAATGTTAGGGCTTCCAATTTTGTCGGAATCAACTTTACTATCAGTAGACTCGAACATTTCTATCATCCATTGTCAAATTTACAGACCGGAATATTGTAGAATATTTCGCAAGAAATGAAAACAAAAAAAGTTTACTAAAAAAGCAAATAATTTCGAATAAGGCTCATAAAAGCTGAATTAAAACGTCATCAAAAATAAATCGAAAAAAAGTTAAAGAAATTTGTATACAAAATAATTCTTCCATCTAAAATTTACAAAAATTATCAATAATTTCAACCCCTCAAGGTGATGCAGTAACGCCCACGCCACCCTTCATCAAATTTAATAACATTGAAGGATTACTTTTAGACCCTTTTAACCATTGAGTTTCAAGCCCGAAAGGCTATAGGCGAGACTCCTGGATTGGAAATGAAACCACTTATTTCCCATCCAGAACGCCCGCGCGTATTTTTTACACAAACGCCGGATTGAAACTGAAATCTATCGCTAGCTAGATTTCAAAAAATGTAGTCCCCCAAAACAAAGGAACCGCTGATTACGGCGCGTTCTATGCGCGTTTTAGATGGGAAATAAGTAGCTTCAATTTCTCTTGCCTGAGAAGGCGCCTCTAGCCCTTCGGGCTTGAAACTCAATGCTTTTAAGTCTCTTCAGACAAAGGGCTTCCCCAATTTTCTATTATAAGAGTCCTAGAAAAAACTTTTTTCAAAGTTTTTTTCAAACAGCTCGGCTAAACCTTCGGAAGTAAGAAGAAAAAGAGTTAGCGAAAAAACAACGGTGCTTCTAATTTTGAGAGTTCTGAAACGACCCTAAACAGGCCAAGAACAATAGCAAAGTTGAGCTATATAGATCTATCATGAGACTACAATGCATCTGTTGTAACATGGCTGTACTCCTGACAATTCTTAAAAAAATAATTTAAACAAAAAACCTGAAAAATCTCAACCAAACTTCAAGCCAACAAATTGTAACCTCCTTATCATTTATTATGCGAAAATTCTTTTAAAATATTTCGAGCGATAGCAAAATTATTATCAGCGACTTTCAACGCTTTTCGAATGTCTTCTCTTGAATATCCCTGACTCATTAAAATTGCGTAATCTTCCTCGTAATGTTTCATGGAAGTATCAGGCCGCCCTCCTGTCCGCCCGGAGGGAAGGGGTGGAAGGGTGGAAGATGCGCCCGTATGGTTTTGATTATGATGTAAATCCATTAGACTGGCACTCGAATCAATACTTTCGTGTGATTTTCTGGTTTCTGCAGACTTTTTTGGATAATCAGTTGACCTTTGCGGTAAAGCAGGCGGGGGCGGTGAGGAGGCGGGTGCTTCTGTTACATCACCTTTCCGATTAAAAAACTCATCATCGGAAAAGGGGTCTTTAGTTCCGATGTATTTCGCGAATTCTGATGACGGAGTAGAAGCTTCATCCGAGCTGACTGGGCTCCATTTGGCGGCGGCTACTTCGACAGTCGGCGTGTGGATGACCGGCACCGGTGCGTCGTAATCGTCAACGGCGTCGCTGTCCGAATCGTCGTCGTTATCGAAATCATGACAAGAAACAATGTCACCGCTTACGAAATTATTCGATTCGATCGGATAATAGACATCACTTTGTTTACGGTTGGGTGGTTTGTCACCATCTTTGTTTTCTTTCGCGTCGTCAAGGAGATTTACTTTGAGCATGTCTTCAACCAGTTTCGTTTTCTCATCATCAAATGGAGATAACTCAACCTTTTCATCCAATTCCACGATGTCGGACTTGTGGCAATCTAATCCATAATCGGGTGTCACCAAACCCCCTATTTTATTCTTTTTGGGCGGTAGGGTGGGAGTAGGGGCGTCACTATCACTAGTAGATCCTGGCCGACTTCCTGGAATGACGGATAAGGTGTTCGGACGTTGGACCTTGTTCTCGACTCCATTGGGCCCTGGTGGTAATGGGACTGGCCTGTTGGGGTCCAGTTTCGAACGATTCGGTATGGGTTTTGTAGACTTTGAATCGTAGTGTTCTAGAGATTCGATAGAATTGCTTTTGTCATCCTTTCCAGAGATTTGCGGAAGTAAGAAAGCTGATGATGAATTAAAAATGGGTTCATAACATTTGTTTTTGGTGACACTAAGAGATCGTTGAAGTGGCGGCACCTCCTCAAAGTCGCCTTCGTCGTACGATTTGTCTAACTGGTCGTCCGATCGCGTACGTCGATGTAGACTCGATTTATGCACTTGAAAACGCGCCGTTTCTTTCAGACTCCCGGATGTCTTACGTTCTATCTGGTTCGGTATAGGAGAGGCCGTATTTCTTGGCGGTGGGCGGTTCGGTCGCTTATTACGGGCGGGAAGGGGCGGTAATTCGTTGTTTTGATCCATGTCAGAAAACGGAGGAGCATTATCGACGGGTGTGTGTCGGAGAAGAGACGAGTTCCCATTGTAAGGTTTGGGAATGGGTGGAAGGTCGTCTGGACTTTGTCGACGTGTTGTTGAGGGGCTCCCTCCAGGTGTGTGACAGGGTGACGCTCTTGGCGAGTTGAAAGGAGAAGCTTTGGGCGAAGAGGTGGGCGTCCACCGAGGCGACTGACTGTGCCATATACCCTCCATGGTGGGTTGCCGTGACGGTAAGGGAGGAGGGCTTAGAATGACAGGAGGACTTAACTGTCGACTGTTGACCGAATTTATTGGATTGAGTGAACCAGATAGCAGGATGGTTTCGGCGATTTCGTTTTTACGAGATGTATCATATGCATTGTTAGATGTTTGTTGTTCTTGTGGTGCATGTTGCTGTTGTTGTGTGGTAGATGGGTGTGGTCCCTGTTGTCAAGAAGAATAAGAAGAAATGTGATTGGTTGACTGACTGTCACCATGGTTACTAGGGGTGGTGTAAGGAGTATGAGTGGTTATGTGAGTTAGTTGAAGTTATGAAGGATGGTTAGACGTTCTTCTTGGCGGTAGCGGTGGCGGGGAGTCGCCCTGGAGATGGAGAGAGAAAAAGAGAAACATCTTACTAAAGAATAGATTGTGTAAGCATCCTATGAGGCTTCAAAAAGTACATTTATCTTCCTTGAGGATAAAAAATTTTTTTGAATGCTTTCATTTTT
The DNA here is from genome assembly GCF_902728285.1 of Clytia hemisphaerica. NCBI lineage: Eukaryota > Metazoa > Cnidaria > Hydrozoa > Leptothecata > Clytiidae > Clytia > Clytia hemisphaerica. The sequence continues at coordinate 367,395 of NW_027103875.1, forward strand.
CGTGTTAATAGTTAAGGGCTGGTGGTGTTGGGGAAGGAAAGACAACCGATTTTCATAATTTTTCCTGATGGAATAAAAAAAACGAATTTTCCTGGAAAAAGTGTCAACAGTTTCTGAAAAAGAGGGTCCTTTTGCATTTTGCAAAAAAGAATTAGGGCTGTATCATTTTTCTCTAAAAGTTATTGTTAGTTCTAAGCAAGCATTTTACTAAAAATCCCCGAAGATTCCATTGCCTGTCGGTTTATTTTTTTTCATGTGACACTGCAAGGGCTTCACTTCATATTCTTTAACCCCTTCTCTTTATCATAATACCGAGTTTATGTATTTGCACTTTTGAGGACGGTAGAGTGACTGAAGCGATTTGGAAAAACCCGCAATTCCGCCCCGCAAAATCGAGGACGGTAAAAATGCTGATTTACCGTCGTCCTCAGCTGGTCAGGATCTAGTCAAATTAGAACCTTACCGTCTCCGTCGCTGAAAAACACACATACATAAACTCGCTAATGGCTTATTAAATGAGCCAAAAAAGTTGTATCATCCCTTAGGACAAAGATGTAGAACCTAGAAGATTTACCTGAGGCCTCGTAAAATTTTGTGGCTCAGATTTTTGAAAATTGCGCGGTGGAAGTTTCTCGGCCGGGCGGGCGCCATTCGGTGGCGATATTTTCCGTTGTAAGTGGTCGTTCGAGGTATGACCACTGAAGGGCGCTTTCATCAGCTCAGCGGGCGTGGAGGGCGTTGAAACATTTGCTTTTTTTTCTTCTGTTGATTTCTTGTTGAAAGGGTCGATAACGATATTTTCAATCCCTTTGATGTCGGAGCGGCAGAAGGGGCAACCTACAAGAAAACAAGAAGGAATAACTTTGAATTTAGAAATTGTTAACATATATATAAGTATAGACACCTGTTGATATCTGAGAGAGATTGAAAGAAATCATTGTATTGACGTCAAAAGAAGGCACTGCATTGACATGGAGATTTCAGAGCCGAAGTATTCCTACTCACTCCAACAACGATGTCATTATAAAGCAGTATCTTAAAAGTCGTTGTTTTGCATGATATGCACCACTGCAATGACTTCACGAAATTATGCAACTTTTCTGTTTTTGTTCCACATATATACATCACTTTTTCTATTGTTTAAGTGACAGTGAAAATTTTAAAAGTTCTTAAAAGACTCTCCAGTGGTGCATATCATGAATACGGCGTTATCCTTACCAGTGCCTCCCGTGTCTTGCCAATGTCTCAAACAAGCTTGACACATCAAATGACCGCATGGTTCTATTTTCGTATCCTTGTCGTTTTCAGCACAAATCTTGCACAACTGGAACGTGGAACCCATTTCGACGTAGATTTCATATTGTTCACAAGTGACTTGAATATGTTGTTGTTTGGTTTCAACAAGGTACGGCGAAAGGTCTGGGTTTTGTTCTTTACCGTTCGGAAAAAGATATCTAAAGTAACCAGAAATAAATCTCATTACACTCTTTTTTTATAAGAATGACGTTATAAGCATACTTAAGGTCGAATTCGGTAAAAAAATAAGCATAATGCTAAGCATATCTCAAAGCTGAAATGCAAAAAAAAATGTGCAGCTTTCCCTAAAATGCTGACCTTCTTAAGCTGCTTGAGCTTTTTTAGAGCAAAGAGACTCTTAGGTTAGAATTGGTCCAGACATAAACTGAAAACTGAAAACCTTATTCAATTGGAATTAGATCAACTTACATCCCGTCCCTAGCACCATCCACCAGAGCTTGCATTAATGTTTTGTGTTGTGGTATGGTTTGTAAGATTGCTCCTTCCTGGGTCACATAACCGATGGCCCATTGACCCAACCTCGTACATGACAGTCGGAAGATGTAGCTGGAAATAATAGAAGATATATTTTGTACTTTTTCGTTATTTATTAAAAAGATGCACTTATGTAAGGTGACGTATTAAAAAATCTGAAGAAAGGTACAACAAATACGTCATATTGCATAAAAACGCATAAAGCGCATCTTTTTGAATTTCATTTCATTTTCGAATTCTTGAGATATTTTGGTCTAAATATTGAAAATTATCGATATTTTTTGTTGAGTCAGCAGTTTTTCAGCATATTTACCCTCCTTAAAATTGAAATATCTCAAGATCAGAACATCGAAAGTCAACAAACCATACCATTTTCAGATACTACTAATTCAGGGCTATCCAGCTGTGGGAATGATTTTTTATGAAAATACTCTCAGAAAAATGCTGATGTCATCGTAAAAAACGCCTTAAAAATGCCATTTCTCGGCACCAGGTGGTCGAAACTTAACAAATAATCTTTTTTCACGCCGAATCCGTTGGTAGCATCAGATATTTGATTTTCAGACCTCGAAAAACCGTTAGTAACGGGGGGGGGAGGGACCCTTGATAAGTTCTATTGATTAACTAAAAATCGATTCCCTCGAAAACTGCAGGAGATTCGAAGGGCAAATTTTTTTTTGTCAATTCTACACCCTATTAGGAGCATAATATCAAAAAATTGCCCTGATCTAAGGGGTGCCCTACGAAAACCTGTTTTAAGGCCTTTTCTGAATCTCGGACGCTGGTCTATTTATGAAAGGTTATTTTTGGGAGAATAACAAGAACGTTGACACAGACTTGAATAGCTAAGAGGAACAACCTAAATACATACCTCCCTGGCTTGCTAATGTACCGATTTAATGTTTCTTTGACTTCATCGTACGTCAGAAAAGCCATGTACCCTGGGTGTGTGACCGCCAAAAGGTTCCAATTACTAATAATAGTAGACCAAGGTGTGAAGAGCCTTGTAAACACATCGAATTCGAATATAGAGATGTGTTCGTTGACAACAAAATCCAGTGTTGTTTTCAATGCAATGGCTTCTAGGTTTGAACCAATGGGATGAACGAATTGAAGGTGCTCTCGAAACATTTTCCATGGAACGATTGTACGACTGAAAGAAACAAAATGGTCAATTATTATTGACAGTGCGAAAAATGAAAGAGCTCTAACTGAATTAAATAAGAAATAACTATAAGTAGTATGCTCCATTCGTGGAACCTGGCTGATTCATCTGTTCTGTTTTACTATTTGCTAACTGGAGTTCAAAGGTAAAGAGAGGATTCTTCAAATTATCCCAAGCAAGAAAATGTGAAACAGCTTAAAGTTTGCACAACATTCGGGACAAATGATCAGGTTTAGCGCTCACTTTGTTTTCACACCGCAGATTTTTAGAATCTTGCATTAAATTTACTTTCAATTGGGTGTTTTTCTAAAAACCAGGTAGTTCTATGCGTTTTGAATTGGAAATAACAGGCTTCATTTACCATTTAAGGGATTCCTCTCTGGCCCCGTGGGATTTAAAACTCATAAGATTCATGAGGACTTTCCTAAGTCTTAAAAATTCAACCACAAATATTACGGACAGACCAACTGGATAGATATCTTTTTATAAAGATGCGAACAGAACATATCATTGATGGTCACCTTTATTTATAAATATTGTAGCTTAATCTTGGACTGTAGGGCTGTCAACCAAAGTTGGTTAGACATAAAGTTCCTGCAAAATTTAATTTTTTCCACCAACTGCCAAATTAAATTCCCATCAAATTTAAATTACTATATTTTCCCCAAAATGTGTGCTATTTCAGACTTTTAACATGTTTTTTTCTTATTTAATGGCATTTTTTTATCATCGGCCATATTAAATTCTCGCCAAAATTTCTTCCCTTTAAAGGTTCTAAAAACAGCTCAGCCACTAAAGCGACTTAAACAGGCCTATAATAAGTCTTTAGTAAATTTGTTTGATCTTTGCCACCTTATCAGCAAAAATTTCGTTGGGGAATGTATTTCCCTGACAAATAATTTTCCCGATGAAAAAACCTATTTTTAAATTGAATTTACTGAAAAAAACGAGCTCGCTGGCAATAATATTTTTCAATGGACAGTCAATGAAAGAAGACAAAGAAAAGACAATGAAAAATGTACATTTGAGGTGGTAAGCCTTGAACCAAAGTATCTTCGAAAATCGACAGCAAACAAGGATGAACAGTTCGATAATAAACAAGAAACCAGCAAGACCAGTTTAATAAAAAATGTTGTTAAAGAATGAAAACAATAAAGATGGAAAAATAAATTCCTTTTTGAAAAATACCCCAGGAAAAATTTTCATCTGGGAAAAGTGAAAAAAAATTTTGTGACGAAAATCTTCCTGACAAAGTTTTCCCCAATCCTATTTTTTTTTCTTTATAATATAGGTTACACGGTACACTAACGAACAAATAAGACGAAACACTACTGACAAAAAATAATAGCCTTATCCCCCCGCTAGACACCAAGAAGGGATATCGCCAGAGGTACAAGGCTATATGAAAGAAAAAAAGTTTTTGTTTATAAAATTAATATACACAATAAATTGAAGTTGAGATAAGAATTGTTTGATACTCAAAGTTTCACGCAACTTTTCGTCACGATCTTCAGTCAAAAATTCTATACAAAAATTCGTTTCAAGCTTACAAAAATATACTGTACACTGTAAAGTCTTCGTCAAAGTATTTGGTGTCGTGGAGTTTGAGGGTGAACTTATTCACATGCCGACATTTCGAGATCAGTTCATTCCTTGAATTTAACAGTTTCTCGGGTTGGTCGAATGTGGCAATTTCTAATTTTTCGCTAAGGCAGAGTGAACATTTCAGCGAAGCACGATTGAACGGTGGACATTTACGGACTGTCTTCCAAGTAATCTTTGGGGCACGATTCTTTCGTTTCAACCTCCAAATCTCCTTGGAAAGTTCAGTTTCTTTTTCGTACTTTTCGTTGGCGAAGGATGACTTGTGGTTGGCGTATCGTTTCTTGAACTTAGGTTCGGCTAACCCAATGTAGAACTTTTCACCGTAATCTGGTTCGTCATCGCAGGTGACCGTTGCTTGATAAACTGAACGCTCCACCAAACATGAGCCGTTAAGGGGGCAAGATGCTTTCACCCTGCAGTTGCACTGTGGTGGGATCTCGTTACCGTTAGTGTCGCGTTTCAAGATGCTTTTGTTGTGGCTCTGGATGATGCTTTTGATGTTTTTGGTGCAGCTATAGCTTACTTTAACGGTATTGCGATTGAAGATTTTGTTGAATTTATGGTGTTTCGGGAAGTGTTTGTCAATAAGCTGCAAAAATCTCCTGGCAATTTTCATTAATATAAAAAAAAACATTAGGAATAAATGAAAAAGGTGAGCTATGATTGTTTGAGATTAAAATAGTTTAAAATAGTGCCCCACTGAACCTACCGGTTTCTTGCATAAAAGTAACAAAGGAACAAAGAATTGCTTGGTTTAGAAGTGAAGATAGGCTTTCATCACCATATAATAAAAGCCGACAAAATTTAGAGGGTTTAAGTGGGAAAAAATTTATGCCTAAGGTATGAAGCTTGTTGAATAGAGATTGTCTTTCATGGGAATATATAGAGCAATGCAAAATAAAGTGTTGTGAATTTTCAACAGAGTTTGTCCGACAACCACAGAAAGGGTCTAAAGTATCACGAAAACCGTGCCTAAACTTGTGCTCATTGAGATGACTGAATCCAACACGAAGCCTATTGAGAAGGACAACACCTTGATTATCAGGGACATCAAAAACATGACACTGGTTCGGTCTCAAAAATTTATAAATAGCTTTCTTAAAGGTTTTGATGGAAGGTAGATTTCTTATATCATCGTCCAGGATATTCCATTGAGATATGCAGTAGGGAAAGAAAGTGTTTCGGAAACGTTCAGTCCGTATATTAAGAGAATAAATAGGATTTCTTGTTCTTAGAGCTATGGGTGCTATAAGCCTTGCTGGCAGGTAGTTACGTAAATAAGACGGAGTCAAGTTGTTTATGATTTTATAGAAGAATGTCATTCTTCTTGCAAAACGCCTGTCAGCAAGGCTTTCAAGACCAAGCTCAGAGTATATTTTATCCTGGGACGTTCCACGAAAACAGCCTGTGATGGCTAAACAGGCATTGTATTGAATGGTTTCCAGCTTCTGCACAAAAGAGGCATTACCTGGACGGTCATATACGATATCACCGTAGTCAAGATGAGGTCTAATGAAAGATTTATAAATAGTTAGCAGAGATTTCCTAGGTACATGTTTGCGAAGTCTGTTAATGAGGCCAATAACTTTATTGGCCTTTTTGATCTTCTCATCAAGATGGCGATTAAAAGAAAGTTTTGAATCGAGGATAAGACCAAGATGTTTCTGGTGCTCACTGGCATTTATGTCATTATTATTGAAAGAGATCACAGGAGCATTAGCAGGGTTGAATCTACAACTGAAATAGACTTCTACAGCTTGTTTTATTGGGTCAGGGTTAAATGACAATCCTATTCTCATGATATCTTTTTTATGCCAACCTGAAAAGTGAAAAATCTGAAACTTTTTTTCCTCTAAAGATCTGGAGATTTATGCAAACAGTGGGGTATTTTGATTTATGATGTAAATCCATGCGAAAAACTCTCAGAAACGTGAAATAATGGTCTTAAATGAGTTAGAGTCACAAATTTTGCAAAATGTCAACAACGTAAAACCGAGTTTCTATACTAAATTTAGTTTTTGTACAAAGCTTCTGCAAATTAGAGCTCATTAGCAATTTTAATGTAAAGTTACTCAGTCAATAGACCTTTTGCTATGCACAATACCATTTGCCAAATATAACTATCGATATAGCAGGAGTCAAGAAACTTTTGAAAAATCTCAACCCAAACAAAGCATCTGGTCCAGACAATGTCTCCTCTAAATTCATAAAGCAGCTTGGTAATGAAATTGCACCTGGACTAACATTGGTAATGCAGGCATCCATGCTGCAGTCAATGACTCCAAAGGACTGGCGTCATGCCTTGGTTGCCCCAGTCTTCAAACCAGGGAAAACAGACCGAGCCAAAGCTGAAAACTACAGGTCTATAAGCCTAACATCAGTATCATGCAAGATATTTGAGCATATTCTTCACAGTAATACCAGCTCCCACCTTGATAAAAACAACATACTAACTGATACACAACATGGCTTTCGGAAAAATCGTTCATGTGAATCTCAGCTTTTACTCACCATTAATGACCTTGCAAAATCACTTAATGAGGGTAAGTCAAATCGATTCCATCTTGCTTGATTTTTCCAAAGCATTTGACAAGGTAGACCATGACAAACTGTGCATTAAGCTTGATCACTACGGAATAAGAGGTAATACTCTCTCCTGGATTAGAAATTACCTTGCAAACAGAACGCAAACTGTAGTTGTTAACAGCAAGAGCTCAGACAAAGCCATGGTATTATCTGGTGTTATCCAAGGGACAGTATTGGGACCACTTCTATTTCTAGTATACATAAACGATCTTCCATTGTGTGTGAACTCTCAAATTCGTCTTTTTGCGGATGATGCTCTATTATACAGAACAATTGAATCAGTCAATGACACTTATCAACTTCAACATGATCTAAATAATCTGATTGAGTGGGAAAGGCATTGGTCCATGGAATTCAATCCAGACAAATGCAAGGTCCTCAGAGTCACCAATAAGCGCAAAATCATCCTATCTGACTATTCCATGCATAACCAGATCCTTGAGCTTGTTGACTCAGCAAAATACCTCGGCGTATTTATACACAAAAAGTTATCTTGGAATACCCATGTCAACTACACCTCGAAAAAAGCCAACCAAATCAGATGCTTTCCCAGCGTAACCTGCGTACATGTAACCAAGTAATCAAGCTCCAAGCTTATCATACCTATGTGAGGCCGATTCTTGAATACGCATCAGTTGTCTGGGATCCTCATACTACAGCAAACATCAACCAATTAGAAATGGTCCAACGCAAGGCACCCAGATTTATATGTAATGATTGGAGATATTCCAGTAGTCCAACCACCATGATTCGTAATCTTAACCTTAAAACCCTCCAGCAAAGACGGCTTGAAACTAAATTGAACTACATGCATAAGATTCTACACGGTCGAATTGCTTGTTTATCTTCTCTTGTATGTCGTGCTCGTACCACTAACTTAAAAATTGTACCAATAAATGCACGAATCCAGTCGTATGACAGTTCCATCAATATGCCAAAAAGATTTTGTTCAACCACCTTCACTTCAAGATAGGCCACCATAGAATGAACTTCCTTTTATAGGATGAACCATATTCATGTGGCTTTCAGCCGTACACTCCATCAAAGAGCCTATTTGAGATATTTTACTAACTAGCCCAGAGAAAAATTTTAAACCTTTATTATTTGAATGCATGCCTTTTTAATACTCAAATATAAAAAAATTAAAAAATTTTAACTTGGTCATTAGTCAAAAAAGTCATTAAAATTAATTAGCCTCTGCGATGGAGTGCAAGGCTGAAAGCCACATGAATATGGTTCATCCTATAAAAGGAAGTTCATTCTATGGTGGCCTATCTTGAAGTGAAGGTGGTTGAACAAAATGTTTTTGGCATATTGATGGAACTGGTATGAATACAGCTATGTCCCCTCATCAATTAGGTTGTGGAATGCCTTACCGATCCATATCGTCAATGAAGAAGACCCTGATAAACTTAGCCTTAGCATTTCAAACTACGAATTTTAACTTGTGGAATTATTTTAATTTCTTTTTAATTTTTACTTTTTTCTATCCTGAGCTAGTCCTTTTTGTCTCTTGCGATTTTACTCTTTGTGTCTTGTGTCCCCATGCTTTGTCTTCTGTTTGAACAATTTTTGTGCCGTGTTTTCTTTTTTACTTCAGTGAGGCTGGAACTTCGATTTTTGAGGATTACAATTTTACCAGCTTTTTAGCGATTTTTGCCTCACTAACCCAAATCTTGCAACCTCTTTACCTTAAGGAAGATCGAAATACGCATAGCAGAAATTTTTTCATCTTCTCAGGATCGATTGTCAACAACAAAATACATATTTTGGTCTTTGGGTTTGTTTCTGACGTTTTTCCTTCAAAGAATATCGATCACTTTCCTTTTCTCCTTGAGCGCGCGAGAAAAAAATGATTAGCTCGCATTCTCGCGCGGGCGAATAAAGATGAGGCGGCATTCTTGCACTGAGGGTGCTACTTAGTTTCCGCCCTATTTTGCGCCCATGATAGAATGGTCCAAATAAGGGGGTATTCCAAATGATAAACTATGTCGTTCTGTAAGTGTTTATTTTCTGAGAGTTACAAATAGTATATTGAATATTATTAACTCATTTATCTAAGTATTTTTGAGCGCAAATTTAAATATATGGTTAAATAAAAAACAAATGATAGCAGTTCTGCTTTTTCCTCAAACCCCCGGGAAAAGTTTTTTTGCAGACTTAGCTATTTTACAAATCTCGGAAAAGAACTCCCATAGGAATTCTGATACATAACCTGATTGGTTAATTTCGGAACGGCTTCAAGAAAGTCATAATGGCAGATAATTTTAAAAGTTTCTGAGGAAATGTGTGTAATTTATCGATGCTGATGATGGCTTGTTGATTCTTTAAAGATAAAAGATAACAGGTATAGCTTTTTCTAATCCTGGAATATCGAGGTTCCAGCTACACTGTACTTAGCATTGCTGGCCTCACCACCATCGTGGAATCATCGACATGGATAAGCTCTAGTTTAGACGGCCTACTTTTTGCCCTGCCTATTCTAATTGTGAATTAAGGTGAGCATAAAGTGGGCTGTTTAAAGTCAATGCATTGCCCTCGTTTGACGTCAATGCAATGTCTTCTTTCAATCTTTTTGAAGCAAAGAACTTAACTGCCCACTTTATGCACGCTTTGCGCCTACTTTTACAATTAGAATAGGCAGGGCGAAAGGTGAGCCAACTAAACTAGAGCTAATTTTAATATTTTAACTTAATATTTTTATCTTACATTTTGATATGATATTTTTAATTTCCAAATTACAAATATTTTTCCCTATAATTCCTACAATTTTCTACTTCGCTTGGCATGTCATCGTCTCGTCCCAGCTCACTCTTACACTTTGATATTTTGAGTCTACACCTACTTTCGTGCTTTCCACATTTTCACCAGCGTCTTAGAATATCTTGTGCTAATGTTTTTGACTTTTTATTTTATTTTATCCTTTATGTTTAAAATCACGAAAATGTACGTAGAACTAAATGACTTTGGAGGTTTAGTGTTAAATGAAAATGGTGGTCGAATTGCAGTCCCATCATGTTTGGTCAGATAGTCCAACGTAGAGCTGCTGACAGTACTCCAAAAAAGGGAAACACCATATATACTTCCCGACTCAAAATACTGTAATTGGAAAATTAAGAAAAACTATCAGTTGGTCCGACGTGCGACAACGCAAACATAAGTTATTTGTATTTGTAATTGTGACCTAAAAAATATACCTTGTTCCGAAAGATTGATTCCAAAATTCAGCTGCATCTGATTTGGTTATCTTGAAATTACTACCAATATAAACCCCATTTGGAAATATAGCTTTTAAATCCGTCAGCATGTGACTAAATATCAGACTAAGTTTTGTAAGTTTCCTTCGAGAATTGTCTTTTTCATCAAAAATTCTTTGACCACTATCTTTGAAAAGTCTGATGACTTGTTTACACTTTCGTTCCAAATTATCAACATAAATTTTAAAGTATTCACACTCATTTAATATATGTAATTTTTCCTCATAATGTTGTAGTATTAGTTTCAAATGCTGATGAGTATCTGGTAGAATATCCAACATGAACGGTGGCGAGTTCTTTAAATTCAACTTGGTATTCTGACAAAACCGTGAAACTTTGTCCAAACTTTTCCATGCTTTATCAAAAGTTCGTTTATCAACAACAGTCCTTGTGGTAGAAGCTACAGCAGAAGATAGCGATTCAGATATCTTTGAGAAAAAAGATTTAAATCCTTCATGTCCTCTCCCCTCGTCATCCAGACTCGCAGCCGCCATCTTGAATTTCTTCTGACCAAAACCAAAAGTAAACATAAGGAGCGAGGAGCGAGTGCAATTTTTTTTACCGAACACCGACAGTTTTAATCATGTGACCAATTTAAGATCTAACGACTCCCGACAAATGTTAACGAATATTAAACGACGTCCAACTTTTGCCCCACTTGACCCAAAAATCAAATTATCAATCATAAAACACAAAATTTCATAAAAAGCTGATATGATCGATACAATTAGATTTGAACTTTATCACCACTCATTATTTCTTTGGTATTCGATACTTTCGCCCACTCGTTATTTTCAAACATGGTTTTTTGTCCTGTCGAGTGAAAGCATCCTTATTAAATTGAAAACTTTTGTTAGATGACTGAAAATGACGTCATCTCTTATAATTTGATACCTATAGCATGTTCTAAATCAAGAAGTTCACACAAAAAGAGATAAATAGCATTTCCTTCAATAACCCGTCTACGCATCTTTTGACGAAAATACAGCTGAACTAAACTACAGGGCAATCTGCAAGGTATGTTTGGTTTCAAAAAGTTGAATTACAATTCGACATTTGGACTCTGAAAGCAAGAGAAACAGGACTGTGTACAAATATACCCCCATTAAAATAACGATCTAGGCTATGATGAAAACCGCACTCGAATTCAACCATACTAGAGTAGGGGGAGGCTCAGAGTAGTATGGTATCGATAACAGAAGTGAAACCAACCCCCTAGTGTTGTGATGGATCCCACTGAGGATGACTTCATTTGTTTTTCCACCTAACGGATGAATCACCGCTATAGCGAGTTTATGTATTCGAGATAAATCGAGGGGGACAGTATAAAGCAAAGTTGACATGTCTCTAAAATCACCGTCCACTTTGCTCAACGAAGGTAAAAACACCAAACCGTCGTCTGTTTAGGTGACTATATCGATAGAGCCGTACATGAACTGTCGACTTTGTTTTGTATTGATTTCACTTACCGTCGCCCTCGATATCCACCGATACATAAACTCGGTAGTATTGACGTCTAGACAGAGCACGCAAAGACTAATTGAATGTCTGAAAAAACTTTAGAGGATGGATTGGAAAAGCAATGTTTCTCCGAATAAAAATAAAAGCAACCGTGTTTGATTCAAGTATTGAAATAAAAAATTTCCTTCTTGGTTCGAAATATTTCCGTGTTATAAAAGAGCGATTTTGTGTCTTCGCCTGTCGCCATTTTTATTGGCACAGTGTGAGCACTGGTTATACAACGAAATTGTAATACGACAATCAAATCTTTTTTATGTTGATTGGGTGTCCGTCGTAGGGCGTGGGAGGGCGTGGGATGAATTAGACAGCCACAACAAGGTGGTTGATGGGTTCTTAGAAAATGACGAATTGAAATTTTCGATAAGAGATCAGTGTTTGCCATGGGAGTGTTGTTTAGAAGTTTGAAGAACGTGTCCGCTCCTTGTGTTGTGATAGATGAGCAAAGATATCTTTTGATGACGACACGACGAAATGACATTTTTGAAATATTTGAGATGATTTCATCCGAGACCTCATTTGCTAGTTTCTGTTCGCGGAATTAATCAGTAATGAGATACATACGTGAGTTGATTGTTATTGCTTGTTTTGTGGTTTAGTAGAAGGTGTGTTGCGTTTCGAAAAGATGGAATGTCAATTCAAAGTTTAAGAGCAATCGAAAATCAGGATGAGTAAGTAGATCAATGGAATGAGTGAGTGAATGAATGAATGAGAGAATGAATGAACGAACGAACGAACGAACGAACGAACGAACGAACGAACGAACGAACGAACGAACGAACGAACGAACGAACGAACGAACGAACGAACGAACGAACGAACGAACGAACGAACGAACGAACGAACGAACGAACGAACGAACGAAAAAATGGATGGGAGAATGAATGAATGAATGGGACAGTGATCAAATGGATGGATGAATGAACGAAGGCATGATGGAATGAATGATTAAAGTAAACAAACGAACGAACGAACTAAGGAATGGGTGAACTAACAAACGAACTAAAAAACAAAGAAATTTGTAATAAAATTATCTTGAGATAAATAACAATAATTAGCTAAGTACATTTTGTTTAATAAATAAAGTGCAAAATTTCTACAAAAAAAACAATGCTTTAAAGTGCTATTTAGATTGTATCCTAGGTCTAGATTTTGAAGTATCCCAATTAAAGAGGTAAACTTTAGAAATGAAGGCTTGAGTCAGAAAGGTCGAGAGTGCATGAATACTAAACAATAAGAAATAAATATGGAAATATAAAAAAAGTTATAAAATAATTCACTTTTTATTTTATCAAACAATTCTTCTAGTGAAAATCCCTTGTCATAATAATTGTATGATTTTGTATACTAATTACACATATTGGTATAATTCGTTCTAAAAAATGGGATAATTTAATGCAGATTGACATGTTTGGAAAAGCGACTTTGGAAATGAATGTTTTTGTTTCTTTGAGCTTTCAAAAACTCTAGAACTTCATTTTAAAATCTCAAAAACCTTTTTTTTAAAGTACAATTTCTTTCTTGAATTCTTTGATTTTTGGTTTTCACCCCCCCCTTGGGTCGAACCATGGTTGTGGTTACCCCCCCCCCAATGTCAAATATCGAAAATCTTCTTATGGCGCTACATCTAGTCATAAAGTTTATATTTCATTTACTCCGCGATAATTTTGTCACCATATAACATTCTTTCCGGAAAAACTACCCTCATATGGAGAAAGCACTTCAACGTCTTCTCCCCATCTCCAGATCTCATAGGTTTACTTCAAACAATCACAAGCTTCCATCGCTTTTCGTGATTGGTTAATCATCATCACGTGGTAAAAATTGAACCAATCAAATCTCATCGTTTGAATGAAATAGTTCCTTTGTGTTTGTTCATGGTAGAAAGCATTTGTGAAATGTAAGAAGTCAGTAGATCGTCCATTTTGTAGCCCTGTTAAAAGACGAGAGAAAAGTATTTAAAACAAATCTTAAATTTACCTAAGGCTAGAAAACCTTTTTCTTAAAGTCTATTCTCAAAACGTGTCAACACTAGACTGTACGCATCCCTTCTGATATGTTTTGATTCGTGTGATGCTAATCGTGTATAAAATGCTCGTCCGAGAGTTTCAACCGTCTTTGTGTTTTTGAGATTTTTGGAACTTGATTAGCTTGCTTGAGTAAGTTTGAGTAAAGATCTTTAAATTTCTTAAAACTTCAATTAAAACTTTGAATGACTAGAGGTTACAACCATTGGATTTCTGGAGCTTTAAAAAAAATTGAAACAGGCTAGCTGTAACGATACACATCCCCTATATCAAAACATATCAGAGGGGATGCGTTTAGCCTTATTTTAAAACTTTATTTGCATCCGCCGTTTGTACTTTTGAGATATTGTTAGACATACTAGAGATTCCTTTTCTGAAAAGACTTTCTCATGTGTTCTCAAACTAATGTACCAACGGCGACGCAAGTCGGGTTGGGAAGTACCGAGGAAAAATACATAGTAGTCCCTGCAATGGTCACTTACGAGGTTGGTTTCGCAAAGAAGTTTGGTTCCTTTGACCAGATTGCCAATGGTCATGTGGAAGAAAGTGTTTCCACTGCTCCAATTAAAAATCTTGGTGAATGGATACGTCACTAAAAGGTCCTGTGGGGAAAAGAGAAAAACATTAGTGGATCATCTAAGAAACTTTTGCGTGATTTCTGAAATTCAAAATTTCCTATAATCTGCTATAATCGTTAATTTTTACAATAACGAAATCTCGTTGCTGCTGGCAACCACTAACGAATTCTTACTCCAAACGTACCTGTAGTTTCGTAGAGGTCTGCGCTCCAGACTAAGCCCCACCCATAACTTATGCGTTACACTGAAGGTGAGGGCGTCAACCCTCTCTCTCTCTACTTTTAGACTAGGAAAGGAACGAGATCTCTGTTCTGTTGAAATTACATATCTTCAGTAATTGAGAAGCGCGTAAGTTATAAGCTCAAGAGGGATTAATCACTTAATCTGGAAACCATGGCAACTACAGTCATCATGTTACGAGAAAGAGAAAGGAAATTCTCTCTTTATGACAATAACGAGAAGGATGAGTGACGTTTCTCTTATAATAACAGCAAGGGGGACAACTTGATTAATGTCGATGTTTGGAATGTCACTCAAGAGTTAGGGTACAGCCGTACCGTATCTGATCTATAAAGGTTCTGGCAGCAACAAAACTTGTTTGTACAGTTTATAAGGCTGGTTGTTTGGAAATTATTATCATATTCAGCATGGAAAAAATGGTTAAAGTGATTTAAAGTGCTTGAATTTCAGTAATTGTGCATAGCATTGGTGGTTCAGTGGTAGAATTCTCGCCTGCCACGCGGGAGACCGGGGTTCGATTCCCCGCCAATGCAAGTTTTTAATTTGTCTTACCTTTGAGTTAGGGTCGATAAGGTTGACACCATTTTTATTGATTGCGATCAGAAGTTGGTCGGGATATCTTGGGTCGGTCGTTTGCTGCAAAGGAACGAACGAAAAGAAAAGTTAATGCTTTCAATTTTACAAAGGAAAAGCTACAATTTGTGGGAACTCTATCTGCATTGTGATATTGTAACGGATTTTTAAGCGAGATTTGCACGAGTTATACCTTTTCAGCCCGAGGTGTACTTGGTTACACAGGGTGCCTTTTTCAAACCTCCGGAGATATCTGACAGTTTCCCAAATGTACTAATTTTCAAGATGTGTATCTGACAGGGCCGACATTTGGTCAATTTGCAGGGTGGAAGTTAGAAAATCTTTCAAATTTTCGTCTACTTTTAGTCATTTTTTGCCACTTTTCAAGGTGAAAACGGGAGACAAAATCTTTCAGCATAGAAGACCGGATTTAGTTATGCGACCTTTTCACCTGCTGATCAAACGAATCAGTCACTTACTCGAACTTCGAAGAAAGCGGAACCGAAAGTGGTTTTCTTAGCGATGATTTTCAAAAACAACACTTTGCATTCTTCTTTCCTCCGTCCTGATAAATTCTTATAATGATATTCGATGCCCTGAAAAAATAATTCAAAAATCATCGATCAGCTGAGCTGTCAATCAATTTCTCATTTAAAGGTCTTATTTTTACATAAGTATTCCCGTTTCATGTCAGACACATATTTCATATCAGGACAGTGTCTGCTTATTGTTATATTGTGCTGCTGATATAAGCAAAAAATGTTGTTTTTTTTCCTTTTTCTGACCAATCTTGCTCCACATCAGTTTCAATCCAATGTGAAAAGGCTTGTGAATCAATATTGATGAGCAAGCAAACGATATCACTCTTATTTAAAAACAAAACCTTTAAGTACAAAACCTTTAAATAAGTTTACGTAATAAATACTTAGTAGGAAAGGAATCGTATCATGCTTGTGAGAATAGGCTAAACTTATACTTACCCTTACCGTATAACTTCAAATAATTTAATTTTTCGTTTTTTAAAAGACCCGTTATTCAAGGGTGCGCATTTTGGATTTCAGATTCTAAGGTCACACTTTTGAGACATTCTGCATGTTTCCTTACCTCTCGCCATTTATCGATAGGTTGAACACTGGCTATCATAGCTGAAGGGACAAAACGCTCCAAGTGTTTTCTATAAGCAAGAGAAACGAACAGTACTCAAAAATCTAGTCTGAATCATCGCAGACCTTTATAAATATACTTCCTACATCGATAGTAAACTTTTTTCGTTGGAAGATGAGCAGAAACTTATCGAAAATCTCGTCGGAGCAAGAAAAACGCAATTTTTTGGTCACTTTTTTCCAAAAAACCATGATCGCCTGGTACAACTAAATATGGACGAGATTCAAGTTTTGAATAATTACTCAACGGTTTTAGATAATATCTCTCCACCCGTAGTAACGTGAGAATCTGGCGGACTATCGACTATTTACCGGTTAAGGTTGCTGACATGCAAAAAGAAGGAAAGTACAGCATATCATACGTGATTTGTTGTAGAGCACTTCTATCTTCTCCGTAACGGACTTTGTATTGCAACGCAGCTAAAGTCATGGCTTCTTCAACAGTGCACTTGTGATAACCACGCAAAAGCTTCGGTAATTCCTAAACAAAGAAAACAGACAGATCAAATGCGATGAGATTTGTTCAGTTTATTACGAAAAGAAACGGGGTATTTGTTCGGTATAGTTGACTGGAAATGGGAAGAACCCATAGTGTGCAGAGGGGTCTGAACCCCCCCCATTAATATTTCATCCCCCCCCTATAAAGGTATCCCCCCTATTTTTAAAATTTGTTGATCCCGCACCATTTACGAAATTATGTGATATTAAATTTTATTGACTTAAATCAACATATAACATAAAAAAAAAATTTTTTAACCAAAAACTTACTATCCCCCCATTTTTATTTGACCCCCCCCTATAAGCTCAAACCCCCCATTTTAACTGGAAAATTGCCCACCCCCTCCTATAAAGCCTTCCTTGAAAACTCGGATCCCCCCCCTTAAAAAAAGGGGGGGGGGTTCATACTATGGAACCTCAGTTTTAAATGAAAAGAAACGGGGTATTTGTTTGGTTGACTGGAAATGGGAAGAACCAAACCAGACCAGATATACCCTAAGTACCAAAAGTATTTGATATTATTTCACCGAGGGGGGAGGTTAACACCACCTTGAATCGGCCCACTCTCGCTCGGTCACAAACCTAGCGAAACAACAGCTTGAGACACCCGTCTATACCCCACATCTATAGACATCAACAAAGCATTGTAAAACATTGTACTCATTTTGTACCATAAATTTGCTCCCAGGGAGGTCAACACAAATGCAATGCAATTTGTTTAGTTTATTACGAAAAGGGACGAGGTATTGGATTGGTTTAAGAGACTGGACCTTGGTAGAACCAGACAAAGACCATCCCAGATTTTTCATAAAGCAACAAGATGTCAGAAATACTTAGGGTAGTACAGGGGGGGGGTCAGTGTACTAGAAGGCGGCATGTATGTGTACTACAAGGTATTTTTCAAAACTTGACACCCACCCACCCCTGAAGTACACCATACTACATGGAAAAATCCCAAAACCACCCCATACTCCCTATTTACTCCCAAGTAGTACCTGGAAAAAAACCAAAACCACCCCATACCCCCATTTACTACTGGGCACTGCCTAGAAAAATCTGGCAAATAAAGAAACTTTTTTCCGAAAATCGAAAAATTGGGTAAACATTTTCCCAAAAATCAGGAAATCGGGAAAACTTTTTTTCGGAAAATCAGGAAATTGGGAAATTGGGAAAACTTTTTTCCAAAAATCGGAAAAACAGGAAACTTTTTCTCAAAAATCCAAAATGCATGAGAAATCAAACTTTTCAAAAATTACGTGATACCATGTGGAAATGCATGAGTCTCACACCCAATGCGTGAGAGTTGGCACCAATGTTGAATGTTTGAATTCAAATGTTCGAATGTTTACATTGACTCAATAAACCTTCATTTCAGCGGGATCTAGTAGGATTTCAATTCATCCCAAGAAGTTTGGAAGAATGATCTTGGACAAACTTGGCTTGATCAATTTATAATAGAACAACTTTACATTTCTATTTTAGCAGATAATTTCTGAACCTTTTTGTTTCCACCCTTTTAACTTCGATTTTGGACCCAACACCCCTATTTTGGTACACAGGTAGTAAAAATCAAATTCGATTTTGGACCCAACACCCCAATTATAGTACACAGGTAGTACATGACAAATTTTTTTCTCAAACACCCACCCACCCCAGGATACATGCCAACTTCTGGTACACTGACCCCCCCTGGGTAGTAAAATGGTAGTATATCTGATATTGTAAGGGTGAATGCTTTGAAATGATATACACTTCAACAAAGCATTGGAAAACATTGCACTCATTTTGTACCATAAAATTGCTCCTACAGGTTCTAACAGAATGAATAAGCATGGACGTACTTGATGGAAGTGAAAGATGGTATCTGCATTTGGATCACGACCAATCTCGGTCGACGTCCAGAGTTTCTTCATAAAGAACACTTGATAACTCATGTTTAGTGCTGCACCTGTAGTCATAACATGAAAAAGAAGGGAACGGTTAGTTGATGGAGAGTCTACAGTTAAACAGGCGACGTCATCAAAGCTTGAAGCCCCTTCTGAAGATTTATACAGACCCTTTTTGTTCTCTATGATCACCTTCTTGTAAAATCCGGTTTCTTCAATTGTGAAAATCACAGTCAAATGATAGACTGAGGTACTGGGCTCTTTTAGTTGTTGGTCAAAAACAAGTTTATTGCCAAAAGGTTGTGCATTTCTACTTCTAAAAGTATCACCTTCTTAACCCCTATCCTAATTCTACCTGTACGAATTTTCAACTCCTTACCGTCACGCTGCGAGATGGGTCTTGCTTTCTTCAGCCACTCGATAAGATGGCGTACGAAATCGAAGAAGAAGTCTGCTTCAGGTACGCTGATGACTGAAATAAAGGAATCGAGGATAAGATGATGACTTGATTTAAAACTTTTATTTCTTTATAGATGTGAAGATACTTGGTAATTGTTAGCTAAAACTGCACTGTATCAAGAGGTAGCACGAACTCCTTCCAGGGCAGATATACTCGAGCAACGGGCACAAGAGATCAAAATTTTTGTAAAACGGAAAAAAACACCTCAAAATGTATGCAGAATTTTAGGCAAATGTTACTTCTAAAGTCTCCAAGTTGACAAGAAGTCTTGTATTAGAAACACTGACATCGTTTGCTGAACTGAAGCTGAATGCACAGTTTTTAGAAGAATTATTCTTTTATATCTAAGAAAAGTTTGAAAATCTCTCATGGATCAAAACACTACCCTCAACATAATCTCAGCAAAAGCTGAAACAGAATCATAAGGCTGAAATCTGCAAAACTTTTAAACATAAAAAGTTTTGTTAGGTTAATGGTGAGCGCCTATTAGAAAATAGCAATTTTTTTACTTAAGAATATTTTAAGGCTCAAAACTAAGCCTCATTTCGATTTATGTAATCCTTTGTAAACTGTGTATCAAGTGTGTAAACTGAAGACAAAAAAATCATTCCTAAAGTCATAAGAAGAGTGGTCTCTAGGTGAAATTGAGGAAACGTTCATACCTTTATCAGCAATCTTGACGAAAAGACTGAATCCTTCTGATGAACGAATTTGAAGTTTCTTTCCAATTTGATCACAAAAATCTTTTGCACGGGTACTCGATTCCACTTCAAACGCCTGGATAATGTGGAAAATTTAGAAAAGAGTTATCTCAAAATTTTATAACAAAGGAAAATTCATCAAAACGTTTCACCGAAGGAAAACACTAAACTAAGAGGCAAATATTTTCTGAGACTTTGGGTTCTTTAGAGGGCGGGATCAATAGAGGATTATGGCATTGCAAAAGCGAAATATTTAAAGACTCTGGAATTTCGATCACCAGCTTCTTAACACACCTTAGAATGAAATTGGAACAAAAGGGCATGATTATTAGATCATTATGGTATTAAAAAGCAGAAATATTTGAAGACTTGAGACCTTGGGATGAAATTTCGAACAAAACTTACTTCGTTGGTGTCGTCCGGGAAATAAACTTTGTGGAAAATGCGAACAGTTTTTTCTTGGACAGCTTCTACTTCAACTAAATGTGGAGGGTATTTACGTGGACCTTGTCTGGAAACGAACGAAAATGTGAAGAAATATTATATATACGTATAGTATAGTGTGTAGTTTTCATTTTATTTTCTCTTTTATACATAGAACCCTTTTAAGCCAAGAAATACTAAGGTGAAAGTAAAATTTTTCGATTGATTGAAGTCCATTTAAAGTAAACATAGTAAACTCCTTGTATGGTAACCGTTGCTGGATAATATCAGTTTGTATTGTTTGCACTACAATTTTTCTCTTACATTTTTTTTTGCTTATTTTCTGTTCTCTTACTTTATGTTATACATATCTACCACACATAAAAGGTGAAAAGTTTTTGCGAAAGTTACCTAGGTTTCGCGTTTGCTTTTTGCCTATCTACTACTAGAACCCTCTGATAATATAGTTCGAAGCATTTTACATGATGATAGGATTAGAGGCTAACCTGAGTGTTTTGTGAAGACGAATATAACAATCACCAGCGATGCTCCATTGGCCACTTTTCGATTTTAAGAACAACTTCACATCTTGTTGCAAGCGAGTGC
Source organism: Clytia hemisphaerica (assembly GCF_902728285.1). Classification (NCBI taxonomy): domain Eukaryota; kingdom Metazoa; phylum Cnidaria; class Hydrozoa; order Leptothecata; family Clytiidae; genus Clytia; species Clytia hemisphaerica. Next base: position 388,472 of record NW_027103875.1, read on the forward strand.
TAAAAGAATTGTTACGAGAAAAGGTTTTAGTGCATATGACAACATGTACACAAACTCTTGTAGAAACCAGGGGAATGTGATGAAAAGAAACTTTTTGAGACTGGAAAGTTATAGATCATGGAGCATCAACCACAATGGACTAATTAATAAAAAAACTGCTGACGCCATTAAAATATGTATATTACCAGAATTATTTAGGTCTCAAAAACCCATCCTTTCAAGCTTCATGGCTTTCAACCATTTTTAAGATTTACAGCCCGGTTGAATGTTTTTTCCCTACCGTCGAATTAATATTCTTCACAAAAACTCGGGCTAAGTAGGATAAAACCGTCCCTGGTATCGATTCATGACATGACCGCTTCTTTGGCCTCTGAGCATCCTTTAGCTAAAATATTTCTTATACATTATAGCAAGTATATCTATAGAGGTCTGCGATTCAGACTATTTCTTATGTGTTTTTGTTATATTCTACCTTGCTTTAAGTTTAATCACTTTCCCTCTGCCGTAAAAAAGCATACCTGCAAGCAAAACTTCCAGTCAATAGCCACATTAGTTCCCAGCCTCTTTCCTCACTCAATTTGTGTCTGGAAAATAAAATGGAAAGAAATTATCTTCTCATTTTTATATAAATAGTAATTACAGTAGATAGTTCTTCAGCCAAATTCCCCAAGAAACTCAATTGCAGTTAAATCAATTTTTGGATGACAAAAGAATAGTTAACGTACGGGTTATCAGTGAGTTGTTTGATGATTTGACAATACACTTCATCTCGTAATGGTTCCTACAAATAAAAAACAGTGATTGATTTCACGGGCTTTCAAAATTTATTACATTTTTCTGCATCACAAAGCAAGGGACATAGAGCATTGTATTTGGCTATTAAAAATTACAGGCATTCTTTTTTCCATTGCTAATTATATCTGCTAATTATATGCTTTAGCTCTGGCTACCATTTTATGACGTGGACTATATTCACCAGTTCCTATGGAGATTGATATGGACTTTTTTATTCAAAACAACTGACTACATGACATCAAATAATAATAAATAAATGACGTCAATTTACGAAAGAAAGGATATTTGACGTCACAAAATCTGATCAATGGCTATAAAAGAGTAGAATGTAGTTAAAACACTACACTCTGTTTTTACATAGCCACAATCCGACGCGCCGCACTCCACCTTGGCTACTTCATCTCAACAACACTCCAAATAAAAACCAGATTTTGATATTCAATTATGTTGTACCACACATTTAGCAGACTGGATTCTGTAAGTAATTTTCGGTTTAAATTCTAAACAAATCTAATTGAATACACCATCTCTCTGTGACACAATACAGTGTCCACTAGCCCGGGGTCCACTTAAAGCTTTCTTTATAGACTGGATGGCGCGATTAAGTGGCCGGGTAGTATATGGTAATATGCTTTTGCTTAGGCGGACTGTAAAACAGATTGTAGTTGAGGTAAAAACAGTATGAAGCAATATTTTTATTTGAAAATAAGGGATTGCAAATTTGTTAATCGTGTTTGTTTCTCATTTTCGATTATATCTTTCAACTCCAAGTAGTTTTATTGTTATTTGGGTTTTTAACATTTTTTTTTCTTCAAAATGGCGACCTGGTCTACTTCACTGGACTGAGCGTCATAAAAAATTACCAAAAAGCAAAGTTCGGCCAAAAGTAGACTCTATTCTAAGTGTCCACGTATCTGGCAATATCTTTGGAAAACATTTCGAAATTCAAAAAAACCCCTTCTTTTCACCCTTTTTGATTAGAGAACGCCCTCCCTCTGTAATAACCACAACACTGGATAGAGCTACTTTGTATTTCCCAAGCAACCGCAGGTGAAGCAAAATAATCTTTGCTATATTTGCTGAAATTAGGTCACAGTAGGTCACAGTTCGGCACCGGCAATCTGTTCAATCAAGCAAAAAAAACCTGAATGCCCCGAAGCAACGAGGCGAAAGATAGGCTTGATCGATCAAATTGCCAGCAGTGAACTATGGTCTGCTTATCAAAGATGGCAAAGATTATTTTGCTTCAGCTAGGAACGGAGTAGCTCTATCTAAAGGCGCTGTGGTAAAGTGGTCATTGACCTTTGTTGCTGCACAGGCGACTGAGGTTCGATTCCTACTCGCAGCGGTTCACTTGGCAAGTGAATGAACCTTCGCCCGGGTCAACCCATGCCATGTGAGGGGAATTCGGTAGTTAGTTCAAGGTGCTGACGGGGCGCTAATTGAAAGCGTCTATGTATGTATAGTTGCGAAAATTTAAGCCCGTGAAAGGAATCCCGTGATGTCTCTAAAACCAATGCCTGCATTATCATTCTTTCTATTCATAGATTATCCACTTAAAAAACCGTCAACAAACGACCGACATCCAACAAGGGGGGAGCCAGAGATGGAACGAAGATCCCATACCGACATCACCGACACCATCACCGACACCGGTGAATAATACAGACGTCGTTGACGTCAACATAGAGTGAGTAATGTATTTTATATTTCCTAGTAAGTCAATTCTTGACTATTAGCCAAGTTCTTGAACCGCTCGTTGCGCTTGTCGGGACAAAAATAAACAAAACCTCAATCTTGTATTCAGGTTTTTTGTAAACCCTGGAGTAACGACTAATTAGCACCAGGCTACCTTTCCCAGTAGTGAAACATAGTATTGCATTCTATTCTTTTTGTGCTTCACATATCTGTATAAAAAACCTTTGCAGCAAAAATTTGGCTAATGTATAATATGCGATCAACCTTTTAATCGTATGAACTATCTTCTTATAATTTTGAAGTTATGCATCCCGAGGTGGGGGGGGGGTACTTAGGCAAAATGGGTGCCGGGTATGTGCAACGAGCCATAAGGGTCCCTTTTTCACACTCTAAAATCTCTCAAAGGGGTACAAAAACCAATTAAAAGCAAATCGAGTTTCTGCAAGTTTCACAAGTCTCAAAATAAACGAAAATCGAAATTTCCTCTCTCAAAAGGGTTTTTTTCCAAAAAAGTCGAGTGAAAATTGACAAATATTTTAAGAAAAGCTTCACGCCGATTTTTCCTCTCTCTAAGCGTCGATTTTCGATTCTTAGCTCGAACATACCCGTCACCTCGCAAACTTAGTACCCCCCCCGGGCGGGCATCCATTCCTCAACATTGATAATACATTGAAATTTCGTGGAAATTTATACGAATTCGGGTGATTAAAGAGAAAAGGCACAAATTACCGCAGAATCTGGCAGATTCACGCGCAATGCTGTCACGTTCACACTATATTTTTTGAGCCATCACTTGAACTATCTTATGGCATGGCGTCACAAGTTTTAGAAAAAAGGCGCTGTAAAAAAAACAGTTCTAAAATCTTTACTTCCCCTAAAAATTTGCTGAAAGTCTCATCTAACTGGAAGATGGACTAAAACTTGTTTGTTAGTTTACACAAAGTGGCGGATTAATAAAATTAAGAACCAGAAAATCTTTCATGAGGCTTAGCTGTTCTTTTTTGGCACTTTGAGCCTAAAATGATCGAACTATATTCTGATTTTGAGGCAAAACTGGATTATCTTAGGTTTGATATCCTAATTTGACCCTACATTTACTTAGAATCTATAGTGCTTCCAGGCTCAGCATTGTTCTTAAATTCTACATATTTTTTAGCATTTTTGAGCCTCATTGGTCCTATAAGATTGTTCTTATTTTAAAAGAATGTGATCTGAATCAAGCTTACTTTTCGTTTATTTAGAACCACCAAAACGTTCATGGAACGTTACTCTAAATTATTATACAGACTGGGAAAATGGGCTGGAATAGCACTCCTTTCGATGGTGAGCATTTTGGCTTGCTGTATCCTCGCTGAGGGATACTTAGGGTAAGTCGTCTTCTTTTTATTTAAGTTGTAATAGTTTATTAATAGACCTCGCGGCATTAATACCAACTCTAAAAGGGAAGAAACCTAAATCAATATCTCAGTTAATATCTATGAAGCTTCAGTAGTTAGTGACGATGCCAAATAGAACATTTTAAGCTTTTTTTTCAATTGTAAAGTAGTGTTGACTTTTGATTAGCCTTTTGTCGCTACCTATTCATGATATTCATGACGTAATGTTTTCTACGGAAAGACCCCGGTTTCTGCCAATAGTGGCAAATTTTATACAAGTTTTGTCTAGTTTAAATTTGCCACTACTGGCTAAAACCGAATATGTTTCATAAATAGCAACACTTCTCTCATCGTCTTCCCTCTCTCACCCGCACTTCATCACAGCAGCCGGTTTGAAAAATCTATAATCAGGAAAGACAATGAAAGTAGACCCTCTGGGCAATGAGTTTTGAATTTAGTCGTAACAGTCGTAATAGTCTTAACATATATTAGGTCTGTGTACCGACTATAACCGATCGTCGATCGGTAGCGTAGTAGGTCGACCAAAAATTGAAGCAATTTAGTATTTTGCAGGACCGGCGGAGCAACCGTAAAAGTGGGGGAGGCTGACGGCTCAAAATGAAATAAAATTTGCTAGGATTCTGAGAAAAAAACTCTCATTTGCTCAAACGTGGGGAGGCTGAAGTCTCCCCAGTCTCCCAGCTTCCGTCGGGCCTGTTTTAGCACACTCTTATTAAGAAAATTCTGTACTGCGTGCTATAGCAATTACACAAGTGAATCGAGCATGCAAAAAATCAACCACTTTTGAAGAATCAAATACGAAATTAATTTGGTGAAAAGGACGAGGTGTTGGAACAAATTGGTTATTAAGAGAGAGTTTAACACACTTTATAAACCTTACACGCCTCGATTTCCCAATTAAGTACTATGTTAAACCATCCAAACCTTTGTAAAAACCTAACCCCTTTCCTCTGTTTTTTTTTCAGCTTCTTCCCAGATGTACCAGATGGGACCACGCCACTAACACCCGAACTTGAACCAGAGACTGAATCGCTAACGCCCCACGAAGATTACACATGCGCCCTCGTTACCACCATTTGTATGGTCACCGTGGCGTGTGTTGGCGGCTTCTTGTTCTGGAAAAAAAGGGCGGTGATCCAATCACGCGTGCTTCGGCTGTTGGCCTTTGGCTCCTTTGCCTTGGTAACATCAGCTGTTGGTGTAGTAACTTATATTCAGTAAGTAATCTCTAGTTTTTCACCTCATTGGATTAATTTCTACTCTACTATATCCTTTCAGGAGTTTTTAGTGGCTGAATTGAGGGCTAAAATAAAAAGCCCATTTTATGATTTCTGGTGAAAGAATTTCATATTCCTTATTAAAAGTGACCTACCGGACGCGCGGCCTTTAAGGGTAGGCGTACATACTCAAATTATTGGAACGTCATTAGAACAGGGCTTTGTAAATATAGGAGATTCTAAAACTCCATGTACACGTTTTTTATAAGAACATCCAAAATTTTTGAAGCCTTCGGATGTTCTTAACTTTTGGAGATTTAAGCCTAAAAATGTTCTTAACATGTTCTTAACATGTTCTTATTTTTCGCTACTTTTTAAGAATATTTGTCCATTTTCCTACAAAATGGGGTGTTTTAGAGTCTGCGAAGCCTTAAAATGTTCTTAACATGTTCTTAGTTTTGGCCATTGAAGCCTTATGTTCTTATATAGTTTGTTCTTATTAAAAACGTGTAGGAGCCAACACCATGTAACCACCTATACGTAGTCTTAGTAGATTCAACCGGGTTTTTCTCGAGACAGGGTTGTAACCATGAAGCCTATACATAGACTCCATTCGCTGATTCTCATAATCATTTTACCATAATATTGCACTTGAACAATAATCTGCCTGCTTACTTCACTTTTATGCTATACGTTAAAGCGAGTTTATGTATTTGAGAAAAGTGTGCTGAGGTTAGGTAGGAAATCCTACTTAGGTCACGTGACATTGAAAAAGAATTTCAGCGCTTGACCAATAAGAAGCTTGGCAGGTTTTCGAAAACGATAGCAGCAATATTATTTGCGATATTTGCTTAGAAGAGACTAAAGCACGACATCTAGCTCTTCAGGCTTTACAGAAATATGTGACCAAAATACCGTCGCCTGTTTAGGTGAGCAAAGGCGATATAGAGCCTTAGATCCACCATCGACTTTGGTTTTGTGTCGACTTCACTTACCGTACTTCAGACTTCGGTACATAAACTCGGTTATGTAACAAAAATGAAAAATAATCATTTCCTTCTCAATTTAGAATAATCACCAACAACGAACAATCAACACCAATGGTGCTTGATGAAGAGATTTCAACCGAAGAAGTAGAGATCACGAATGAATCTGCGGATACTGCGTCGTACATTTTCATAGCTGGTGTAGTGACGTGTTTGATTGGATTGTTTATTCGATCAACACCTTTAAAGAACTATAAATTCGAGTCCATTCTTAACACACAAATTGAAAAACTTAACCGTTGCTTGACCTACGTTAAAACTGTGGTGAACAAATATATTGGTTCGTTCATCAACTACAAACTGAATGATTACAATTTGGCTTCATACCTCACAACAACAATCACAAAAATTAATTTGCACTCTTACGTTCAAGCTGCTATTAAAAAATACAACGATGGTTCATCTCTCAAGACATTCAGCTCATCCTTCACCAAAATTAAAAATGCTATCAAAAATTACCAACCTGTTGGATCTAAATTGAAAATTATTACTCTACTTGGAATGGCTGCTCTAATAGCTACCACTATTGTTTCGTGCTGGTATTTTGATGTATTTGGAGACTTTTCAAGGTAAGCGGTACCAGTATTAGCTTCCATTCCTGTGGCGGTGAGCTAATTAACGCCACTAAGACAATTTTAAAAGATTTGTAGATATATGCAATAACATGTATGCTTGTATGTTTGCGACCGTTGTCGATGGAAACCGGAAGGCTCCTTTTACTTTAGCTTCTAACTGAAGGCAGGGAAGGGTTCCACTTATCCTTGATTTTTCCCTCAATTGCTGAGCATAAAGAAAAGCATAAAACAGAGAGGTATCAAGTACCATTTTTGTACTGAGTCTTTGGTAGCGACCGTAGCTGGATGCTCTACCTTCATGCTATGGTCGCTACTTTGCAACTAAACAACTCAAATAAGTCTCCCTTTTCCAGAAATATGATTAATATGAAGTGATCACAGGGAAAGTCATACTTATTTTACAAATCTGATTACTTTAAAAGCATAGAGAAGATAAATGGGTGTTTCCAAAATTACATTCAGTCAAATTTGAATTTCAGAATATAAGCGTGTCTGCAGCTTGATGATCCTATGATCCTTATCCCAGACATGTACAGCATTCTCAAGGCCCATTTCTAATTTTTGATTTTGCATTTATTTTTGTAGCTTTGAATCACCCAGCGAGGATATCCGCCCACTAACACCATCAAGCTCTTCGCTGAGTTATTTGAACCTTGAATGGTTTTCTAGTACCGAAACCGAAGAACAATCATACTTTGGGTAAGGAATTCTTTATCATTAATTATACGTTTAATTTGCAAAGAGATTAACTTCAAAAATAGCACCCTTAGAGTCTAGAATTCCTGAAAATAGACTTTTTGTGCGGTATTCATTCTTTTACACTTACGTTTTCGGGTTTTTGGACGAGATTTTAAAAGCAAGGAAGTTCGTTTGGTACACAATTTCGCTTTCATGTTTATCCAACGATGCACGTTTTATACAAATTATTTTCGTAAACAACAAGTTCTTATAAAAAAGCGTTTTTTCAAACGATGGGCAATAGCTTGCTTCATTTAGGCATTTTTGTGTTTTCGGCAGTAGAGACTAGTAGTTTTTCGTTTGTTTGGATCCTGAGTTACTGCGGACGATGGTAAATCAGAGTATTTACCATTTTCTCCTTGCGACGCGAAACTATGCGTTGTTCGAAATTTCAATCACTCTTTCGTTCTCTAAAGGGTGGATACATACTCCTTTTGTTTTTTTGTGTGCCAGTTCTGAGTGCAAGCTTAATAATATCATATTATTGTCATTTTAGATGGGATTCGATGATTTCGTCCTTGTTTAAATCCACACCCCCACCACCGAAAAGTATTCTGACGAAGGTGATGGAATTCTTCCGCCCTGAAGAACGCCCTCAATCTTTATCATCATTCTGGTAGAAGTAATTCACCGCCAACGTTATATACGAGAAATCTTCAAAAACAACAACAAAACGAAAACCAAATAAAAAATGAAAAAAAAATGAAAAAATGACAAAAAAACAATAAACGTTGCCAAAACCGGAAGCATCTTGGTAACGGCAAAAAAAAAAAGATACAAAATAAATTAAGTAAACATTCAAACATTTTTAATAAAAATTCTTGATATGCATGAGTCAATTACGTCATTTTTTATATCAGAAACATCCAAAAACACCGGAATTCGAGTGTTACTCAAAATAGCAATACAGGGGTCAAAATCCGGTTTTTCTGGTTTTCCGATATGAAAAATGACTTAATATTAACTTGCGCATACCAAGAATTTGAAACCATTTTTAAATATCCTGAAATCTTTGGAAGCATAGCTGCTTGACAGTCCTTGTGCTTAAACTCAAACAGTATATTTACCTTAATTTTAATTGTATATATAATTATCAACTATTTAACCTGTTAACTCGTTTTATAAATTATTTATCCATGTATATTTGATTAAGAAATATATTTTTAGATAAACAAAATCATTCCGATTGTGCTATTTACTTACCAAGCTCAAACTAAGAACTAAGTTTCTATCCCTTACATAGTTTCACAACCTTTTCTGCTTCAAATTCGATCTTTTAATACCCGCCCTAGTGCCTGTTTTCTTGATATGCGTAGGTCAAGATGACGTCATATTTCTTAACGGAAGCACTCGAAAAAAGCCGGATTTTGACCTTCTATTTTTAGTAACAGAGAGGGGTCAAATCCCGGATTTTTTGCGGGTATTTCTGCTAGAAAAATGACTTACGCATATCAAGAATACTGAACATAGCACAGAGATTGAATTTTGTCGAAGATATCGACTTTAGAAACATTTATATTTCTGACATTTAGAATTTGAGGGTAATTTGATGTAGCGCCGCTAAATGTTAAATATTACAATTGTAATGGCTTCTTTCTGGGTACCACTTAAAGATGACCGATAAAGCTTTGTCTGAGTAAGTAGGGAAGATTCAAGTATTTCAACCTTGTTCCTCAGACATTACGGTCTCGTATCGCTCTAGTGTGGCTTTTGTTACGGATAGGAAGTGTTCAAACTCATTTCGGAACGGTTCGGAGTAAAAAAACGGCCGTTCTGATGAAAATAGTGGAGCGAAACCGTTTCGATCTGTTTTGCTTTGTAACGTCTTTTTTGACGTTTCGAATTTTGACGTTCACACAGTTTTTCCATAGCGTCAACCCCCCCTGACTTTTTTTTTTGAGGGGGGGGGGTTACACCCAAAAAGTGCAAATGAAAACCGGGAGCTAAAATACAGCCATTATATTTGTGGGGACCTGATATGTTAAGATTTCGAGAATGGCAAAAAAAATTATTAGAGATGTGATTTTCCTAAAAACGATATTAAAAATCAACAAACATTTTATACTAGGTATAGGACTGGGGGCTTTCTCAATAAACTTTTAATATTTGGGGGGGGGGACCTATTTTTTTGCCTAAGACATAGACCTGGGCTGACCCTATGAGCTTTCTAGAAACTAAAACGAAATATTGCAATTTTAATGACTTTCAGGCATGCTGTGTTCTGGTTGTTAAAATACAACAATGTCCGAAAAAAATTGGGACACATGAAAATTCTCTAGCGTTGTGTATTCCAAATTTTATAACAAAATAACGAGCAATCCCCACCCATCTAACTAGCTATAGATATGTGTTATACTTCATTCTAGACTAAAGTCTATTTCTTGCTGAACTTTGCTTTTTGATGATTTTTGATGACGCTGAGTCCAGTGAAGTAGACTAGGAGCATTTGAGGTTGCCATTTTGAAAGAGAATATTTAAAATCCAAATAACAAAAAAACTACTGAGTTGAAAGATACTAACGGGCCACTTAATCGCGCCATCCAGTCTATCAAAAAGCTTTAAGTGGACCCCGGGCTAACTTCATTCAGGAATGAAAATATGAGTTGACAAGTATGACGTTACCTGTAGCAGCGGGAATTCGAACATGGCGTCAGTAAGGTCAGTGCTTTTGCGGACGGATTTGGACGAAGGGTAGTCACCCATATATTTCATGATAGGTGCATAGTGGTTAAGGATCAAACTGGTTATGAAAGAGCTGGTCTTTTCCATTGATAGAGAAACCTACTCAAAATTAACTGAACTAATTTAATTGGAGATGGTATTTCAGAGGATAAACCAAGTATAATAAGGCCTTTAAGAAGTCATTCGTTTGTTTTAATGAAGCCCTGACCAGCTGGCACGACTTTTGTACGAAATACAGTCATGAAACATGCAAAGATTTAACATTTGCAGTAATAGTAATTATATATCATTTCCCAAATTCTTGAACTACTGGGCTAGCCTGATCTTACACCCAGAAGGTTTGTTCAACCTAATTAGAGGACTCGTTTCTTAAAAAAACTACCGGGCTACACAAACAAACAGAACAGATGGACTTATGAATAGTGAAAAGGATATCCAAGAAGGTTTGAATGGACTTGCTGTTCAACTCTTCGATGTCATTCAAGCGCTTCATCAATGGTTGTTTGATCGGCTCCTGTGAACAAGAAAATGTGATTATCATTATATTATCATAGTACAGAAAAATAAAGTAACTAAATCAACTTAAAAGGTAAAATAACTTATCAAAGACAACTTTTACTAATAGAATTCATCAGTGTTTCTGATTGTGCAATCCCCCCCATCAGAAAGCAGTTACGGTTTGCCTGATAGAAATTTTCCAAGTAGTAATAATCAAGCAGATGCGAAATCATTTCCCGATCAAATATAAACTTTTGAGCTGGAAAATCTTCTCATTAAATTTAACTACGGAGGGGGGCCTTTTCACCAGACGACATACCTTCGTGAAAGCCCACGGAATGTCTTTGCGTATTTTACGAATGGAGTTCAGCGTCTTGCTGAGCGTGCGTTTCGGTAACGGATTGAAATGTTGCATGGAGAATTCTTCCAAAGTATGCGGGCGTTCCGGGATGGGAATGTTATCAATCTCCATGGAGGCGGGATACGCCCCTTGTGTGTTGTTATTGTTGACGTTTGATTGGTTGAAAAACATCTCCTGAAGAAAGAAAAGATGTTCAACGTTAGTTGTTTGTCGAAGTGTCAAATAAGTTTTTTATTGTTCGATTTATTCTTTATTTTGATTTATCCATTATTAACAACCACGACAAGAAAGTGTCAAATAAGTTCATACAAGTTAGAGAATGTCAATATCGACTTGATCGCACCCATCAAAATTAGAGAGACTCAATGTCACCATTAAGCTAATAATTAAAATTGTACACAGACTTTAAAGAGTTTTAAAGAGTGTGACTAACTTTATCTATATCTATGACTAAAAATTATGTCATATTTCTGCAAGTTTGTTCATTTGCAGTATCTGATGACGTCATTTCTAGAGCTACGGTAGGATGTTTCTCTTATATGTTAAATAATCTCAAGTTTTTAAGACATTACATGTTTTTTTTTATAAGCAAGTGTATGCCCCTTGGTCAGGCTCGTGTATGCTTAAGTTCTCAAAGAATCCAAGCATAGTTTATGCTTATTATATGCTTAAGAATTATGCTTCTGATTCACCCCGACCCAAGTTTTTAATGAAATTTCAGAAATTTTGTAAAAATTTGTTCACATTTTGGGAGCAGTGGAATATAGCTAGCCGTGGAATGTCTTATTTTTTACTTGACCTCTACCAAACTTTTTTAAACAGATAAAAATGACCACTTGAAAAATATTTTAGGCTGACATATATGCTCATGTTATGCTTAGGAATTCTGCAAATCTGAGCCTTCATATGCTTATAAGCGTTATGCTTATATAAAAAAAACATGTAAGTCGCATTTTTTGTGGGTGGAAAGTATTAAATTAAACGATGAAATATGAATGAGAAACTGATGATGATGAAAAACATTTTGCTTTTAGTTCTTCATGAAGGACTTTTGAAAAAGAAACTTACCAGGACATCACGTTGCGGTTTTTCAACCGTCGGTAACACGTAAACACATTCAGACGGGAAGTCACCGTGTTCGCGCGTACGTTCAGAATAACCGCGACACCATCCGTTAGTGATGACGTCTTCACCGTGACCGTCCTCCAAGTAAACTAAATCCCCTTTACGTAAGGATAAGATGGTCGACGTCTCACCTGAAATGAAAAAACATGGAGTAGTGTTTTAAATTCAAGCTGAAAATACTCTTACCGTAAATATTTATTCATGCAGTAAGGAAGGCGTTTTACTTTTTTGTCTTCCACGGTTCCTTAAGAGAGAGAAGTGATGGTAATTTGTATTCAGAATACAGGACTGAAATTTGAAGCAAAAAAAAAAAAAAAAAAACAAGGACAACTGTGCCAAACTTTACTGATCAAATCTAGGTCAAACCTTACTGGTTCTTAGAAAAAATATACAAATGAAACTATACAATGAAAGCAAGGGAAGGATCCAAAGCTGGCATTTTATATACAAACAGTCGTTTTAGAAAAAGTATACCCCCTTGGGAGACCAATACTGTATTACTTATCAGGTCCATAAATATCCTGAATTTGATACAAGTCAGATATTGTCAACAGTATTTCTGTTGTATGACTGACTTTAGATTCAAAAGAGTGCTCAATACCCTGGTATTCAATATTTTTCAACTTACTGTTAGAGCTGTAATCTTGTGTGGCAACCACATATTTGGATCGTTTTTTTAACCCTTCCAAGAAAAAACTGATCAATTCTCTGATATCTTCCGCATTAGATGAAGTGAATGTGTATTCAAGTCCTTTGACCGTCGATAGCGTGAAACTCTGTCCTGGTACTTTGTCACTGTGCGTGGAAAAAAGAGAAATAACATTTTGATTTGTTTCTAGTCTAACACAGAATGTAGAATATTCAAAGTATTTCTTTTAAACTTGGCTCAATCAAATGTCAGACCCATATGAGAATAACCTTTTAAATGGTGTCCCTATTCGGTAAAACTTTGACAGAAGATAGAAATATATGCAGATTTTGGTAGCTAAAATATCTGCACTTGGTTTAAGGACTGGAGGATGTTTCTAAATGGGTATGGTCTAGAAAATGATTATTCATAGAGGTATAAAGAAAAACAGGAGTTGAATGTGTCGGTAATTGGTCGTTAAAATCTTTTGATTTCTTTTATAAAATGTATCAAAAGAAATTCTAAGCTCGCCCGATGAAATAAGACTTTTTAGTAGAACTCAAGTTTGCTATGAACATTCTAATAATCAGTATTGAAGATTCTCGCCTTTTAATATACGAAAATTAGATAAAAATTCGTCCACGAAGCAAGTTTATGTTCCATTTCGCTATCCGTTCAATTTTTTTTTGAAAATATATTTTCTCAAGCCAGAAAATGAAAAGTTCTTTATAAGCACACACGATTCCAGACTCAATCTGTAGACATAAAGTCGCTGGAGAATTTTGGAGGAAAGTATCAAGCAATAGAGTTCACCTTAAGGAAAACATTGATCGAAAAATCTTATCATTTGATGAAGGATTGTCAAGTTTACAGGCCTTTTTTTAGTCCAAATATTTTCTTACACTGATGTCAGAAACAATGAATCTCGTCTCATCTAATTTCTAAAGCTTAAATGAGCCAATAGGATTTCACCTATGGATAAAAGAGCTCATTAAAAATGCACGATATATGAGATTATGAGCATGCATACATCGTAACTTTTTTAATCGTAGGGCGAGCTTGGTTACAATAGCATACTTCTCCTGTTTCTTTATACCTCCATGGATTATTGCAGACCTAGCTAACAGATTCATGGATGGTTAGTGCTCAAGTGTCACCGAAGTTGTACATTGAAAGATAAATAACAAAAGTTGACAGTGGAATGGTTATTATAAAAAGTCACATACTTTCCACCAGTGATAGCTAGAAGCTCTGGAAACGAACATTCCATCAAAACACGTTCCTCTGAATCAACGATGTAAACCCCCGTCCAGTTAACAGCAATGATGACGTCGTCACGAGGAAGAGCAGGACCGGAGAAGCGGTGAGCTTCGTAGAAACGGGAGAAGAGTAAAGGCCAACGAAACTTGGCGTGATACACGATGTCTTCTTTGACTCGTAAAGCGTCCTGTGGGTTGCGTTTCTTGATGAAGTAGTCGGACTGTTGAACAAAAAAATCGTTAAACCTTAGATCCTAAGGAACGTGTATAAATGCGTCTAAAGTAGGTCAAAATATAGTCCAAGACTTTAAGCCATAGTTTTTCTTTATTTCAAGGGGAATAAGCCGGCATCAATTTGTAATTTCGAGAAAGAAACTGAGCAGTACAAAGTAAGACAGGTCTGTAAAATACACGTGAGGAGCAAGTACTTACAGGTAATTCTTTGCGTTTGATTTGTTCACAGATTTGATTATACTCGTTGAAAAGATTCTTCACCAACTAGGAAGAACAAAAGAAAGAATCGTTCAAGCAATGAAGATGATTTCAGATGCATGCTTGAAACCATTTGAGATTCCAAATGAATCCATAGGCGTGGCGAGATACCCTGCAAAATTTATGGGTGAGAGCGGTTTTTACGACACTGTAATTATTGTCTTTGTTTTATCAAAAGATAATGAATATGTCATAAACGTCTGCACTCCCTCATAAATTTTGCAGGGTATCTCGCTACGCCTATGTTGAATCCATGGAAGTCCGCATACAAATGCCATTTTTTTACGCAAATCACATACTGTGGATGATGATGTATCAATCATTATCAAAATTTTTTAAACACGTTTCTGACTTGAATGTAGAGTTTCTGAGCATTCGTAATTTACACTATAATGTCGGGATTCGAATAGGATTTTGCTGAGCAAGGCCGATGGCCGATGTGTTGGGGTCCAGTCTGACGTACCTTATCGTGATGAGTGGCGATAAGTTGACACCACATGTCATAAGCTTTCGTGTTTTGTAAGTACGAATCAGGGATGTAGTTTGGTAAGAGACTTTTAACGCGAGATGTTTTGAAGTCGTTCTTATATTCGATGTAATATTGTTTGGCTGCAATATCTGCGAATTCTTCTTTCTGAAAAAACAACAGATTTCGTGATTTTCACATAAAACTGAGTATAATGAAGACTTTTTTTGCACCCTAAAACGAGATAATTCATCTCTGCGGTATGTATTGGGTAAAGCCTTCAGAAACCGGTTGTTATTACATTCTTATTGACAATAAATCTCCAAGAGCTTGATCTATCTACGTTTTTAAGAAACATCGTGATATCTTGAGCAGAGGCTTTCCTTCTCCTTCTAAGAAAAATCCCAAGTTTTGCGCTAAGATTTTCCGAGGTATTGAATTTTAAATTCAAGTCGACCCCCCCACTTTGGAAGGTAAACTTCTTCATTCCATAGCATGAGGAAAAAGAAGACGTACCGAGTTACACCTATATTCTCCAAACTTGACCCCCCTGATCACTTGTTGGTAAATCAAGTTGGTTCCCGCAGAATCGATGGTCGGGTTGTGCCACGGTGAGAAAATTTCTTTACGGAAAAACAACCGCCACGGGGCGTTCTGTTCCTTAGCGCCCTGCTCTTTAGCGTATTGCTCACATTGAGAGATGGCGTCCATTACGTGGTCGGATCCAGATCCCAAACTGGAAACCTAAAATTATAACATATATTGAGAAAAGCCTAGCGTTCTAATTGTTGGGGAGTTTGGACAAGAATTGGAGTCATTATGTTGATAATGTTCAAACTGAAAAATTTATTGAAAAATTACAATTGGAAAATAAACTAGAGAAGTTGATCTTAGAAAATTGACAAAAGTAATTGATGTTTTTGGATATTTGAATATATGACTAATTGAGTAAATATTGACAAGAATTGAATGCATTAAATGAACTTAAATTTGAATAACAAAAAACATGCCTGAAAATGACCTAGCCTATTGTCCGGACCTAACCCGGACCCAAACTAATTTTCTATGTTTCCAAGGCCTATTACTTATCAAGGAGTCATCAGATTAAGCTGGCATGTAAGATTTCGACCGTTTTACATTGAAAGGATTTGATCGGTTCACAATCATCTAAGTAGATATCAATATAGTTACTTTCAAGAGGGATCAAGTTTATTTTAAACAACAGAAGATAGTAGCGAGTGTCATAAGGTTTCTTGAAAGGGACTAGGCTTGAGTACAATCGCGTTATCTTCAATTCTTTACTGAGACTCGACTTTTTGGGGGATTGTTTTTTAGTGGTATTAAAGTAAAAGATATAGAAGGTCCAACAATAACGAAAATAAATTACCTTATCGAAGAGAGCGATGTAAAGTGAAAAACCGAATTGATCTTTCAAGTCAATTTTCTTAGCCAGTTCTTCACACAGTTCTTTGGAAGTCGTTGCAGAGTCAGCGAGAAGAGTTTTGGTGTTGCCGTCCATAAAAGTGATTGGAAGTAGCAGATGGCGTTTGTATTTCACCGCCTGAAAATAGAGACACACAGAGGTGTAATATGATATCATAAAGTGGAGTCTCCTTGGCTCGAATGAAAAATTGTGTGGTCCTTTCATTCAACAATGCCCTGTAAACCAGTCTCAATTACTCGAAATTTCTACATTTCCAGAACGTTGCGCTCCATGTTTGTTCGAGTTATGAAGACTCTGTAATATAACTCTTTACATTACACACCGCTTAACTCTCTAAACTTTCTTCCGGTCCAGTTTTATAGAAATAGAGATCCCTTTCTTTGACCAAAAGTACCAAGTATACAAAAATGGTCAAGAAGGAATCACAGCAGGGAGAAAATTGGACGTCATTTAAGGATTTGGACATAGTTGCTGTTTAGCAGTTCAAAAAGGCCTTCAAAGTAAATTCAACCCGACAAAACTCGAGGACACCTATAGAAGGTACTTGAAGGAATTTGAGGTCTAATAAGGATGATCTTTATTGAAGCGTTTACGTCACTCTTAAGATAATCAACCCTCGAAACAGCAGAGATTTCAAAAGAGGAAAAAGAAAGTCATTTTGTTGATGACATATTGGAGGTCAAGATAAATTCAATAAAACTATCCAGCAACAATGAAGCGAAGTTGGACCACTACTGTTTTGGTGACAACCTTGTTAATGGTTTTGATTTCAACTTGTTATTGTAAAAGCAAAGATGGTTTATCTAGAACTGTTGTCAACAATGAAGTTTTATCGAAACTCGGGAGCATCAAGTTCTCCAACCTCCCTCGGAACGGAAGATGCGTATATAAGATGCGAAAAAAATGTAAATCAGTTTGTTTGTTTGGAAAATGCCGGAAAGTTTGTTGGGAATCTCCGGTCAAAGATTGTTTTAGTATGATTTCGATGAAGAAGGAGAAACGCAAGGAGCCGAGAAAAGAAAAACTTCTGATAAAGAAACGTAAAGTGGAAAAGGTTCCGATCAAATCAATGGATAACAACAAACTACGAAATCATTGAGAACTGAAAATAAAGACATTAAAAGAATTTAAGTTATGTAAATTCAAAATCGTGCTTAATGAAAGATATCGACTGCTTCACTAGTTTTCAAGGTCAAATTTTATTCGTACCAGTTTCTGAATGAAAAAAAAACACATCCTTTATCGTGGATCCAACGTGATTCGCCGCCATTTCAAAACTAGATAATTTATGTGTCTAGTTGGAAATAGTCGCCAGAAATATTTTTCCTAATTTTCTAATCACGCATGGCCAATAAATCTAACCTTTTATATTTAATCTAAAGATCATCATAAAATATAGGTTTCATTGAGATTGTTTGCTCTCCAATCTTTCTTAAAATGAAGACGAATGGCTGTCTGTCTCCTTTGACACTTCATATAAAAACTCATTTCTCTCAATCAAGCAACCTAAGCGCTTATGAAAAAGTTCGACGAAAAAGCATTCTTCAATTCGACGAAGTTTAAAACTTTTGTAGAAGAAGAAGAAAAAGCATAATTTATTTTGAAGAAAACACAATGTTCAAGGCGATTAACATTTTCTTGGTATTATTTGCGGGATTATTGCTACCAAACGTGAATACTCGCGCCATGAGAACAAACAAAAAACTACTATTGGATTCAATTGGAGGACGGTATTTCCATGACAACCAAAACAAAGATGGTAGCATGGTTATGGATGAGAAGAGAAACGCCAGCCTTCAACCTCCACCAACAAGTTCGCTGAAAGAAATCACTTCTTTTTGTTTTGTGCGCATCAAATGCGTGTGTAAAGATGTCTGTAGGTTTCAAATATGTAAAAAATTATGTGTTCCTTATAAAGTCTTAGATTGTATTGCCATTAAAGGAAATAAAAATTAAATCGTAAAAATCTCAATTTTAATCAATCTTTGACATCCAAGGCCAATCACCTTTTGAAGTATTGAAATTTTGATTTTTTGGCGTTAAAGACCTTTTTTTTGGCTCCGATTAATCTTAGGGAAAATTCTTATTGTATATTTTTAAATATGCTTCTTTCCAGACCATCCCTCAAATATTTGTCTAAAAATCACCCAGGATTCAGTCTTACTAAAAAATAATGGACGTTACCTGAAGTTCGAGCCAACTAGGCGGTTGATGACGTGTTCCGTTCTTCATGGTACGTCGCAAACGTTTCATACAGTACGTGACTGTCGAGTCAGGGCCGTTTTGTATGAAGTTCATCAAGTACTTTGAAAACTAAAAGAAAGGAGGAGGAGGGTAAATTACAGTTTAATCTCAGTTTGAGCACTCTTGGATTGGGTGGAGAGTCTTCATTTAAGACGCTCACTATTTGCATTATGCATTGCTCGCTGCTCGCAGTTTGAGCACTCTTGTGACTCCACAATGCAATCCACAAAATGTACATCCTGCGCCCAAGTTCAGGAGTTGCCATAAAGTTTATTCTTTTCTTCAGTTCTTTCGAGCCTTCTACTAAAAGCGGACACCTCTCTTACTTCGATAGTTAGTACAACTCAAACCTCTATAACTCGAATGTATCCTACTAAGTGGAAGATGTTTTATGGTCCCCGTGCGTGTTCGAGTTATGGAGTCCCCACTGTATTGAACCTCTATTGTATAACCTTTAAAAATCTTCCCGGGTGGTTGTGTGAAAAAATGTTAGCTCCACCGCAGATTAATCTATTGTATAGGATGAATTAATTTGTTGGTTTTAAAAAAGCTTCCGTCAAGTGCATATGAATTCAAAAACTGTGTGGTGGTTATAACACCCCCGTATCACTTTCGTTTGGTAGTTGACCCCCGTATCACTTTTGTTTGGTAGTTGACCCCGCATCACTTTGAACAATTTACTTATGCTCTTTCGTCAACCACTAAATGTGTCTAATTAGCTATAGGGTGATATTCTCCTAGCAATAGGCTTTTCCAGAAAAAGGAAATTTTACCCCCACTGTTAATTAAGGATATTGAGTATCGAACCTCGTGGATATCCTACTTTATTAGTAAAGACCCCCTGGAAATCCATTCTTAAAAATATACTCAACCCCCTGGATATCCTCTCTTATAAAGATGCTTACCCCTGGATATCGTGTTTTTTACTTGAAAAGACACCCTTGCAAAGACACCTCTGGATATCCGCTCCCTTGTAGATATTTAACCCCCTACCTTTGAACAAAAATCGTTAACACGGGGTTATCCGATATCCCTGGATATCCGATATCCTCAACATGGGGGGCACGGACTATTTCTGGAGAAGCCCAATGTAGCTTAATAACTTACAGTTTCGGAAGGAGCGAAGCAACCAAGACAAAGCGACAACAAAACCCAACCACGTGTGTAACTCGTCTTCTTCGGATTTTGACATAATTGTTTACAAATTTGTGAATAAATCTCATCCCTGAAAAGGAGGTCAAAGTATACAATAAAGTAAATATCTCAAGTAACATAAACCAACTTTTGGAGGCTTAAATCAAAATTGAAATCGTGAAGCGCAGCCTCCAGCCTAAAAATTTCACCAAATAAATTATTTTCTATTTTGTGGCTTTTGTTAAAAAGTGGAATTTTTCTTTCTACTGATTCCTTGCAATGTAAATGTTCTTTTATAAGAACATCCAAAATTTTTCAAGCATCTGATCTTAAACATGTTCTTATTTTCACCATTTTGTGAGTATCTTTGTTCATTTTTCTAAGAAATTGGGTGTTCTATAGGGTCCGCAAAGCCTTAAAATATTTTAAACTTGTTCTTAATATTTTGGCCGTTGAAGCCTTATGTTCTTATATAGCTTGTTCTTTTAAAAAAACGTGTTTAACAGCTAGAATCCCTTTAAAAATGTTTCCTTTCTACGAACCTCAAGTTTGGACGAACAATAGCATGACCGATGATAAAATGAAGTTTATCGAGATACGAAGTTGGTCGGTCCTCTGGTTTGAGGGCGGCCATACTGTCGATGGTGTTGTCTTGATCCATACCTACACCACCCCCGTCTCCGTTCTCTGCTAGGCGAGATGCCACCTCCTGAGAAGAGAAGGA
This sequence comes from Clytia hemisphaerica, assembly GCF_902728285.1. Lineage (NCBI taxonomy): Eukaryota > Metazoa > Cnidaria > Hydrozoa > Leptothecata > Clytiidae > Clytia > Clytia hemisphaerica. The sequence continues at coordinate 408,995 of NW_027103875.1, forward strand.
AGGAATGAAATAGAGGTTTTTGAAATGTTTAAGGTTATCTTAACTTCCTTAGGGAAGTAATGACATCAGCGCATAGGAAGAGATTCAATAAATTGTAGACAAAATCTATTTTGGATACACGTTCCCGTTAAGCAGGCAAACAAATTAAAGACTTCAAGAGAGGATCTGAAACGTCTTGATTTGAAACTATTGAGCATTTTTTAGCAGCGGTACAAAACAAAAGTTACGGTAACGAAAGAAAACGTACCTTAGTGATTTTGGATTTCTTCTTCAGAGTCATCGAAGTGATTTTTCTTCTCAATGTATCTCGTTTGCCGGTATTATTGCCGGGTTGATGTTGTTGCCTTGGTGACTCATTATTCATACTGAGGTTGGATAAACTGCCCCTCTGTGTACCATTCCGTCCGATAGTGTCATAAATCTTGTTCATGATTGGTGTGTTGTCGAATTCTTTACCCATCTTTGGGTCCTGCATCTCGCCCATGAAACGTAGGATGGTCACCCAAACAGCAAGTGCAGCCTATAAGCAAAATGGATGAAATTTTTGAGTTTAAGCTTGAGAATGGATTGGTCAAATTCTTTGACCCTTGGCAATAGAACTTTGAAGTATCTGTACATAGCAAAAAGCTAATAAGACATCTTTATCTTATTTTCGAATGAATGAGCCTACTATTAACCTCTTTCCATGCACATGCTTACTGGTAGCGCCACATAATACCCTTGCATTGTCTGGTTTTAGAATGCTAAAGATTACGTAATCCAAAAACAAAACTTCAGATTCGTGGCATCCTAAATCCATTGAATTTAGAACGCCATGGTCAGACTTTCTATTCATTTTGTTTTAAAGTAATTTTTTGCACGTCAGTTTTTTATGACGTATTGTTTTGAGTAGTCTCCCCTTGTGAGCGGTTTCAACCAACACCAGAGTATTCTCTGGCGTCCATAAGTAGCGTAAATAAAGCCTGGGAAAGCCTCCGGAGTTATTGAATACTATTTGAGATATTGTATTAAAAATCAAAAAAAAGGCGACGAAAAAAAACAAACAGACAAAAAAAAAATAAATAAAGCCTGGGATAGATAGGGATGAGGCACCTTATCGGGGAAAACTTCGTCAGGGAAAAGTGACGAAATTTTGGACAAGTGACGAATATTTTCCCCGACGAAAACTTTCCCCGGCCTTAATGCGTTTACCAACTACCAGCAAATGACGAATATTTCCCCGACGAATTTTTCCCCGACGAAAATTTTCCCCGACGAAGTTTTCCCCGATAAGGTAAGTCTACTACATGCAGAGAAAAGAAGACTTTGATTAACTCACCATATTATCTGTTTGTTCTTCATGATAAAGAAGAGGTCGATCTAACTTGTGGTTGATAAACACAGGTGTATTCTGTCCTTGAAAATACATGGCTGCAAATTTCTCGAAAGTGAATTCCTTCAAATCTTCAAACGTCTCTCCTGGAAGCTCCGTGCTTCCTTCACTGAGAATGTACTGTTCACGTGCTACTGTTAGATCACCGAACGCTTTCGGAACTTTCGTCGGCTGGCTGTTTCCGGTTGATTCAGAGTTTCCGGGTAAGAAACCAAATATTTGGTCGACAACTTCAGAATCGTCGACGTCGTCATCTCGTTCGTGACGGTGACGTTCTTCTGCTTGATTAATGACGTCTTTTTTGTGTTCGAGTTCTTGACGTTTTTTCTGTTCGTCTTGTTCCATTTGACGTTGTAAAATGACGACACGCTCCTATGAGAATGACGGATGTCACATTATTAAAAATGGTGGAAAAGTTAAAGTTTAATCCCCTTAACTCCCAAAGCCTTTCTTCCCAACGATTGTCGTTATCCGAAGTTTCCTTCCTGTGATTCTCTAGTCTTGGAGTGATTATACTTTTAAAAGACTGATGGAAACAGATTTTGACTTTGTTTTCACTAGTTTTTAGTGTTGTAACATCTGCCAACTTCCAGAAAAAACTTAGGTTTTACAAGTTTGAGATGTATAAAATGATAGGATCAATTACCTGAGCTTTCTTTTCCGCCGCCTCAGCCGCCTTCTTGGCGCCCAACTTTTTGCGAAGTCGAGCCTCTTCTTCTTTTCGAACTTTCTCTGCTTCCAGAAAGATGAGATACTAAAACGAAAAAGTGAAAAATAAATTTGTTAAGTTCCTGCTCATAACATAGATTTATAAAGCCCGAAGGGCTAGATGGTAAACTTTTGCTGAAAAGTGTGCCGTGGTTAGGTTAGGGAAATCCTACTTAAGTCACGTGACATTACAATAGAATTTCAGCGCTTGACCAATCAGAAGCTTCGCGGGTTTTCGAAAACAATAGCAAGAATATTTTTTTCCGATATGCACTTTTTTTGCCTACGATGGCTTAAAGCACGACATCTAGTCCTTCGAACTTCATAAATCTATGGCTCATAATGACAAAATATGGAATGTTTTTGGAGGCTAGATTCTTTGAGAAGCTTTTCTTATTTGAAAACCGAAGAATTAGATCACCACTGAATACCGGAAGAACACTCACCTTTCTCAAGCAAAAGACATCTAAGTCGTTTTGAGTAACAACTCGCGCCATGGTAAATCTATTTCATTAAAAACTCTAGCATTTAGGAAGTTCTTGAGGAGAGTTTATACTTCCATGCATTGTCAATGATAACTTCCGAACTCCCTTAGCGCACACTGAACATTTTTCTTACAAAATAACGTCTCCTCACAGACAGATACATGTTTGACATTTAAAATTAAAGTTTTACATTAAACGAAATAGAAAGCTGCTTAAAATACGAGATCAGTTATTTAAATTAAGAGTAAATGTTGGCATAATATTTCTAATCTTTTTAGTGTGATATTGCGATCCAAGGTAAGAGAGAAAAAATGGGATGGAAGATACATCCATAAAATGATTTTCTACTTTTTATCTAATTGGAATATTTGATATGATGTAATAAAGAAGTGGAACACCCGAAATGCTTTGTACAAACTGATTTAGCGGCGACAAAAACCTGACAAAAGTTAAAGTAAAAATAAAGCCAAAATTAAGGCCGAAATCTGACGGCAGTTCAAAGATTTTTGAAAATCGGGTTAGTTCACTACAATGAATATAACCTTACCTCTTTTCTTCTCCTTTCTTTCTCACTCTTCGCGAGCACCATTCGAAAACCTGCTTGAATGGTGATGATGGCTCCAAGCTTGATCTTGTATTCTCTCCTAGCTAAGTAACCTCGGCACAACTGTTGGAATGACATAACGCGCGAACGCATTTCACCGTACGACGCGTGAAGCTGGCGACTTCGAACGACCGCTTGTAATCGTTCGAAACCATGCATCATCTGAAAGAAAAAGAAGCAAGAAAATCAATACAAAAACATAGCTGATTAATTTGAATAGGTTTTCTTGTCCCTTCAACGCAATGACCGACTCAAAAATGTTAGAATTCTTATGAAGGTTACAAATTCAAACTCCCGCATTGATGTTCGAATCGAACTGATGTTTGGGTTCAAAAGGGACTGTACAATTTGGTCGATTCACTTCGAAAGGAAATTCTAATATTAAGTTGTCTCAAGGAGAGAAACATTTTATTCGCCAAATGTAACATGTCTTACCACCTGAAAGAACCTTCAACTCACCCTCTTGTAACGCCTCTTGGCGGCGAACGCCCTCCAATGTTTTTGTAAAGTGACGGTACTTGAACGTAACTTGGTGAAATGTTTGCGATGCTTGTGACCACGGAACGTCTTCTGAATGAGCACGACGCCTGCAGTCACTACACGGTCACGTTTGATCTCCAAATCCTGATCTTGTGCGTCCTAAAAACAAATAGGAATATAGTTATATTCCCCGGGGGGGGGGGGCAGTTTTTTTTTCTTTCTGTTTTTATTAAAAACGAAATTAAAAAACGAAAATTATTTCACTTTATTACCCTAGTATGATCGTTTTATAAACTTAGTATTTTTTTTCACTTGTTGTTGTAATTATATCGTGCGGCCACCTCCTTAGTTTAGCATTATGTCTATGAGTGTGGTCGCTAGTCTCGCTTTCGTTGACAAATAAATGATTTACTTACTTACTTACTTACTTACAGTCAGGCAAATTGACCGACGGGTATGTGCGGCGGTTAAGGGTATGTTTTTCAAAATATCAGAAATGCACTGTAAGGGTGGACTTTTGATAAATGCACTGTAAGGGTGGAAATTTCAGCAAATCTGGGAAAAATTGCAAATTTTTGCTCGAAAATGTTGATTTTTTTCTGCACTGTAAGAGTGCGATTCTAAAAAACAACTTTTTCGCCGCACATACCGTCAGTTGGTAAACCCACTGCCCCCGGGTTATATTCAGAAGAAGGCCACGAGCGACGTTCAAATTTCATGCAGCTTACACTGATCTCAAGCAACAAGAACTCCCGACAGCAATGATGGGCGGAGATAGACGGAGCAAAAAGGCGTATAGACTATTCGGGCTACATGCCAAACAAGATAAGATAAGGTATCATTCAAGCATTGTTTTTACCCACAAACCGTGTGTTTTTCACATATAAAAAACACATGCTAAAAACTCAAAAACTTTGCCGCTCGGCTCCATTCATTAAGATGTCTTCGATTTTTTTTCTCGCCATTTTAGAGTATATATAGACTGGTACAGGTCCGAAGTGCTAAAAAGCAATCAAATTTCACGCAGAGCTTTGGTCCGATTAGAAGCATAATGTAACAAAATACACCTTCCAAGAAAAATAAATAAAGCTCCGTGGATTAAAACGCCGTACCTTAAGGAAGACCTTCGTATGACCAAGCTGCCAATCAGATCCTTGCAAAGCATGTGATGCGATTAGGTGACAAGCTTCTTTAGCCTTACTTCTCATCGCTCCATCTAGCCCGCGTACCAACATATGATAGCGGTCAACGAACGCTTGGAAACTGTGGCGGATGGGGTATCCACCGCGACGGATCCTAATTGATGCAAAAGAAGAATTCTGATGTTATTAAACTTCCAAAGCAAACGCCCCATTTTGTCATAAGTGGCTAACATCACCATGGCCTACTAAAAATGATTGTTTGGTGTATCAACTATAGATATTTCAGAAAAGGTGAGACTCATAATAGTTCATTGTCAGAGCTATTGCCGGTTCATGAAACCAAATTTTGAGGTCTGGTTTAACAAAATTAATTTATCCTTTGACAAACAGATCTTTCCTGGAAAAGAACTTTACCTGATCGTTTCCATCATTCCCGAATAACGCAATTGGCGCGTGCACAATTCACGATCGAACATCTACAATGGACAAAGAAGATGGTTAGTTAATGAAACACTTGTCGATCACATCGATCTGTGTTGGTTACTTTAATACCTAATACCATTTCGAGGGAGTGGTAAAAAAGGTCATGAAACTGTTTTCAAAAAACTGCCAATTGATATTTCCTTGACTTGGTATATTCGCACTGAGAGGAAGAAGAGAGAATGGTCCGTTTTAAAATTCTAGGAGATCGCTGTGCTAAGAATCTTCATACTATCCAAAAAAAAGTAACTCAGTACATTCAACATAAGTTGTTAAAATAAAAGCTTCAAAAAAAGGTTAAAACTTTCACAGTTTCAAAGATGAGATCTTACCATAGGTCTTTTAAAGTCGTTCGGTTTCAAACATCGGATGAAGAAAGGGTGGCATTGGTTGAGCGTCAACATCAGAAGATCTAAAGATTTTTTGAATTGTGAACCCAGGGTAGGTGATCGCTTACGAGTGTCGTTTCCCTGTTGAAAGTAAAAAGAAAATTGATTAAAAGTTTGTTGAGATGAGAAAATGGGACCGGTTTGAGTTTTTACAAGCTCTTACTTGATTTGGTTAGTAGTTAACCAGTAATAAAACAATTTTGTTACTTTTTCTAAAGAACGCGTCATTTTCATTACTTCAAATGACCAATTATTAAAGTATCTTATAAAATCTCCATCTCATCTGGAGAAAAGATACAGGGAGACCTTCTATAAGATACAACAGGAGTACTGGAGAAGATTTTGGCTTTTCATAAATGATAATCATTCAAATCTGTGGACAAGTTTTATTATTAGAATAATTAATTTGGATATTGTAACCCTAATGTTGATTGAATTTCTGGTATCATATCCTCCTAAACAACTTTGATTAGATTTACAACACCCATTTCTTCTAAAGGTACAGAGTAAACAAACACAAATTTATTGTTGGTCATACTCTTTTCAGCAACTTTGATTAGATTTACAAAACCCTTTTCTTCTAAAAGTACAGAATCTACAAACACAAATTTATTGACGTTTACCATTTTGAGTTCTTTTTCGAAGAGATGCAACAAGAATTGACATTTACTTTTCCCGATCAGATCGTTCAAATCCGCATTGAACGTGTCACGGTTCTTCTCCAGAATACCTGAAGTGAATAAAAGAAGATTGATTTAAAGCTAAGTTTACGGTATTCAATGAAAACAAAACAGCGCGCATTTCGTCGTTGATTGTTCTATTTTAAAAATATAATGTCTTCTTCTATAATCGAATTAAAACGCTTGACGTTACAAATGTTGAATAAGGATTAAAACAAATTGTCTCCACTTTTGATAGTCCAAGTAAATAATTTGCTTTTCTTATGCAAGCTCAGCACACAGGTTCATGTATGTACAGATTGACTTTAACTTTCGGCAAGTAAATTCGTTTTCCAGAAACGTTCCAGCTTTTCTTATTGATGTGAGGGTGTAGTACCTTGGAAGCCGTGTAAGTAACATCAATATTAAAAAGAGGGAAATATTAAAACTCCACGACAAATGTTTAGTTGCTTCAGAGATCAAGCCTAGAACGTGCATCGGAATGGAGGGAGGGGGGGGTACGTTCCAAAAACCGGAGAAAGGAAAGATAAATTTCCTTAGAGAATTGGGATAAATTTGCCTGTTTTTCTTTAGTTTCATACTTATATACATATTTGGCAGCTTATTTTGTGAAAAAGAATTTTGCGGAGAAAAACGTGGTCACACCTACCGACAGTGTTATAGTATACAGGGCCAGCGAAATGAACGACCCCAAACAATTTAGCAGCACGTGATTTGGGTGAAATAAAGAAAGGATGTTTCTGGTGGTGTTGCACAAGCTTGTTGAGCATCGTCTCATCTGAACCCTGGTGAAGAAGAATGAAAATGAGTAAACTTGAAGTTTGAAGTAGTCTAGCAAGCTAGACGACTAATTTATACATAGTAGAAATAAAGCAAAAAGTAATGAATGGAACAATTTTAGTCGTCTAGAAACCTTTGTGCACTAACTCCAAACAAAAGAAAAGTGTCAATATTGCAATTTTAATTTTTTCCTGCTCAAAATAATTCTTGAGAAAAAAAATATGTGTGGATTTGTGTATTGAAAGTTTTTCATTTGAGTTGATTTCGTTTTGAGAGTTTGTTGTTGCTTGATAAATTGTTTTCTCGCTACGCAAGTTTCTGCGTAGCTAGCCGGGGTATCTATAAGGCTGGAACACCGGATTCTTCCAGTCGTTTATACAAACTAAATCCCGTATTATTGTTATTAGTATTGGTATTATTAGTATTACACGCATTATAAACGACTCCAGTCTAAGTTTGAAGAAAGAATCAGTCTGGGGTCCACTTAAAGCTTTTTTATAGACTGGATGACGGAACTAAGTGGTCCGATAGTATATGGTAATATAACTCCAAGTAGTTTTTTTGTTATTTGGAATTTTTTTTTTCAAAATGGCGACCTCAATCAAAAAATCAAAAATTATCAAAAAGCAAAGTTCAGTCAAAAGTAGACTCTAGTCTAAGAGAAAAGTGGAAAATTGATTTTAGCAAAACCCCATTAAAAATGCCCGTTACGAGTACGTCTATGTTGAATAATAGAAGTTCGAATTTGTGAGAGTTCACTGTATAGATTATGCGAAATAATACGTGCGCTTAGGCGTATCCTTCCTTACCTTAGGGAATCTAGATTCTTCGTCAATAAGAGCGATAATGTTCATGGGTTTTTGAGCCAGCATATCCAATGTGGACTGGTTATCCACGAACTGAATGTGTTGCCATTGGATACCTTCTCTATCGTACTCTTTCTGTTGGAAAAGAAACGAAATGTAAAAAACATAGATCATAATCAGACGTTACGGTTCCGAAAAAGTGTGAACGTCAAAATTCGAAACGTGAAAAAAGAAGACGGCACAAAGCAAAATAGATTGAAGCGGTTCGCTCCACTATTTTCATGGTAACTTCGTTTCGTTGCTCCAAAACGTTAATGGGCGGAAAAAGTTCGATTCAAATTCAAAATAAATGATTGGTACTGTGGCAAGGAAATTAAAAGCTCAATCTGTGTTACCTGCTCCAACTTGAAGATATGCTGCACAAAGAATTGTTGGAGATTTTCGTTACAATAATTAATGCAAAGTTGCTCGAAACTGTTGTTCTCGAAACTCTCGAAACCAAAAATGTCCAATACACCAATGGATAACCTTCGTTTGGTATCCTATGAAATAAATATTAGAGATTTCATGGATGGTAATTTTTACTCAACGAACTAAATTCTTTCTACCTTATCGGCCAAAACTTAGTCGGCCTTAATTTTAGACGGCCTTAATTATTAGTCGGCCCTAATTTTAGTCACCTCGTCAAAATTTAGTCACTAAGGGCGATTCTATTTACAGTTAATTTGGCCCAAATTTTTAGTCGGTCCTAATTTTAGTCACCAAGCCAAATTTCAGTCACTTAGGGCCGACTAAGTTTTGGCCGATAAGGAATCTGAAATTTACGATTATGTTGATCAATATTTGAGATATTCATGTTTAGGCGAGGGAGAACTAAGGAGATAAGTTTACTGTAAGTCAAGAAAGGAAAGGAAAATGAACTAGAAGCACATAGTAAGGTCATAAGGGCCTTTATTTTTAGGCTGAAAATGATAATAGTGGATCCGCCCTAATATCCTTGAATTTTAAGCACAAAGTAGATAACAAAGTAGATAGCTGGACGCGAGAGAGCCTTTCATCTATTCCTCTTTGTGTTTTCATTTTATCCAAAGTTGTACCAAAAAATGAAATCTTCTAAAGACTTACGGTGGGTTTATAAACAGCTTGGTTGATTTTACCGACAATCCAGATGAACACGCGACCGTAAATACCCTTCGCGAACGCGTCTCGAACGTCTAAAGATTGTTCTGCACGAATAGGTGACACGATGACCTCTCCCCGTGCAAAAGTGGAGCGGTTTGTGAGTACTGTCACTAGTCTTTCAGCTGGTACCTGTTTTAAAAAAATAATAAGAGTGAATGTTCCAAGATTTCCGAATTTCATATTTACATAGAGCGCCTATTCTCGGAATGATTCTGGAAAAAAATTGTTTTGTACTGTTCTTGCACTTTCATCTCATTATCGCCCAACCGTCCAGTGCACGTTTTTTTATAAGAACAAACTAAATATGAACATAAAGCTTCGATGACCAAGTTAAGAACATTTTAAGGCTTTGCAGTCCCTTAGACGATTACATTAAAATACTAAGAAACGGTGAAAATAATAAGTACAGCTTCAAAACATTTTTAGTTTTAAAACTCAAAAAGTCAAGAGTGAATAAATTTTGGATTTCTTATAAAAAATGGTTTAAAAAAAAGATTGGAAATCTAGACTTTTATACGAGAAGAAGGCAGGAGTTGATAACAAGAGCTACTTACCTCAAACATGGTAGCAGTTGCATTAAGAGCGTTCAATGAAATGATTTCTGAAGCGTCTAGAGTTGATTCGTTATTCGCTGAAAAGAAAAGAGAGGCAATATAACCTCTAACTTGAACGTCGCTTGTTTTATCAAACTACCAAAGTATAGGCTCGTAACAAAACAGGCTCTACGTCATATTCTGAGTCTTCTCTAATAGCATACCGCAGTGAATCTAAAAATAGACATTGATTTTTCTGTTTGACCGAAATTCAATCCCATCACCCTTCGCGTTAACTACGCCTGCATGCAAATTACACTCAACTACAAAGAAAAAGTAATGACTTTCACGACTTTTTAATTAAAACGAAAAGGATTGTGGGATTGAGTAATAATTATGACGTTTGCATAACGGTGTGCTATTAGACATAAAGTGGGAGCGGTTGAACCACTAACAAAATTGATTTTGAAATATTAACTAACAGATTCGTCGCGTCGTGCTTAATGCCTGTAGTAACAAGAGCCCAAGTTAGCAAATATTTGGTCTACTAGAATTAGTAGTAATTTAGGCATGGGCAAAATAATGGGAAGGGTCAAATTATAAAAATTGATATTTCCCCGTTACGATGATTGTATCATTATACAACACCAATATTACGGTATTTCATGGATTATCAATGACTCCAGTCTAGTGAATATCGGATTGGCAATGGCAAAGCGAGCTAGACAAGTTTCACTTACTTTTAAATTTGATATTTCCTAAATGTAAAATGCCAGCTAATAGTTTGAAGATGTATGACGTTTCTGCGTCGGAAAACATGAGCACCTGAACAAGAGAAATGGAACAAAAACATTATGAGTGAAAGAATACTTTAAAGATGCGTTTAATTGCACACCCTGTCTCATTAACATGAACCAGCTGATGTAAGAAAAAGTGAACAAAAACATTACGAGTGAAAGATTACTTTAAAGAAATCCAGGGAAAGGAGTGGCGCCCTCCCCTACCTTCGGGTAGACAGCTATACGAAAAGGGAGTCTTCGGGTCGCCCTCGACTGCGGCCGCAAACTTACTTACTTAAAGATGTGTTTAATTGCACACCCCTGTCTTAGTAACATGAACTGGCTGGTATGAAGGAGCTAACCTTAAATAGGGATGGCTAATGTCTCAAATTGCAATGCAAACAATATCAAGGTATTTAATCGGGTGTATCGAGATGATACAGGGGTGTAATCACGCAAAAGTATATCCAGAGGACTGCTAATTCCAAAAATACACGAACCTTCATGGAGCCACGAATGGTGCTGAACTCCTCCACCTCATCCATACTTTCGCATGAAATACAATTCCCTTGTGTCAAGTAATGGTAATCCTCTGCTTTGGTCAGCAAAAATCTCTGTTTCTCTGACGAAGACATCCAGCTAACATTCGGTAGAGACGCGTCTTGCTGAAAAGACAAAGTTTAGTTTTGTGGCAGAGGATCTAACCGGGTATGAACTGTACGGAAAAACAGTATCGCGATTTTGACAATTTGATAATGATCCTTTGGATCTTGAAATAAGTTTCTCATTTTCTCTATCGAGCAATATATACTTGTGATAACTGTTTCGTGAGTAGTAAGGAGGTTATTTCTTTCATTCCAGCGTTATTTACTGCATATAGAATCAGAAAACCTAGCCAAATAGCGTTTATGATTGTAATAAGAGTGAATGTCGAGCACAATAGAAGAAAAAAAACTCTTAGAGTCTAGAAACTCTAGTGTCTTGAACTTTTTTTCACTAGTTGATCTAAAGCAAATTTCAATATATTACGAAAACCAACCTGAGATACGAGGCGAGACTTCTCCAGTAGGTATTGATCGATCTTTGCACCTTCGATGACGCCCTCATACGTAAAGTGTACATCGATGTATTTGCCGAAACGTGAGGAGTTATCGTTACGTACAGTCTTTGCGTTACCAAAAGCTAGAACGAAAAATGAAATTCTCTATAAGTTGCGACGGAGAGGGTTAGTTTCTGATTTGACTAGATCCTGATCAACTGGGGACGACGGTAAACACTTTTTTACCATTAGTTGGTCAGAATTGTAGGTTATTACAAATCGCTTCAGTCACTCTATCGTCCTCAAAAGTGCAAATACATAAACTGGCTAATAATGCAAGTTACCCAGAGTGTGTTTCAAAGTTCTAATTAGGTGTGTGGTCAGAGTTTGATAAAACAACGTCGATCGAGTGGAGAGATTTTTGCAAATAAAAAGTATTGCTTGGTATATCAGAGGTAAGACAATGCCTTTCACATAAAGTGAAATATTCTCTTAAATCTGATAAAACAGATGCGGGATTGTTCACAGGGAGCAGCAAAAGAATGAAGTCGGTTGGTTACCTTCCCATGATGGGATTGGCTTCCAAGATTTGTTGTTCGATCCACGAATGTTGACCACTGATGGCTGCAAGGTATTGAAGAATCAATTTGGTGGATTCTGTCTTCCCTGCTCCTGACTCTCCACTGTGAAAAGAAACAAGATAAATTGTTACCATTGAGTTCTAAATTCAAGGTTGCCAAAGAAAGAAGTAAGGACTGTTCGATTGAGAAAATTTCTTCCAACTTAGGTTCTAAACAACGACATTTAATTAGTGGGTCAATCTAGCTTTGCTAATGGAACGATTAAATAAAAATGATATTCTCCAATTCATAAATTACACTACGGTGAAGCATTCTAATGCCGAGCATTCAAAGCTAATGAAACACTGACTGCGTTCCTTTCTGTACCATTAAGAAAAGTCCTACTATATCTGAGTAATTTTCAAAAGTTGAGTTTATGAAGTAAGAGCCTTTTTTCGTTTCAAAAGCAACATGAGAGTGGGATAGCTTAACAAAATATTACCTGATAATAATACATTGATCGTGTTTTTCGCGGCGCATGAAATAATACGCGTTGTCCGATATTGCGAAGATATGAGGTGGAAGTTCACCAATCTTTCGACCTTGATATTTCTTGATGTGTGACACATCGTAGATGGGATAGACTTGGTAAGGATTGACAGCTACAAGAATTGAACCTGTGTATGTCTAAACAGCAAAATAAAATGATATAACCTTTGTTAACTAGTGAAATTATCATTTCTTGTACCTTACCAATTCGATTATAGTGAACAAATACTCAATCTGCTGCACCAATAGTAAACCAACATAACCCTTTTCTAAATTCAAATATTTTGGTAATGAGAACCAGATTCTCAATTTGAGTTCGAATTACCAAGAGTTAACTCCCATTGATAGAAAGTTTCTAAATTGTTTCGGATAGAGTTTGACGGTGGTAAGTTCTGAACTAATCATAATCAGATTTGTCCTTCTTTACTGAAAAGTAAAATTGGTCAAAACTCCACTTACATAAATATTTTGTTCATAATATCGTTTGAAGAGATTGCGAAGTATACCAGCTTCATTCAAATCTCCCAATCGAATCTAAAATATCAAAACAGAACATTAGTTTTCCTAAACAGTTCATTTCTTATGAGGAAATTTTAAATTGAGCCATTAGGATTCACATTTTGTGATTAATTTTGGACTAAAAAGACAAGACAATCAATTCATAGTTACGAGATTTTCTATTAGTAATTATGATAATGAGATTGACTGTAACAAAGTGTTATGGTCACCAATCTGGTTATGCCACAGCAAACAAACAAACAAACAAACTTAGCATCTGAGGAAAAAAACACAATTCATTTACTAAACTAAAGGCGACAAGAAGACGTCTTGATTTAAAGTAAACATTAAAGCTTTTGGAAATTTATATAGCTTTATGTTCAAAGTAACATTTCAAGCTAGGCCCTATCAGTTTGCTGATGGTAATAAGAGGTTTTGGAAACACATAATTACCATATCATTGACTCCCTCAGCACTGGTTTCATGCATGGGTTTCAAATTACCAATCTCTTGGGCTGAGAACCAATGGTCCTGTAATATAAACAGTTGATGCATACAGTTTTCAAATATATTACTTTTAAAAGGGATAGGATTGAGATTAAAGATTAGTCTGAAGGCTACAGTTGTGTCAAAGCATAACTCGAACGACCACGGTGAACGCAAATTCATTTGTTATAGTTATACTAACAATAGCAATTTCGAGATATGGAGTATAAGGTTTATAAGGATTGTTAAGAAAACTTGTTCAAAAATTCAAAGAGAAATTCGATTTATAGAGGTTCAAGTTAAAGAGACTACACTGTATGAACAAAGAGGTGAAGGGAAAGTAGCATATTCCAACACATTATTATTGTATTATTTAAAAGAAAGTATGTTTGTACCGCTCCTTCATCATCCACAACTTTGACACGACTTCCATCATGGTGAACAACTTTTGCACCTATAGGAACTTCAAATTCACCTTTCTTGCAGGGGAGCCACACATAATCACCCTGTGGAAAACAACAAAAATTAAATAGAGAAAATGTATTATTATTATCATTATTAATTTATTTGTCAACACAGGTCAGACTCTATATACAAAACTATTATATACAAACTATACTGTATACAATTTCATATATATTGGCAGTAAAAACTGATGTGGACCTGCAGGCTAAGAAACAAAAAAATAAAACCGCTGCAAAGACGATGTGTATTTTATGCAAGACTAAGGAGTAAGGCTAGGTTAAAAGTGTATCTGATAAATTAAGGAAGAGGATTTAGAATATGTGATTTAGAATAATGTAAAGATGCACTATGAACACAATTAGAGTCAATCAAAGAACAGTTTTAAAACGATGAATGGGAGGGAATGCAGACACCGTCGCTAGAAGGTGTCTCATTCAGCCATCCAATTATTGGTTCCTTTGACATCCCAAAAAAACACCAAACAAAAGGCTCATCTACTAATAGTTTCTCCAATAACTAATAACATTGTAATAAACTAGTCAATTATGATTGAAAATCATAGGAAATGATTGATATTTAATTGGTATGTCTAAGTGGTAACAATCACTATCATTAAGATGTTATAATTGCCTGCAGCAAACAAACAATAAAGTCTAACATGGAAGAGCAAGATAATTTTGTTTTTCTGTATTTAAACTTTATAAATTCTTAAAAGTCAATTGATTTGAATAGTACTACTAGGCAAAGAGCATTTCTAATAAAAAGGCTGTAGAGTTTAGTTTAATGTTTAAAAATAAAAAACAAAAAGGTAACTTTACCTGGGTAAGGATGGGCATTTTCTATAATGTTCTTTTCCACCAAGACAACAATTAGTAGCTCATCACCAGTTTGTATACATATTTTATTTTGTCTGTCTGTATACACAAAAAAACAACATTATAATATACCATTACTATGGATAATCTTTGTAATGTGGGCTTATCATATGCTCTACTAACCTGGATTTTTACCAAAGAAACTTTACAACACAATAAAATTGGTAACAGCCTGATTAAAACCAAACATTACTACTGGTTGAGTGAAAAACTTGAAAAACCAATGAGTGAATTGATGAAATATAAAAATCATAAACCATACATTGCCCAAAAAAATTAACCATGATTTTCTCTTCATATTTTTCCAAATACCCTGTTCAGAAGAAAAAGTAAATTATGATGTCAGTCATAAACTTCTCTCTATGACATACCGTACACCTTAAACTTTCTACTCTCTTTCACTTACTTTAATGGTTACTAAGGTTCTCATAAGGATTGAAATAATAAAAAAGATGATATTAAATTAGCAGTAGTTAAAGCCGTCTCTCTATACAATTATGATGTCAAGGAGTAATGTAAGGTATGACTTATTATAGTAATCAGAGCGTTGTAAAAGTATCATTGAACTTTCACAATAGATTGTATTGAAACAACCTGCTGTTTTGTATCCCCATCTATTGAGAAGTGAATAAAAAGAAGTAATAAGAGGTGAATGATGCCTTCTTATCATTTGCTATAGAAGCAGGATGAGGAGATTATCATACTGCAATGCAAAGTATAAAATGTTACTTTGTTATGTTGACAAAATTTTCTCATGAAATTGGATTTCTTGCGGTCAAGTTAAAAGCCAATCATCATCATCATTACATCTTAAGAAGACCAGATAATGTAAAAGTTCTTAACAATTTTTCATAAAAGTCATGAAATCATTTAAATATCATAATTGAGCTTGATGCGAGATTGATTATAATTAGCTCATTTAAATTAGAACAAACTTATCAAACATAATTTTCTACAGAGAACAATTCTGAGCTCCACATTGATAACTTTCAATTACAGAAATGCTCTAAAACTTTTTGTAAAAGTGATTGAAGGCTTTTCATTATTTTAATAGTAAAACTTTATATTAGGCAAAAAAAATAGCAAATTTCAGGTCTAGAGATTTTCATGGGCTTTTCCATAAAAGAGGATGATATAAAAAAGAAAATCAAATCTTTATTAAATGGAGATTCTTTACTTTATTCTCACAGCAATAAATTCTATTTCATTTTCACATAAAGATATCCCACTGAGAGATCATTTTCACAGTTGGAAAGTGAAAGAGAAAAGAAGAACATTGATTCTCGTCCCCCATCCTAAAGTTAGACAAGAAAATCCAGTAAACCCTTAAAAGTAATAGAGAGGAATTAAAATAATTCCCATGTACCTTACTTTCCTTTGGGTTCTCATTCACTTTGATACAGAAATGTTTCAAAAAGAGAGAGAATCTGCTATCTTTATATTTATCTTGATAAAATGTAAGGAGTGTTGGTCTCTATAATTTATAAACCTTTATCGTACGCCATTTTAAATCCTTATTTGTAAGAAGGTCAGAAAGGAAATACAAGGGATAAATGAAAAAAGCTTTTTCGTAATAATTTGATACACAAACTAGACATACTTTTCTGCAATTTATACTGCTATATATAAACACTCTTTTTTATAAGAACCAATGAGATTGTTCTTATTTTTCTGGAACTTTGTGCCTCAAGTTGTTCTTATCCCATTTTTATTTTCAACACAAAATTGAGGTATCTTAGGCTCAATATCCTATTTTTACTACTTTGACACTTAGAAGTTTGCTCAAATTTTAATTATTAGTGGCTCATCATTATTCTTTAAAAAAAACTTATATAATTTTCATATCTTGGTGTTTTTAGCCTAATTGTTCTTATAATAAATCTGTATAATAACCCATACAGCAAGTATAAAACGTTCACCTTGTTAGTCTTGTTAGGCATACCATATTTCTTACAATGAACCCCACTATGCTCTTTAAATATCCAAGATTTTTTAGGTGTATCTATCACCTTTTGTTTTGGTTTTTCAAAATTTGTGAAAGCTCAAGTTGAACTTTAATTGTTTCTTAACTTATTTTCTTACTCTGAGCTTGAGCAGTCCCTTAACAATCCCTTATTTTTCGGACATTATCAGCCTGAAACTCCTTACAAATCACGACCTTATTTCAACAAGGTTCTATCCTGTTCTATCATGAATTTTGAAAAAATTGAGTTTTTTGGTTCATAACGTTTAAAATGCCATGAGAACTAATTGTTAACGCTGTAAACTTTCAAATATCTTAATTCCATGACTCAAAATAGCATATTCCACTAAGTTCTATCAGTTAATTTGGTCTTTGGCACATTACAACAAAGTTCTATCGGAAATCTTCAAGCAAAAATCCTTAGCACGATCCGCGATTATGTCTTTTCCAATAATTTTAAGGTCAACAAGGTTCATGAGAATACAAGATTTCTTTGATATTAAACTGAAATTTGTGAAAATTCCAACTGGGAAAGCTATTTTATCTCTTTTTTGTCATTTTAAAATATTTTTGCATGCTATTTCTTCTTTAAAATTTATAAAAATGAAGTAGTTTTAGTAAGATGGAACCTTGTTTACTTTGCGCATTTCTGAGTCTTCAAGGTTCAAGGTTCTATCAAAAATTTTATTTCTTTCAATACTCTTTAATATTTTGGTTTTTCACAGCTTTAAAGATAATTATTCATGCTAAAATGATATTTCTGTAACAGAAAAAAAGCAAAGTGAAGACCCAAGCTTCAAACTAAAGGTCTTTTTTAACGTCACTGAATTTTCAAATGCATTTTACTAAAAACCGCAAATTGCTGAGTTGGAACATTGTTGAAGTAAGGTCGCAAAATATTTGTGCATATTTGATTTCTGTCTTGTTAGCGCGGTTGGTAGAATTTTGGGTTTGAAAACCATAGTTGCTTACATTTGATGCTTCTAGCCGAGGTTTGGGAGTGTATTAGAATCAGCTTCAGAAATGCAGTTAGGAACATTTGGCGAGTTCCTGTACGCGGCCGCAATCAAAAAAATCATAACGTCACTCAATAAAAAAAGGCGTTCGTGTCTTTTCGCACTTTTTTTAGCCTAGACGATGTAGCAAACATAGTAAGTATAAGCACACTGTGCTTTTAATTGGCTGACAATTTTTTTTGCGTCGGAAAAACTTTTTCAAACTTTCAGCGATGATTGATCAAACTGTTACAATGAAAATTATCCAGCGCATTTTTTATCTTCTTACCTTCTTCATCTTTAATGAAGCACTCAAAGTTTACTGAAAGTAAGCACATAAGATATTCTTATAATTAATGATATTCATTTAAACACGCTCCGTTATATGCGCTGCGGTGGAGTGCATGATGTAACTCGCGCGGCAACTAACTCGCCTTCTGTTGGAAGATCATATTGGGCGTTTTGGCGTTACCACCCTCGACGCAGCGAGCGCCTTTGTCTTTCCGCAACTCTTTCCACCATTTTAGATGGCCTTAACAATAGATCCAAAAGGGCGCCATAATCTTGGAAGATAATTTGTTTTGGTCTCCGGCTTTGGGAAGTAGCAATGTTTTTGGTTGTTTTCGATGGAAAATGGTAAGAAACTTAAGTTCACAAGTGTCATTTAGTTTTTGCTGGCTTATAGAATGGCAGGATCTTGGATGGTTTCCCTAACTGAAATGTTAGAAAATAACTCAGAACACAGTTGAATGGGAAATAGTGAAAGAAGAAAAAACCATGGAGAGTCATTTATATTTTCTATCTTTCTTTATCTACCCAGCACCTGGTAAGATAGCTTTTACTCACTTAATTTGTTGGCTGAAATAACTTGCCTGTTGAAATCAGATTCTCTCAAAGAATTCGAAGATCATACTTACAATAATGGAATCCTTTTCAACTGCAGGTTTATGCTGTGTCTAAAATCTAAGGAGTTGTGTTTATTAGCTTTTGTAATAATTTTTTAACCGAAATTGTTTTTTAACCGAAATTGTTTTTCAACCAGTGTTAAATAAAGATACAGATATTGAATATGTGTTGCCTGAAAATACACTCTTTCTTAACCAGTATGTTGTAAAAGTCCCAGAATGTCATGTAGCCGAACGATTGTTTGGAAACCATAGTTGCTTGATGCTTGCATTTAGTTGATCGATTGTGCAATAAAAGGTCCAACGTCAATAATCCTCCTTCCTCTTCAACGTACCTACGTTTCTGCACCTCTAACTACTACATTTCTATTTCTATCTCTATTTCTATCCATTTATAAAGCCTAAAAAAGCTAACATCACAAACAACACAAACTCAATGTAGATAACTCTCCCACCAAGAAGATCCTGGGTGATTTTTGTCACCCTCTCAAAAGTAAGTGTTGGGTTATTTCAGAAGCTAGTATGAAATAGAAAGTGAAACTCTTCTCAGTTGGAATTTGAGACATTTGATTTTTTAACAAGTTTTTTCACAACAAAAAGAGAAAGATAAACAAATCAATTTCTCAGTGCGACACAAACAGCCATATAAACAAAACTCAACATTCTCACAAAAGTTGTCTTTTTGATTTCCCAAACATTCGTCTCAAGCGTTCCCTTCCACAATAATTTATGTAATTGCAATTGCGGTCAGTCCACAGTCGGCTTCAACATATACACGTGTTTTTATTTCCGTGACCGAAGTGCCTACTAAAACAATCCGGGGGTAAATAGCGAAGCAACACAGCAGATTATTCGTAAGTATCTTTTGGCATTGACAATCAAATACAATATATTATACTATATTTCCTTAATTCAAAAATAAAAAATTCATTTTTCATTCGCGAAAAATAAAAATAAAATAAAAATGAATTAATAGTACATACTAAGGACACCCCCGTCTTTTACTCTCATTTAATTTCCAATCTCGGAACGTGAAAACGCCCGTCCGCCCAATATCCACCAAATCAGCTTAAATAGCTTAATTAACTTTAAGTGGTCCTTTGACATTCAAAAAATAGTATTGTAAAAATTATAAATTATAATAATTACAAAAAACAAAAGTTTGATACTTCATTAGTGAAATATTCAATAAATGCCTGGTTTTCAATTTTCAGTGGGCGTCTTCGAGGGCTTCGGTTTATCGCGCAATTTTTGCGTCACCAAACTTTTCTCGGCCGCGCGTAATAATATACATTGCCAAATTTGGTTCTCCATTGTCGAGTCAGGATCGATGGTGACGTCAACTAAGCATAAAAAGAAAGGATGGTGTCAGTTTTATGCATATATTAATTTGCGAGATTTTCTATTCGCCGCGCGAGCGCACTTTTCGTAGACTAGTCGGAGTACTTTCTTTTACTCGCGGGATTGATGGTAACTTTTCATCTTCGTTATTTTTAAAATGAAGCACAACCGAAAAAAAACGAAACTCAGAAAGTTGCGTATTTCCAGTGAGTAAACGACTCTGACAATTAACAAAATTGATGATGATGATTTTTTTTCGGTCAGGCCAATGTCTCGTATTGGGGGTTCTAGTCTTGAGCCCAAAGCCTACGCAGGATTGCAGCGTTTGGGTAAACGAGACAAAACTCTAAAAAAGCTGGTGTTTTGACGCGCTTCCGTGCTCTCGAAATATCGCGGTTTGAGACGCACTGTTTCTAAGAAACGAGATGGGATTTTTTAGCATAAGAACCAAAAAATAAAGAAATTATGGTTAAATAGAGACATTTTCAGTGGAAAATGTATCAGAATATACTTAATTGTTTTTACCTTTCTACTTTTCAGCATATACACTCACAACACAACCACAACCACCACACAGCTTTATAAAAAAATCTCGTGTTTACATTTTCAGATTTGTTCGCAAAACGGGCATTCCATTTTTCCGGATTTTTTCACTCTGTCCGGATAGTTTTTTGAGACGGTTCCCGCAAAAGAAAATCGCAGAATGAATAATTTAGCAAATATTTTCAATAGATTTCATTTATGAGTAATGCTCAAATATGAATGAGGGCATTGATAAATAGTGTTAGAAATAGATCTCAAATATGCAATGTAAGCAAAGATAAAAAGGACAGCCATTTCATTTTAGGTTTAAGCTAGACTATATCTGTATTATGTAATAGGGGAATAGGGAAGATAGGGGTTAATTTTTCGGGAGCCGAAAGATGGCGAAATTTTCCGGATATAATTCAGCGTTCAAAGTAATTTTTTGTTGCCTAATTTTTTGCCCAAATTCAAAAGTATCAGTTTCCTGAAATTTTGCGACAAAAAATAACCTGGTTAAGTAGAGCTTGCTCCATGCAAACCTAACATGTAGGAATGAATTGGGATGTAAAATTTTGTAAAAGAGGAAAAATGCACGGTAACTACCCTCCAAGGCTTGATTATTCATAAAAAGGAATCAGTGAGAAGCGAGTTACATGGCTTACAGAGAGTGGAAATGAACAACACCGTGTAGATTTTTTTAATACATTTAGACACAAAATTTGTAAACAGAGCTGACGGTGATTGATGTCTACCCCTAAACACCTTAGGGGCAGCGGCTCTACTTTGAGGAGTGGTAGGGCCATGGTTTAGTGTCTAAGGAGACGCCACCATGGTTGGCGCCGACGGGAGAGGATTTTTGATAGCCCTTCTAGATCGCCTAAAACAGGTCTTTTTCGAGGCTTTTAAATAGAATTTAGCTGAATCAGAATCAGTAAAGTTTCTTTTTGCTTTGAAAAATGTGGTCGGGCCAAGGCCCGGGTGGCTGCCGCGGCCCCTATTTATAGTCAATGGAACGAAGGGAGTCGAGGATAATTCTTTCTAAAAGATTTATATTTCGAAATGATATTAATGGAAGTGATTTTTACCTATTTACACAAAAAATCAGACATATATAATTATATTTACAAAATAAGACAAAAGAAAAATAAGAGACGGAAGAAGCATCAAAACACGATTAAAATGCTACTTTGGTTGTCTTTCATAGAAGTTTTGAAAAACAGTGTTAGAATCCAATATTTCACGAAAAATGTCGAAACAGAACAACAGAAACTACACTAGGACTGATCGAATTGATCGTTGACGAAATTTTCGGAGATCTATGGTGGCCCATGAGTGCCAAGTTAAATTTTTTTGACATTTCTATAAAAAAAATTCAAAATAATTTACTTTTCACATTCATTTTAGCAATAGCTTTTAATTTAAGTTTTGAACTAAATTTTGATTCAAAATTGATTTACTTTCTATTTTCGTTTCAAATTTAAAACAGGTTTGTTTTCAAAAACGATTTCCAACTCAGCCCATCGAGGCCATGTCATTTTAAAATCAATTTAAAATTTTTTTAAATGAATTGATCTGACAGCCCATTGAGGCCATTCATAGAAATGAGTAAATTTCAACAGATAAAGTTTCTTTTGATAATAGAACGAACAAGTTGTTTGTTTTTTGGGGTTTCCTCGGAGCCATAAATATTAAAGCATATGGCGGCAACAAGAAAGGGGTTGGAAGTAAATAAAACTTCCCTCCTATTACACTTTTTTTTATAAGAACCAGTAAATTTTTGCTGAGGCTCGGCTGTTCTTAATTTTTTGGCACTTTAAGCCTTGAATTGTTCTTATTTTGTTCTTATTTTTTCTAAAGTAAAAAACATTTACTTTACTATTTAAAGGATTTTAGAAACCAGCGATTCTTTTTGCTATAACCCTCTAACTTCTAACTTCAGCCTCTCCACTGTTCTTAAATTGTTCTTATTTTTTGGCATTTTTTAGCCTCATTGTTCTTAAAGATTGTTCTTATAAAAATAAGTGTATTTCCTCTCTTCTTAACATTTTTCCTTTCATGCTCGCATGCTGCATATTAAGAAAAAATTCGACTCTTTATTTACACATATATACATCAAAACAAAGGCTCTTCATGTTGCCCATTGTTTGATGAATAATTTTGTCTGCAAAAAGAAGTAATTTTTTAAGACAAAATACAACCCACCAGCCAAACAATGAACAATAGAAAGGAAAAGCACTGTGACGGACAAAAAATCTCTCATTTATGGTACCATAGAACACTGGAGTAAAGGATATCATTTTATACTCTCCTACACATTTGTAAAAATGTTTGGGGTTTAAGCACTAAGTTGTTTTGGCCTTGATGGGCCGTGAACTGTAAACAATCCAATAAGTAACCATAGTAACTTCAATCTTTTAAGCCTGTAGGGGTCTGGAGACAAAGCTGTCTTTGGCACTGATGGGCTACGTGAGAAAAGTGATTTTAAAAATAAAAAAACAAAATGCTTTTTAAAATGATATCGAAAAGTAAATGAGAATTAAAACAAAATGTAAATCATTTGTGTGGCCTTGCTGGGTCGTATTTTAAGTTGTTTTTAAAGTCATTTTGAAAACGAAATTACTTTTAAATTGATTTTGAAATGAAAGTCAATTTAAATTATAAAATGAAAGTTATTTTCATTTATAAAAAAAATCCTTTTTTGAGTTTTTCAATAAAAAATTACTTGGCACTTGTGGGCCACCATAGAGATCCAAAGACGACAAAATAATGACTGATTTAACAAAAATAAAAAAATGAAAAAAATGGAAACAAAATTCTTTTAATTTTTTAGTAATAAAAAATAACTCAAAATGTTATGGGAAGTATTAAAAATAAAAAGAAAATAAAAACAAAAGTTCTCACAAGAGAGTACACGTTTGACGTCAATTTTAAGATTCGATAAAAGGTTTTATCATGTGGTGCAATATGCACCCTAAAATCCTTCAAAGAGAGAGCACTGGGCACATACGTAATGTCTATTAGTATAACTCTGCCTGTTCTTAAATCCACACAAATTGGGATACAACCCTGAAGCAAAACAACTAAAAAAAATACCTACCAAAGCACGTTACACTCTCAGTCCATTCAAAGTCCCCATTACCCAGTAGTAAGTCTTTTTCAAACATCAATGGCACCAGAAGGTCTTGCATTGTCAGTGGAAGACAAGAGGGGCGTTCGTTCGTTGGTATCATACTCTCCTCCTTCGTCGGCGCTCGTCTCTTCTCCATCACCCTCCGACGGGGGTGCGGAACTTGTGCTCGCGCGATCCAAACTTCGTGAAGAATTTCTCTTCTTCTTCTTCTTTTTCTTCTTCTTTTTTTTGGTTTCCACCGATTGTTTACAAACCGGACACACTTTCTTCCCGGACGTCAACCATGGGTCGACACACTTGCAATGGTAAGCTATAAAACAAAAATGGTGTAAGTTTCAAAGAAGTCAGGTATGTTTGATCCCAAGTTACGCTGAAAAAATTTTTTTTTGTTAGAGACCTGTAGAGTTCTATCAGCATACAATCTGCTTGAGCCATCTTTTACCAATGATGTTAGCCTACTTTCATGCAAAAAATAAGAAAACATTAATGATCCAATTTTTCACAAAGTCCAAAAAATCCGTTTTTTAGCCGTTTTTTGGCCCAAATTTGCCCAAAAACATTTTTTTTCGAAAATCGAGCTCCGAATTAGATTTTTAAAATTTACAGATTTTACAAATTTACAGAAAGGCGATGGAACTGTTAATAGACGCCAGGAACCATATAGTCTATGAAAAAACTTCCAACAAGGACCGGTGGATAGACTTTTAAAATGCTAAATTGAAAGCCGAATTCGTGGAGAATGAGCTAGGAAATAACAATTTCATTTCTCTCTTGCTTAATTTTGGAGAGGTAGAGGTTGGCCCCCAAAGGTCATAATACCATAAGGCAAAGAAGACAATCTAAATGACGCATAAATTTAACCGAACAACAACCGAAGGGTGAGAGTTAGAGTCACTTACCATGGTTACAAGGGAGGATTCGTATTTTATCGTTCTCCTCGTAATCTTCGATACAAATCGCACAACAATCATAATCGTCCTCTGCACAAAGGAAAAATAAGAATAAAAATGAAAAGAATTTCGAAAAGCATAAGCGTACAACTTTCGCGAGCAGAAACTTTCGCAATTTTCGCGAAAACAAATGTTTTTGAAAATTCTTGAAAATGTAATTTGCGAAATTTCATCCTCCCGAAAAAAATCTAAAAAGAAAATTTATTCAAATTTTCCTCTTCGATGATAGCAAGAATAAAATTTAGTGTAAAATTTATTCTAAAGTCCATTAATTGTGGTTTGGGAACATTTGAGCGATCAAAACACTGGCTTTATTTATGCACCGAAAACTTAAATTTTCTACTAAAAATACACCTCATTCGCAAAAGTTTATGTTCACGAAAAAAAGTGGTGTGAATTTTGCGATCTTTCGACCTCGCGAAAGTTTCTGCACGCGAAAGTTCGTACGCCTAAAGTAATCGATTTGATTTTCTTTAATGACCAAATTTCATTTTGTTAAACAAGTGGAGTCCTAGGCAGATTCAATAATCCACCATTATAAATTCAAACAGGCTTTTGAAGCGTCAAGTGCCGTGACTACCCCGTACGAATATCTTACAAACATTATAAATCAGTATAAATCAAACCCATCCTCCTAGAACGTTTCACTTTTTCGAAAGTCCAAGGCTTACAATTGAATACAAATGTTTCCCAGTTTTTGCGACTTTTGTTATTTATGGGTTCCTAGGTGAAAAATCACAAAATACGCCAAAACTGCTGGTTTTTAAGCTTGGTAACTTGAAATTTTTCCTCATTGTTAAAGCTTTGACAATCCACTAGAAAAAATCTATGAACGAGTTTTGAAAGACTCTATTGATGTCATTGTGGTGCAGCGTTTTCATTTAATAAGTTAGAAACATTAACTGCTAAAAGTAGGAAACCCATTTGGGGCTAACGACACGCTAGGCCCCAGAACAACATTACATACATGTTTAAGCATACAAAAATCCAAAAGCTGGCTCGGAAATGCTTAGATCGAGAGCTTTACAAAGCTGAAAAATGCTTTGAAGGATGCTTATATCCTAAGCAAAATTTCGAAAATCCGTAACATTCCAGTCAAAAACAAACAAATTCTAAAAATGAAAGCTCAAGGTAATGTTTAGCATATGCTTAAATTTTTGCCATATATGAGCCTAGTTATGCTTATATTATAAACGCAATGTTTTTAAGAAAAACATGTATCACACAAAATTGTTTCCGTCCGGATCTTAACGACCATTCATTACGAGATTGCCTATCCGACAAATGGTATAAAAAGACCCAAAAATATGACAGAAGGGGAGGAAAAAGAGGAGAGAAGAGAAGGAGAGACAGACGAAAACAAGAGTGACGGAGAAGCACGAGTTTAACATCCTTGTCGTTGTTGTCTCTGGAGAAGATTTAGTTGACGTCGAAAAGTACATCTTTATTGGAACAATCTGAAATTTTTAAATGGTGTTGGTTTATCATTAAAATGACATATAGAGATTTTTCAAACAAAGACTTACTAATGATTGTTTGGAAATGAATACCAGTATTTGGTTAAACCTTGATTAAGTAGGCTTAATTTTATTTTTGTTTGTGATTTTCTATAACCATAGTGTGACACGGGTGAGAACTATGAAGGAAAGGCTGAATGGTCAGACCCTAATTCTTCCTAAAGTGTCACGCAATCAGAGTTCGAACAGGTAGCTTTCGCACAATCTATATATGAAGATATTTGAAGATATATTTTCTTGTTTCTTTTGTTTCAATTTTTTATTATAATTTTACGACATTTTACGACCCTACGACTTGTAAAAATTTTAATTTTTTCCAACAAGTTAGATCATTTTGTATATAGCTGATGATTGTACGCAAGAAACTTAAAGTACTACAAAAAATGTTTTGAATTTTTGTTTTATTATGAAGCTTTAGAAAGGCCAAGACACGAGAAACTGACAAGATTGATCTCAACTTTGAGATATAAAATATTTTAGTATAGAAATGTCTTTTAAATGATAAACCAACACCATATAAAAATTTCAGATTGTTTCAATAAAGATATACTTTCGACGTTAACTAAATCTTCTCCAGAGACAGCAACTACAAGGATGCTAAACTCAATTTCGTAACGAATGGTCGTTAGGACCCGGCGGAAATCACTCCGTGTGTTATGTAATGTCGTTCTAGGGCCTAGCGGAAGTGTCGTTAGCCCCAAATGGGCTTCCTACTTTTAGCAGTCAACACAGGAAAAAGTCATCAGATCCTACGGGTGAGAAAACCCCCTTTCCAGCGCTGGAAATTTTAAAAATTATTTGTTCCACGTAATTTTTCTCAAGCTGCACAGTGGAATTTATTAAACCGGAAGATTTGCAAAATCCCACTGCGGACTTTTTTCAAAAAATATTTTAGTCTGAAGTTTTAGACGTGTAATATTGAATTAAACCCTTCTTACGAGAAAAAGCACATCACGCTAGTGTAAAACGTAATTTCCCCCATTGGAATTTCCCTGCAATAAAATTCGGGTACAAATTTGAATCTTTAGGATTTCCGATTTCACACCCTGGTCTTTATGTGAAATATTTTGATACATCGATACATCGGTATTACTAATATCACACTGCAGAAACCCCTAGAGTCTTTTTGATATATCTTAGGTGTGAATTTCAAATAAACACTTAGCAACTATATAGTCGACGAAAACTTACACTACAAAACTCTAAAAACGCAGAAGGTCAAGACAGACAAAGGAAAAAATCATTATAGTCGCGCGGCTGAGGTCGAAAAACGTTTCATTTCGTGATACATCTTTTAGATTCCAAAAAAAACAACGGAAACTCGCGAATTAGTATGTGTAGATTACAAATCAAAAAAGTTTCCACGATATTATCGTGCAAGTAACGAGTAATTGGCGATTTTTTGCGTTTCCAGGCAAAATTGCAAGGCCTGGAAATTCATGATTTTTGGGGGGTCTTCAAATTTAAAAAAAACCTATATCACATGATAGAGCTCTTCAAACTGAGCAGAAAAGTGTATTACACCAAAGTCCCAACTTCTCTAGATCAAAATTTATTGGGAGCTATCGAGCCAATGCTCACGAATGATCGAATACATTTAACAATTTATCAAATAATTGGTAATAGCTAGGTGGAGAATTGAAATTTCGGCGTGTGATTTTCGATTCGACCTTTTGATAAGCTGGGTATGAAGTTCAAATTTAGGCGTGTGATTTTCATTTTCACTATTCTCAGCACAATGTCGAGAGCAACCACCTCTTGCATGTTAATTTAGTTTTAAACCGCTGGAATTTGTTTTTTCAACGTGGGATTTTATAGAGTGGTATTTGGCACTTCCCACCAGAGTAAAACATTGCAGGGTCCCACGCGTGGGAAACATGTACTTTTCCACCCTTTTAATTTGACTTTCCCACCCGTGGGAACTGATGACTTTTTCCTGTGTAATGTTTCTAATTTATTAAATGAAAACGATGCATCAATCATCATACCTTTAGTGTATTTCTTAGTAGGAATCTTCTTCAGATTGGCCGGAGATAACCTTGATCTTCGTTCACGAATACGAAACCGACAATATCGACCGAGCTAAACAGTTAAAAAGATATTTTCATTTACATTCAGAAGATTCACTAAAGACCTTGAACGCTTAGAAAATAATAGAATAAAAAATATTTTGGCCAGACAAGACAAAGGACTATGGAACGTTGATGATTTCCATCATTCATACAAGTCTCTTTTCGGTTGGCAGGATGGCGGCTAGGGATGAGCTGAAGTTTTTACAAGACTTTTTTACTTCAATCATTGGTCATGTTTGAAGTAATAGAGATTACGCAAAATTGTTTTATAAATTGTATAATTTGTATAATAAGAGCCTGTAAAAACTCCATCTTATCCCAGCGGCTAGCATACATCCCCGCATGACTTGCCATAGAGCAACCAAAATCATGTTCAAATAAACAAAACAGGCAGATCATCGTGAAGAAAAACTTACACTGAACAGGAGCATGAAGAAGAAGCAGATGGAGATGACCACAACAAAAGGAATCAAATATAATTGGAAAGGTAGTTCAATTTCTGCCGTGATCTTGATCCTTGACCTGAAATCGAAACCAGACAAACTTTAAAATGATTCGTGGTTAAGAGTAAAAAGTGTCAGCTTTTTCCTTTTTAACAGCTATCTCCCAGTATTATTCATGATATGCACCAGTGGAGAGTCTTATGAGAACTTTAAAAAAATTTCCCATTCAATACGTCACTTAAACAATAGAAAAAGTGACGTATGTGAAAAAGTGACGTGGGAAAAAAATAAGAAAAGTTGCATATTTGCATAAGTCATTGCAGTGGTGCATATCATGAATTCTACTGAAATCTTCCCTAAGATATAGAAAGAACGCTACAAGATACTGACACCTATAAAATTGTAATAGTTTCCAAATAGTTTGCCTTTCGTTGCCTTCTTGAGGATAAGAGCTTGACAGAAAATGCAGTCAGCCATTTAGATTTTTTGCGTTCATTTCTGTCCATCCAAGATTGCAAAAACTATACACAGATTTCTTATTCTTAACAATTGAAATTGGTTAATGCTCAGAAGAGGGTGTGAATGCACCTGGGCGGCTACAGTCAAATTATGCACTGTAAAAGGAAATTTAAGTGAATCTGTGTAACCTTTAAATTGATAGCACAAATAGGAACATACCTTGTGGGGTAGAGTGACTGCTTCAGGGAGTTTCCTGCATCCTAAAGTGGAAAGAGATATGATGGTTATTGTCTGACTGATATTAGTTGTTGTTGTTTCAAAGGTTGATCATGATGAAGGTAGGCTGGCTTTGGGAGATGAGACAGAATGGATTTTCTAATATCATTTGATCAGTTTTTAGTAATTTGATTCACTTGAAAACTGTTTCTTCTCAAAATTCATCAAATCATGCCGACCGATGATGCACAGTTAAAATTAACAAGAAAAACAAAAAAGTATTTATTACAATTTCAATAAAAAAAGTCAAGACTTACTCTTGTTACCATAACAGACACAATGGCAGGACCTTCCCCTAAAATCAAATATCAGTTGATACAGATGTTGTGATTAAAGCCTAATTTGACGTTGTCATTCACTTGAGACCTAAGAGCTCAGCAAACAATAGATCAAAGCTCATTCAAAGAGTGACGATATTCATTTCTGATATGCATATTTTGAAAAACATGTCCTCTTTCAAGAAAACAAGAAAAAATGAGTCAAGAAAAACAACTCATGTCAAAATCAACTAAATATCAAACCCAAGAGACAGAATCCCTTTAATAATAATATTGTAACAAATTTAGTGGTACCGTCCATAGTGACAAGATCTTCATAGCCATTTCTGCGATAAACAATGATTGCTGCATAGCCTGCGTTTTGTGCATTCTGTGCCTGAAAGTGATAACAGTTGAAATTTTGCGTAAATTTTCTCTCTTTTCTTCATGTAGAATGATTATTTGAAAAAGTTATATGTAAACTTTCTAATTTTCATAATTAAAAATTACCTGTTGTTCATAGGAGCAGGTGGTTTGAGACGTTGACTCTTCTGCCAGTAGAAAGATATTACCGTAAACATATTGTCGATAGGGAAAAGAGTTCTTCAACGGTGTACATGCATTCAAAGGTTTTGCAAGATCCAACAAACCCTATATGACAAAAAGAAAATAGACAAAACCAATTCTAGCACCCCCCCCTCCAATCTTCTAATCCTATAGTAAAATTATTTCTTCAGCTCAAAATCTATAGTCAATGTCAATAGTCAATGAAAGAAAGCATAATGTCATCCCAGAATAGAAGGACTGAAATCTTCAAAAAATTATAAACATTTGGATCTTTACAACATGTTTCAGGTGGTTTTAGGCTTATAACATAGAAACAATCTCATGTTTAGTGAAATAGTGTATTTCAAATTGTGAAAATTTCAAATTGAAGAATTTGTACCACTATTCCTGTTTGTGGAATTTCTCTACCAAAATCTGCTTGTGCATCTCTGTACATCCCTGTCAATGATGACACATTGTTGAACTACAAAGACAATGTAAAAACGCTATATTTTCAGCACGCTTTATAAATTAAAAAAAAACAAAGGGGTGTGACCAATCACACACTCCTACAGACTCCTAAAGTCTTTATTTTGGTAATCAGACCATAAGAACTTGTTTCTTATCGTGTGTGCTTGATGACACTCCTTTAAGTCTTAAATGTGGTCTATGTGTATTACACCTGCCCCTCAAATGATGTAGTCTGCATTAATGTCATCAGAGGTCAGTGGAGCTAATGTAAGAGGTTATTTTAAAGGTTGCTGATAATGTTTCTGTTTTACAACATTTAAATATAATTCAAAAAAGAAAAGATTGTTCACTTACAATCAATACTTTGCCATCAACGTAGTAAGATAGCAGTAAATTAAAAAGTATAGCTACATATTCAATATTTTTCATATTTCATTATTTCACCTGAAAAATATGAAGCAAATTCAATCATAATTATAATCATCTACTAGATTCCTTTTATTAATTGATCAATGAGATCAAGGCGTTGTGATAGTCATGCTCATGTGATATAAAAATATCTAAGCTAGCAAATGGAATTCCATGATATTTCCTGAGGATTAGAAAATCAATATAGAATAAAATGGTAACCCAAATAGAGCCGATGCAGTAGACTTCAGCATAAAACTTTGCATTTTTGATGACGTATTGCCCATTTCCAGGGACTCAAGAAAATGAGACAAAATGACCCCATTTTGGAGATGTACTCTTTGAGCCCTCTATGAGATGGTACAATCACAGTTTTTGTCAATAAGGAACTTAAAAAAATTGACTTTCCAAGGTTCTCAATGCTTCCATGGCGATCTGCAACTAGATTAATCTAATTCAAAACTTTGAGGTGAAAGTAAAGGCAGAAATTTATTATTTTTTCAACGTGATTTGCATATATTAGAACAGAAAGAAACGCCTATTTGTAAAAGATTTGTTTAAAACCACCTCATTTTTTTATGAGTATCCCCTAAATTCATCGAAAAAATACACAATTCAACATTAATCTTAAAATCTCTTTTATTGTTAAGTACCATTAAGTGCTCTAACTTGGGACGATTGGTCAAAACATGGGACTGTCGATATCTGGCCTGTATTTTCACTTACTGTTAAATCTCTTTGACAACAAATTTGTTTTGATAACTCCACGTCTCCGCCAAGTTTATCAATCATACTTTCTGTCATAACATGTCACGATAACTTTCATTGATAGCGCGCCCTTTTTAACTTTTTTATTTTCCTTCAAAATGACCAGACACCAATTGGAGAATTAGAGAACGCCCGCTGCCTAACCCGCGTCTATCGCCCGATGGGATTAACAAATAACGAGTGTGTAATTTGCCGCGCGACGTCAAACACTCCATCGTTTGCCACTAATTTGGTCTTCTTCGTTCCAGACATGGTCTTCTTCGTTCCAGACATTTGCGTGTGTTCCACTTCAGATTTTCTTTCATATTTCGATTTAAAAGCCTACTCAGTGCGAAAGAGAAATCGTGTATCTTTTAATACGCCGTTAATAAACTCAAATTAAATGACTTTAGAGGTTCTGCCGTTTTGCCGTCCCTTGTTTTGTCAGATAGTCCCAAGTTAGAGCAGTTGACAGTATCCCCAGGGCTCAAACGATGAAAAGAAAATAAGCGGGCGCAACCGCCCTTGTAGTTTAATCCCGAGATTGAAAAAACTTGGAGAAAACCTTTGCTGTAATGTAGCTGAGGAATTTTAAAACACAGCATTTAAAATGAAACAAGTGATACTTTTATGGACCTATCTGGTTATGCATTTAACAAATATAATTGATATCTACGTGAGCATGACCGTTAAACAATCATTCAGAGCACAAATAGTGACGATCTATTAAAATTAGTCATTTGTTTCTTATAAAAAAAACGTTTAGAAACCAAGATTTCATGCTCTTGAAATAATCTTTCATATTCAAGACTTCGTGAGCAAAAAAAACATCTTTCTCGCTAAAAAATTGAGTAATTTGGCTAAGAACATTGATGTATGCTTATTAATAGTGATTCTTATAAGTAAAGATGCGTCTTTTTAGCTGAAAAATTCTTTTTTTACAAAAATCTGCTTGAGCCATCTTTTACCTACTTTCATGTAAAAAATCAGAAAAAAACAATGATCCAATGTTTCACAAAGTCCAAAGAACCCTTTTTTTAGCCGTTTTTTGGCCCAAATTTGCCCAAAAACATTTTTTTTCGAAAATCGGGCTCCGTCACATTTAAGGGTTTAAAGTTATGCATCTTTGTGCAAAAAATCATAAAGAATAAAAGAGCCAATCTCGAGAAAAGCTAATACCTAAGTAATTGATAATGTGCTTATAAAAAAATATCAAATTTGGCCAGTTTTTCTATAAAAACACGCTAAGCAACCAAAATTTCATGTCTAAACACACATACTCTCTAAAAGTAAGCCCTCATGAGCAAAAAAAACATCTATCTCATAAATTTGTCTAAGAACATTGATGTATGCTTATTAATAGTGATTCTTATAGATAAACATGCGTTTTTTGAGCCAACAAAATTTTTTTGCAAAAATCTGCTTGAGCCATCTTTTACCTATGATGGCACCCTACTTTCATACAAAAAATCATAAAAATTAATGACCCAATTTTTCACAAAGTCTAAAAAACCCGTTTTTTAGTCGTTTTTTGGCCCAAATTGGCCCCAAAATTTTTTTTTTCGAAAATCGGGCTCCGTCACATTTTGGCCACCACCATTTTGCACCTTTGTACCAAAAATCAAAAGATTCCTATGATTCAATCCTGAGAAAAGTTGGTAACAGACGAACGAACGAACGAACGGACGAACACAGGTTAATTTATAGGACCTCCACCGGGGTAGGTCCAACAAGACAGTCTATGCTTAAACTCCTATATCAAGATTACAGGATTTGGAGTGCGGGCTGATTTTACTTTCATTTTCAGTGGTTTCACTTTCGATTTCAAGCCAACATCTTAGCAATGGGGTGCTCCCCCATAGTTACAGGGGTGTGCAAAAAAACAAACATAGAAAGTTTTTCAAATCCCTTATTTCGATTGAACCTACAAAAAATGAAACTTTTCCATGTTTTACTTTTTTGCACTATATAATTCTTCAAAATGAAAATATTTAAGATTTAAAGTTCTTTCAATGACTTTTTACGGCACTTTGTTGACAATCTAACTCTTGCATCAAATTCCTGCTTTTTCCAGTAAATTGAAGATGAGAAAAAACTTAAGCTTAGAGGATCACGGATTGGAACAATATATGAAGGGTGAGATTTTACAGCCGTCCATCGTGCAAGGCACTGAGAGGCCACAGGTGCCAAAAAGAAGGGCAGATTTTGCTATAAACTTCTCTCACAAGGATTTACTTGTCATGTGTCATATGTGTTGTGTCAACTTTTCAACATTGTATTGTTGTACCGGGTGTGCCAAAAAAAATAGGCCTAAAATTGAAACTTTGACGTAACTTTTTTCAGTTAGAATAGAAACTTGAAATTTTACATGCGTCTTAAGCAACCTATGCCGAAGCTTTCCTGAAAGTTTCATTCTTATAGCTTTAGTAGTTTTAAAGTTGTGGAGATTTTCCTAAAGGATGTGAAAATGTGCTTGTTTATAGATTTGACATCAGTTTTTTTTCTGAAGATAAATTCAGAATATACTTTTTTACAAAGCAGTACTTTTGATGATAAAAGTAAAGACAAAAAAATATAATGAGTAAATCCGAGATTTGAGTTCACGAATAATGCATCTTAATTGATTAACCATTACACTCACCAACAGTGCGAACACGACCAACAAATTGTGTCATAGATTTTCTGATTTCAGGTAGGTTTCTCGCGCATTCCTTCCAAACAGACTTGATCTTAGAAATGATTTCCTCCTCTGTTTCAAAAGGCTCTTCAATCTTCCTCGGTACACCTTGCGTTTAACCTCGTTCCAAAAATAGTAATCTAAAAGATTACTGTCGGGACTCTTTGGAGGCCACTGATCTTTCCTAAGGTATCGTCTCGGTATGGTTTCCTGCAAAAAGTCTTGGACAATGTTGCTGGTGTGCTATGAAGCTCCATCCTGAATGAAAATCCAGTCCCTTCTTGGATAGATTTTTTCGATTGCTGGAAAGAGTTCACGTTTCAGATGGTTTTTGTAGTTTTTGGCGTTGACTTTCAATCCTTTTCGTTTTACGAAAATCGGCCTTGTAACACCATGCCAGGTGAGTGCAGCTGACACCATAACTTTTACTGATTGGCGGTTGCTTTCATGGAAAAGGTTTTCATCAGGAACGTCTTTCTTTGTGCCTTTGTGGTAAACTCGATCGTTTTGGCTATTCAAAGGTACCTGGAGTGGAAAATCGCTTTCATCTTGAAAGATGGCGCGTTCAATCATCCTTGGGTTTTTTGCAAACTTCTCATGAAGACTAACAGCTCGATCGACTCTACGATTGCGTGTTGCATCGTTCATCTGTGGTGTTTTTAGACGTTTGAATTGGTTGTAACCTTTATCTTCAATCATTCGGCGTACAGAGGAATGAGAGATTTCAAGCTCTCTAGCGATTTCTCTTGGTGAAGCGTGCGTCCCAGGTTCGTCTTCCTGCGAGCAGATCATTTCTTCAACAAAAGCTTCATTTTCAGCAGTTCTGACACTTCTTGGTCTTCCTGATCCTTTCTTTTGCTCCATAGTACCATACTGTTTAAATTTCTTGACGGCACGTTTAACTTTTGAATAATGCCAGTTCTTTTCTGGGTTCTGTTTCCATATCTCATAAGCTGTATACTCTTTCTCGATATAATGTCTGATGATCACCTTCGTCAGAAAGAGGTGCCATTCTTCAATCTGTCTTGTGGTGATCTTTCTTCAGTAATGGTTAGAAATGCCGGTTGTCTTGAACGTTAGTAAGTGAAACCATTTTGCAATAGAATGTCATCTTTTAAAATAACACTGCAATGGCATCTTTCTGATTTCAAAACAAAAGCTGAAATAAACAAACGCAACTCCGGTTCAGATACTAAACGCTAGGGAACTGTGGTTAACTAGTTTTTTGTTTTGACGTCAAATCTATAAACAAGCACATTTTCACATCCTTTAGGAAAATCTCCATATCTTTGAAACTACTAAAGCTGTACAAATGAAATTTTAATGGTATAAAGGGGCAGATAAAAGAGGTAAGACTAGCCTAGTTTCTAATCCTGATATAGGAGTTTAATAAGCTTAGACTGCAAGTTGGTGGAAAAGTTGTGATTGGAAGTTTTTGTAATTAGACAGCATGACAAAGGTTTGTTATATTTTAGCATAACAAAGACAAACTCAGGAGGTGAGGTAAATTGCGTTTTGACCTGTTTTGACTGCTTTTAACCATTTTTCTAATACAAAAACAATTTCTAACTAACTTGACTTCACTGAACTGATGATAACCCAATTCTTAGCCAGTCTGATACATAACCACACCCATACCCAACTCTACTAGGTCGTCTGCAAGTCCTGACACTATTCCTGCATGTTGGATCCGAAAAATATATTTGTGTCTTTCAGCCATCACCACATGGAAAAGGAAGATAAAGGAAGCAACTGCAAAAGGCAAAAGCAATACATGATGAGGTGTAGAGAAAGAAATAACAAGGAAAAAGAAGTTGATATTTGTGACAAGCTTTGGGGAGAAAGACTATATTAGAGAACACTCATTTGAACAGTGCGTCACAAAGAGCGATATTTCCATCGCACAGAAGCGCTTCAAAACACCAGCTTTTTTCAAGTTTTGTCTCATTTACCCAAACACTTCAATCTTGCATAGGCTTAGGGGTCAAGACTAGAACCCTCAATACGAAACATTTGCATCATCAATTTCGTTAATTGTCAGAATCGTTTACTCACTGGAAATACTTTTTGAAGCTTCGTTTTTTTTCGGTTGTGCCTCATTTTAAAAATAATGAAGATGAAAAGTTACCATCAATCCCGCGAGTAAAAGAAGGTATTCCGACTAGTCTACGAAAAGTGGGCTCGCTCGGCAAATAGAATATCTCGCAAATTAATATATCCATAAAACTGACAAAATCCTTTCTTTTTTATGCTTAGGTGACGTCACCATCGATCCTGACTTGACAATGGAGAACCAAATTTGGCAATGCATAATTATTACAAGTGGCCGAGAAAGTTGGTAGTGACGCAAAAATTGCGCGATCAACGAAGCGCTAGAAAAACGCCCACTGAAAATTGAAACTAGAAATTTATTGAATATTTCACTGATGAACTATCGAACTTTTTGTTTTTTGTAATTATTATAAATTCATAGTTTTTAAATAATATTTTTTGAGAGTCAAAGCACAATTAAAGTGAATTTAAGATGATCGGGTGGATATTGGGCGGACGGGCGTTTTGCACGTCCCGAGATCGGAAATTAGAGGAGAGTAAAAGACGGGGGCGCTTTATTTATGTAAATATTAATTCATTTTTTTATTTTTTTGCGATTTCAAAATGAATTTTTGATTTTTGAATTAAGAAAATATATTAAGATATAATAAGATATTTCTTTACTTTACGAATAACCTACTATGTTGCTTCGCCACTTACCCCCGGATTGTTTTAGTTGGCACTTCGGTCATGTGAATAAAAACACGCGTATATGTTGAACCCGATTGTGGACTGACAGAAATTGCAATTACATAAATTATTGTGGAAGTGAACGCTTGAGATGAATGTTTGAGAAATCAAAAAGACAACTTTTGTAAGGATGTTGAGTTTTGTGTACAGTATAATGGCACTTTGTGACGGACTGTTGACCAGGCGTAGTTAATCGATATAATCGATAATCTTGAGTAATCAATAAATAATCGATGGATTAGATATCGATTAGCCGATAGAATCGATAGGTAATCGATACTCAAGATTTTTTCAAAGCTCGATTATTTATCGATTATCTATCGATTCCATTTTGTCATCGATTGTTTATCGATTATGAATCGATTATACTTCGATTACATTACATTAAGTATCGATTAAAAATCGATCGGCTAGCGATCACAGCTTTTGATCGATTACATATCATATGATGAACATTCAAATCATTAAAAAAATGTGTCAATGTGCTGTAATTACACCACGTGCAAAACAAAGTGTAAAGGGCTCCCTTCATTAAATTGAGTCTTAGGCTCCGTAAAAATTCGAGGGGGTCCGAGTTTTTGCAACAAAAATTTGATGGGGGTCCGTGTTTTTACAAAAATTTGAGGGGGTCCGTGTTTTCTCGAAAATTTACGAGGGGTCCTGGTTTTTGTAAAAGTCCGGGGTCCGGGTTTTCTAAGGGTCCAGGGTCCGGTCCAGGTCCGGGTTGCACAGTACGCCATTTCTTGGAAAGTTTTATTTCATACACATGGTCCGTCTCTACCGCTTTCTTCAATGGTAAAGTAAATTAGGTTGATATGATGCTTCGTCATCTAAAACCTGTCCAGGAATGCCTGGCTGGGTATGGATATAAAGTGGAACCCCTCAATGATGAATTTGAGGTCTTTATCAGGGAGAGGATTTGAAAAAAACAGTCACGAGTGGAAAATTTTAGAACTATCAAATAGTTGGGGAACGATTAGGCTTAAAAAGATTCCAGACAAATGGGTAATATGAAAAAATAAAGCCACATTATTTCTTAGATATTTATTTCTTTTGATGTTTTGATTTATTAATTTTAGCTCTATAAAATCCGGGCTTATAGGTCCCATTCTTGAACTTTCGTTTGTGATTATTCATCCAGTTGTTGATCTAAAATAAGAACAAGAAATCTATAAGGTGTATAATCGATAAAGATACATGATCGAAGATAAGTAAATAATCGATAAGTAATCAATAATGCATGATCGATAAGTAATCGATGATTGTTAACAATCGATACATGATAGATAAATAATCCATAGGTTGTATGTAGTACGACCCTGGACGACCCTACATTGTACGGTGTTGTACGGTGGGGCTTGATTTAAATGTCCGGTGGGAATTAAAGGTTAACTTCGCGATCGCGAAAGACAAGTTCCGTGGTAGTCTGGAGACCATACTCTGTTACAAAAATATTTCTATCCTGTCAAAATCCCAACAACTTCACTGAAATACAGAGTATGGAATTATTGACTCGATTCAAATCACTTCAAATCACAAAAGAAAAAACCGTTATTTTTTCAAAACAATTCAAAAGCTCGCGCCACTTCTTGAAACAATACTCAATAGAGCTGTTTGACGTCATACTTTTGTTTATCAAATCATAACAATAAGATATTAGCCAATCAAATTCTGCGATTAATTCTTGCATCTTGTATAATTCCCGGCTACTACTGTCTATACTTTGATATTTTTTTAAAACCACATAGACAGAGAAGTCGGGTCTCCCAGCTAGTTCCGTGGTCAAACTTAATGTACCAAAGAAAGTTTTTCCGACTTAGAAGTTTTTCAGTAAGTCCGACCACGGTTGAATATCTAAAAATTTGCATGCTTTCTGAAACTGAAATCAAGTTAAAATGTTGTTTTGAATTTGGTATGGTGGTGAAATAGGTTAACTCGAAATCCACCGTACATCCCACCGTACCCACCGTACACCCACCGGACATCACTACTGTACAATGTACGGCGGTGTCCAGGGTCGTTATGTAGTCGATATGTGATCGATAAGTAATCAATAGCTTGGGAATAATTGATCGCTGTACGCTGATCGATACTCAAGATTTTTTGAAGGTCTGATTACCTATCGATTCTATCAGCTAATCGATATCTAATCCATCGATTACTTATCGATTATTCATTGATTACTCAAGATTATCGATTATATCGATTAACTACGCCTGGTGTTGAAGATGTAAAACTTCTCCTCAAAGTATGACTCAATATGATCGAGGCAAAAAGAAACTATGGGGAGAAAGGTTGAACAACATCAACAAAGAAAAGGTGACAGCAAATGAGATAAAGGAAGGAAAGAAAGGAGATCTTGAGAACTCAACCGACTCCAAGGAAAGTACTGACAAGATTTTAGGAAGTTTAAAGGAAGTTCACAAATGAGGAGATGGGGTATCCCATCCACTAAAGGAAAAAGGAAAATAACAAAAACGACGTATAACATGCCTTGCAATCTCTATTTTTAATACAGAAGTGCCTACTTCCAAGAAGGGTAGCGCTTGGTAGCGCTGGCTACGCAGAATCGCAGAATCACACACCATCTGTGTGGACCTGTCAATTTATAATAAAACGCTGACCAAATTCCTTGAAACTTTGCCTAATAAACATCACACAGACTTTGGATTTTAATTCAACTTGCCACATACATACCAGTTTGATCCAAACTTTTGAAACAGACTTTCAACTTTTGAAGTGGGAAACATGAACAGAATTAGGCTACGTCATATCTCCCTTCGTATCGAGCGTAAAACTCCTACTCTTCGGGCTATGAGCACTGCTCTTGTTTTGAATATTGAAATTCTCCAGATAAATCGCATGCGCACTGAGGTTTTAATGAAACAATAGAGAGTTTCGAAACCTAAGCCAATCAGCTGTGTTTTAAACATTCTTTTATTTAAAATCTCTATTGATAAACATCTTTTGTGAATGTTGTCTATTATGTTTAAACCTATTAATAAGCAATTCCCGGTGGGGGTCACTAGTGGCCGCCTATAGCAGTGCCTATAGACCAAGAGTAAGGCCTAAAAGACTGGATCTGTCTATTGTGTAGACTAGAACAGAATAGAACATTTTCTGAGAATTTTATAAGAATTTCTTTCGCGTTTCAAAACAAATGCTTTACAAATTTACTGACCAAGGTGAAATGGAATTTTTTCTAGTAAAACTTTGCCAAAACTGATCATAACTAATAAAATTTTAGGTTTAAATTATTTTTGTTAGTTGCATTGTGAAATATCTTTTTATAATTTTAAAAAGTTCTTTGTTTTAAAATAGATAAAGTATCATATCTTTTAGTCTTCAAAATATTATAATCACAAATTCGAATTTCGCCAAAAGTGGATGGGCGGGGGCGAAGGCGTAAAACTCTGAGCAGTCTCCCCGCCCGGACGGGGGGGGGGGGAGAAGAAGTAGCCAAAGCGCAAAGGTACTTTTTCATTCATTCGCCAATTCTTTCTTTTCATCCAACATGCCTTTTTTTCTGCTGTTGGATGAAATGTTGGACCGGTTTGCGTCAATTCAAATTTTTGGAAAAAAATGAAAATTCAAAAAAAGAAGAAAAATCGTGTTGGACGGTGTTGGTGGATGCATGAAGTTTGATCGCCATCATCATCAAACATTTCATCCAGCATTTGCGGGGAGATCAAAGAAGCTCTCTCATTGAATTGTGTAATTTTTCGTGTTGGATTGGTTTGGTGGTACTTTTTTCTTTATTTTTTGAATTTTCAAAAAAGTGTCATGTCGGATGAAATGTTGGATCGGTTTGCCCCGGCCTTGATTTTCGCTTCATATCATCCAAACGACGCAAGTTTTTCAATCAAACATTTCATCCAACATTGGAAAATAGTGTTGGATGAAATGTTTGACTGGTTTGCCCTGGCCCTAAGTGTAAGGTAAAAGTCACAGGACCTGTGTCCGCACCCGACCTTCTCTCCGATCTTAATACTCCGGTCGGGCTCTTATTCAGCTCCCGATGGATACAAAATTTGTATACATCACA
This sequence comes from Clytia hemisphaerica, assembly GCF_902728285.1. Taxonomy (NCBI): domain Eukaryota; kingdom Metazoa; phylum Cnidaria; class Hydrozoa; order Leptothecata; family Clytiidae; genus Clytia; species Clytia hemisphaerica. The sequence goes on from NW_027103875.1 coordinate 450,395, forward strand.
ACAACTGAAAAGTCAGACAGATCTCGGAAGAGCCATTATAGCGATACACTCTTCATCCTTCATCGTTTATCAAAATGTCAATACTCAGCACTAATGCGAAAAACGAACAACAAAAACAATTTTATATTTATCAAGATTTTTGTCACGTCATTCATCCATATTCAATGTTTGTTTACCATCTGATGGTCTTATCAAGAGGGTTTGAAATGTGATTTTCACAAGATATCTTGTTATCATAAACCTTTCTGTTTAACTTTAAGTGCGATATTTGAGACGGGAAATTGTACAATTTAACTACATTACGAATAAAGTTTATCCACGGTTTCTTTATCTTACATTCTAGAAGTTTGTCATCATACATTACATAAGGGGTTTGTAATTTTACGGTGTGGCGGGTTTGGCCCTATTTTAGTACGGTATTTTACGGTATTTTACGAAAAAATAAGAGACGGGAAAACGGTATTGTAAAATCAAACGGTGACACGGCATTTAGCCTTATTTTTTGTTATTATGCCGGTATTTGTAACCTCTACAAACCGGTGTGACGGTGTTATTATTTTTTTCAATTTTCGGCATTCCGAGACTTAGCAAAAATTTTTACGGGAAAAAGGTATTTCGAGCCCCTACAAACCTCCCTATATGAAGGTTGTCATCATACATTGCATAATTTACAAAAAAAACATCCGCACGACATGTCACCTAGGCTGCTGGCATCCACTAACGGATTCATGCTCCTTATACTACCTGGGGTTTTGTAGAGGTCTGCAATTCAGACTACATGTCACCGGGTTTAGTTCTTGCATCACACCACCTACCCTAATTGCATCCACTGTCGTTTTCGTAATTCCTATACATATTATTGTTTCATAGAGGTCTAGTAAAGCTTTTACTAAAAAGATAAGAAAGATAATGAAAGATATTGGGTGAAAAAATGGGCAAATTCGCGGGAGTTTTGTCCGCACGTAAAAGTTTTAAATTCTCAATTCATTAAGTCCGCGCAAATATTACAGTTACTGTCCTTTACATCTAATTATTTTTATGTTTTTATAAAAAAAACTTATACGTGTACTTATAGAAAAAAGTACAACAAGTGATGCAAGTGCCCCTGGGTACGAGGTTGCACATCTTGATTATTTTCCATAAGAGCGTAAGAAGTGCGGAAGTGTATAAAAGCGGAAGGGCAAGCATTACATATACAGAAAAGTATCACAACTTATCAGATTCAACCAACATAAACTAAACACGAGGTTGTACAGTAAACAAGCATAAATAGGAAGAGAAAGTGTGAAAAAAAAAGAAGAAAAACAAAGGAGAAAGAATGCTGAAAGAGATACACAAAGGAGACTGCAAAAAAATCGAACGAGATTGAGTTTTGTGTGAAGTGAAAGAGTGAAAATTTTCGTTTAAGATGATGAATTATCATGGCAATAAGTTGAGAATAGTACAAACTTTAGTCTTTTTATTGTTTATATCGGTCATTTTTGCAACCCATGTGGTTGGTCGGCTGTCAGATAAATCAGAAGGAAATTCTGAATGGGTATCTGAAGATGATGACGACGTCATCATGGACGGTTACTATGGTGACAACAGTGCTTACCAACGACAAATAGCGAGGTCACCACCTGACTATTTGAATGTCAGTGATACAGAAATATACGCAGCATTACTTGATAAGGATATTGACGTGTACCGTGACAACCTCGAATGTACGTACGCGTTCGAAGTCTTCCGCGCGCACGTACATAAACCTATCATGATATTTAAGAGAGGATTAGCAAGCAAAGCAGAACGATGGGCTGTCTATCTTGCTTCTCGCTGGCGTCAACACAAAGGGAGTAAATTTGCTTTTTTTGATGAAGAAAGAGAACTAGGACAATTGATTTACTTCGCAGATAACATGGACCAAGGACCTGGTTGCGAAATGGCAATTAGTGGTTGGGCAAAGTAAGCGTCTCAAGCAGTATTTAAGCCACCAATTTTTCCATAATACTGGCTGTATGTTTTCCCTTTTTTTAGCAAGGGGGTAACTTTTCCACAACAATTTCCGGAGTGCCCAGAATAACAATTTTCCCTATCGAGAGACACGTTATCTTCCTGACTCGGGCATTTTTATCATCACTCATCATAATGTTTTTTTATAAGAGCATAAGGCTTCGATGAGAAAAATGTTAAGAACATCCAAAAGGCTACAAAAATTTTAGATGTTCTTATAAAAAAAACGTGTATAATGACTTCCTTGAATTTTATATAGCTAACAACACCTCCTTTTTCATCTCACAGCAAAATTGTGAATGGTCTTGTTGCCACTGACAACCTCTTCATGAATAAAGCAATCGACATGGCTGGAAACTTGCAACAAATCTTCTGGACGAATGCTTCAAAGTATGGTATTGGGATTTCTTATAGTAGAATGACAAAGTCTGGATTTCTGGTGGCTTTCTTCAAAGAAAGATTACCAGAGAATGAACAATTGGATACAAGTTTTAAGTACGAAAAAAGTAAGTTGCTCGTTCGAAGGCTTCTTTGGAACTGGTTTTCATATTCTAAAATTCTACTCTTATTGCCACCACGTCTATAAGGCGCACGAATCTGCTAAGTATTAATAGTATCTATTCAACCCAAACACGATTGTGTTTGAGACCGAATGATAGTAGGGGGAATTTTGTTTGATTTTTTGGAATCGCTTGACTGTTTTGTTAGAAGCACTTGTTATACATTTTTGGAAAGCTGAGGGGTAGGGGAATCGAAATTACTATGTTTCCAATTTTTTTTCGGACACTTTGGTGTGATTTTCGGACAAATATGACTGTCTCAGGCAAAAATCATAGGGTTAAAAATTAACGAAAATTTTAGCTCGAGAAAAAAGAGACCTGTTGTATATTTTTGGAAAGCTCTCAAAAAATTAAGATTAGAGATATATTGCAAGTATAGGTGATTTCTGTACCTAACTCGAGATATTAACCCTTGAAAACCGTGCTTTTCAGCCAGAAACAGCTATTTTGTCCAGTTTTTGCGCTTTTTGAAGCTCAATATCACACCAAAGTGTCCGAAAAAAAATTGGAAACATAGTAATTTCGATTCCCCTACCCCTTAGCTTTCCAAAAATGTATAACAAGTGCTTCTAACAAAACAGTCTAGCGATTTTACAAAATGCCCTCTACTATGACGTCAACAAAATTAAAATGCATTAACATTACTGGAAACCAAAGCTTTCCGTGAGTTCTTTCATCTGGAAAAAACAGCCTCCACTCTTACACCCCTGTGTCACAGACCCGCTTGGACCCCAGCCCCACTGGAAAATTTGGCAAAAGTTTCATCCCCAGTGGGGAAATACCCTGGAATTTCAGCTCCACTGGGAATTTGATTTTGATTTCATCCCCATTCGAGATCTAATAATGTTTAAAATTACACTCCAAAACCATCCATTTGGATTTTTTAGCATTGGAACAATAAAATTTCTATCCCCCCATTGAGATTTCAATGGGAATTTTTATCTGCACCGGGGCATGAGACAGGGGTGTACTATTAAATTTGCAATAATTTGGAAAATATTAAAATTTTCGACTAAGACTGAAAAGCAACACTTGTTCCTTTCTTGTAGAGTTAAAGGTTTGGCAGATGCAATTACCAGGTTTCCGTAACCCTCTACAACACCATGTGAATGCGCAAACCAACCTTGGATACATGCCTTGTATATCTTCAAATCTCGGTTGCAAGTCTTACGCAGAAAAGGGGCATTGCCAAATCCCAGCATTCCAAAGTATAATGAACCATACTTGTTTTAGATATTGTTATGATTGCATTGAGAACATTCCCATAGATGGCGGATGGTCAGCATGGTCGCAAGTCTCCGGATGTGATGATGATCGTTGTGGTGAGAATGTGTATTATCGATTCTGCAACAATCCACCTGTTATATTTGGTGGTAAAGATTGTTCTGGTGAAAGAGTGCGGAGAAGGAACTGTTAAAATTGGTTGTTTGGAATGTTTGATTTTCATTCATACTAAAAATGGTTTAAATAAAAAGTTACGAAGATCGATAAACAGTCTACCTAACAACATACTGAAAAGCGCAAAAAAGGGAACTAATTTTGGCGAATTCGGCGCGTTTAGACAAAATTCCCGCCAAAATTAAATATTTTGCTCACTCGCCAAAAAAAGTTCTCGCCAAAATTAAAGTTTTTGGTATTTTGCCTAAATAACTTCTTGAGCTCACAAAAAAAGCTTCAAATAAGGCAAAATAGAACAGATTTATGCTGTCATTCGCCAAAATTAAAAAAATTCATCGCCAAAATAAGTTCTCGCAAAAATTAAAAATTTTCAGGATTTTTGCCGCTCGTCAAAATTAGTTCCCACCAAAATAAGTTCCCTTAAGGTAGTCGACGCGAACAACAACGTATATGATAAACCCAAAGAATAGAAGAAACAGTTAATAAACAAAATAGTAATGAACAACAAGAAATGCTGATTTGACTTTACGAAATGCTTATGTTGATTGATTTAAGTTTTTATTTTTACATAAGTGTTCCCGTTTCATATCAGACACATGTTTCATATCAGGACCAGTGTGTACCTATTTTTATATTGTGCTGATATAAGAAAAAAAAAGTTTTTCTCTTCCTCTTTCTGGCCAATCCGTGTCAATCCAATGTGAAAAAGCTCGTAAATTAAAATTGATGAGTAAGCAAACGATATCACCCTTATTAAAAAACAAAACCTTTAAGAATCGAAATGATTGTAAGAAAGCGACGCCAAAACGATACCAATCCAAATATAGGAGCAAGGAACACTCTAAAATGTCAAGTTGTGAATTCTTTTTCAAAATTTTTTATTTTACAATTTTAGATTTTTTTAAAGTACAGATTCTCGTAGGAGAACAATATTTCTCTTAAATTAATTAATACAAAACAACATAGAAAAAGTCTGAACAGAAAAATAAATTCAATATTTTGTCGATAGAAAAATTCAAGAAAACTTAACTAATGCATTTTACCCCCTGAAAACTACTAAAGCCAAACAAAATAGAATCTTTCCTCCAATGATACGGTTCGTAAAATGACGCGAAATAAATGCAGAATGCACAAGGACCTGCCTCGTGTAACACTGACCCATTATTCCAGAATTAATTAAATATTCGGATGGTTTGCAAGATAACCATCAAACCGAATATCCGGTCATTCGTATGTACATGTTAGAGTTCGTTTAAAGCTTGCATGCGAAAAATTAACGCATGAATCGATGACGGGTACACTCAAGGTATTTTGAAGAAAGTCGAAAATAACGTTAAGCTTTTGGGTGTGGGCGTGAAACGAACAACACCCTTCAAGGCGGGTCATTTCTTTTTGCCGGACTGGGACCGCCGGAAAAATTCTTTTGTGCCGTTCGTTGGACAGTATCTCAACAGGAGTAACCTGTGAAGTGAGACGGTGAACGAAAATCCAAATCAAATCTTCCCTCTTCATTGTTTTGAACGCTTCCCAAATTGTCGGAGTCAGGGACTACCTTGGGAGTGCAGCCTAACTGGAAGAAAAGCACCTTCACACACCATCCTCTGTCGGTCCAATAACGGTGTACTATAATTCTACTTTCCCTTCTCCAGGCTCGTTCGAACCCTGTTGTTGTTGTTGGAGATTCTCTAATCCTTCAGAAAGTTTATCGTAACTACTAGCAACGCTTTTATCAACCTCCGAATACAATGCACTTATTGAGCCTTCCACCTGTCAACAAAAAAAGGACGTTGATCAAATTAAAGTCCGTCTCAATATAATTTGCAGCGGAGACAAAAAAAGCTATAACTTTTGATAGAATTCGAATTAGATAGCGGTTTTGTGCTTGTTGAAAAGACAAACAGGAGTATTATCAAAAAAGAAAAACAATTTAAAAATGGAAAAACGAAGATGAAAAATGAATTGTTTTTCGGTTTCTACGAAGGGTAACGTCACAAGGGGAGTGGGTTCGAGTCTACCAAGGTTGAAGGACTGCAGATGTCTTTATTTGTGAGGGCGGCAATGCGATGGATTCACTAGTGCACTCAAGCCTGAACCCTTCCATATAGCTTTTGGCATACCAGGTTTTGTTACTTTAAAAAAAGTTTATTTTCAAGGCATGATGCACAACGCTGCTGTCCTTTCAGAAATTTCACAAGTTCTAAGAACATTTTCAGACAGTTAAAGGGACACCATGAAAAACACAAAGAGGATCGAGTAAAGAGATGAGAGAGACCTAAAGTAAAGTATACCTGTTTGATAAGTAAAGCTGTATTCCCTATCACTTCTTTCAACCTGGAAAGTAAATAAACAATACTGGTGGATAAGAAACAATATATAACCTGTCATTATGTTTTTCTTAGTCAATGCCCCGTTTCAGGTCGTATATCGAAGAAATATGTTGGAGTTCTTTAAACTTCGAATATCGGATGCTCTTTAAAGGCATTGCATCTTTTCAATATGTTTAGCAGTAGCGTAGACAAGAGGGGCGCAAAATTTGTGTAGGAGAGCAGGTTTTTACGACAAGGTAATCATCCTTTTTACATTATGAATAGATTATTACTGTGTCATAAAAACCTGCTCTCCTACACAAATTTTGCGTCTCTCTTGTGTACGCTACTGGTTAAGCATTTAATCCCAAACTCCAGGTTGTACCAAAGAGCACCAATTTCACTCCTTTTATGCTTTGATATTGATTTTATACACGAGTGTATATGCTTACTTTATCAATTCTATATCGTGTAGATTTTTCTGATATTCTAAGAGTGTTTTCCATTCCTCTTTGCTCGTAGGCAGTTCCCTACAAGGAAGAAAAAATGATAATGGTAAACAACACAAAAAGCAAAATAATAATACTTCAACGAAAATTTATAGAAATCCAGAAAATCAAGTTCAAAGAGAGAAACTTTTTTTGTGGCGTACCCGTATCTATCTATAATGCACGCTTTACTTTATAAGAATAGTGTACTTTGGTTGAGGGTGAGCATTATTCTTATTTTTCTATTTTTCTAACCCCCAAATTACACCCTGATATTCTTATAGAAGTTATTCTTATAAAGAAAATGTGAATATCTTTGTCTATTTTTTGAGGATATCGGATATCCAGCTGGGGTTAACGATTTTTGCTCAAAAGTGGATATCCAGGGGGTTAAATATCTGCAAAGGAGCGGATATCCAGGAAGTAAAGTGTCTTTTCAAGTAAAAAATACAATATCCAGGGGTAAGAATCTTTATAAGAGAGGATATCCAGGGAGTTGAGCATATTTTTAAGAGTGGATATCCAGGGGGTCTTTACTAATAAAGTAGGATATCCAGAGGGTTCGATACTTCGAAAAATCAATATCCTCAACAGTGGGGGTAGAGTTTTTTCTGGGAAAGCCCAATAACCAGAAGTTATAATTTTAGTTAGAATTTTCGTTAGTCAAATGAAATACACAGATGAAAAGCAAATGTTCTTCTACAATCAGTGCCATAATATATTGGCACTTTTGGCTAATTTACCATTTTTCGAAAATTGAAGTTCGAGCGAGAATGTCAATTTTTAGGCCTTCAACTTGATTTCATCGATTATTTCGATCTGGGAGGGATTTATTGGTTCCTAGGCTATATTTCAAGCCCTACTAGACCATTTTTGAACTTTTGGATCCTCAGATCCTAAGGTCTAAGTCTTAAGTCTAGCGTTAAAACTCAGAATTAAAACTCTACCCTTCCAACCTACTTTAGAGCACTTACAAATCGATTGTGGTTTCAAAACACCCCGGTGAATTTCCCTTTTGTGCCAAGTATTTTGTGACTGAGTGTAGCATTTAAGAGGTTCCGCCTCGTGTCATTTGTTAATATAACTAGGGATATCCACGCAGAGTTTCTAAAAGTGTCGATCTTCCAAAGTTTAGTTTTATTCAATCGAGTTACTGTTTCAATCCGAGGTATTTCTGAAGGCACTTTGAGAGTTGTTCTTTCAAATATTTTTCACTGAAAGGTTTCAAGCATGCCGATCGTGCAATGCTTTTCAAGCTGATCTCATGAGGAGCGATTTTCACGAATCTAAGGAAATCTCCATCTTTTGATTGGTTCGTCTTCAACCACAAAGCAATCTCATTCATATTCCAATTGATACCAAAATCATGAATCGTTTCATCGTCTCCAGCTTCGTACATATTCCTCTCTTCACCTTTCTAAATATCGTATGACCAAATACAAAATTGACCAGCCTCGTTTTGAGCATTTGCACACAGGTAATAGGCACCGAAAAGTTTGATTAGCTTAAACATAGCGGGTGGCTTTAAGAAGGGCAGATCAAAATTATGGAAGGTGTACGCCGCTTGGAAATGGGCGGCTTTCAGAGGGACAACTCCGGCATTGGTAATCGGGCACAATTGAAAAGATGTCGGCGAAAACAAATCTTCGTGTAGAATGATGGCCAGAAATTAAACAGATGATAAACTTTCCCAAGAAATGCGTTGTTATTATTGGGAGGTTGCAAAAGATTCATGTCATGTTTTAAGATTTCATGGCCGCGAAAATCGACAGCGCAAATAAACCGTTCCCGTCTAAAATTCGAGTCGAAGAAATACAACAGATTATCTTCACGATTCAAAAATGTTAGTATCTCAAGATCCACAGCGGTGGGTTGTAGAGGTAGTTTATTCATCACTACTCGCTTCAGATGAATCAGTTGACCGCCTCCATTAATGTCAATCACGTCTACTATAAACAAGGGCGGGTCCTGCAAAAGAAGGGTGGTCACGAACAATACACCAGTGCTCCCGCCCGTAGTTTGTAAATCAGCAAACGTGAATTGGTCACCATTATACGCATGCGTAAAACTCAACTCCAAACTTTGAGTAGGTAAAAAATCTTCCTTTTCTTGCCTCCCTGCTCCTTCGAAGCGATCTCGTTGTAGTGAATAAGCAACATGTAAAACATTGGACTCGATATCCCGGTTAATGGTAAAGAGCCTTGTGGAAGATGTATCGTATAGAACGACTTGCTCACCCAAACTTTCTTTCTCTGATGTCTGGTTAAACTCAATGAAGGAACCCTCAACTGCCGCTGTATACAAGAACAATCGATAACTGGACGAACAGCATTTACAAGAACAATCGATAACTGGACGAACAGCATTTACAAGAACAATCGATAACTGGACGAACAGCATTTACAAGAACAATCGATAACTGGACGAACAGCATTTACAAGAACAATCGATAACTGGACGAACAGCATTTACAGTGGGGAACACACTCGGCAAAAAACTATTTTCCGCAGCATTCCTTCGATGTATACAACATTTGGATCGATAGAAGAAAGTGTAATATTTTCCTGATTGATCAAGACCATGGTATAACTCGAAGTGTGAGAAACCGAATCGCAACCTCTCGTAAGACTGCAGCTTGGCGTCGATAGTGAAATCAAGAGACGCTTTATTTGATGGTAAGAAAGAATGGCGAAGAAGAAAATCTTTTCCTTCAAAAGTCATTTTTGCTTCCAACCAAACCTGATTGAAAGGCTACAAAAAAACTGATTTTTTTGTATTGTTTTGAGAGTGTAAGCTATATCTGTTGTTGTTGTTGTTGTTGTTGTTGTTGTTGTTGTTGGAAATACTGCTTAAGTTAACAAAACAAGACAGTCTTAACCAAATTTCAAGTATTGTTTTGAGATTCTCAGATACCAATCTGTTTACATATAGTGGAATAATCCTTCTTTTTATTTTTGGCAGAAGGACGAAATTTCAAAAGATCAGCAAAAGTAAATAAAAACGTTACACTAAGACCACTGCCCCCCATCTTTGCTTTAAAGAAAAAAACAGTAAAAGCAGTAACCACGTCAACCACATCCACGTGACTGTATGATGGACTTTATTTGCGTTGAAAAACTGTGAAAGAGATTGGGATCGTGTTTGATTAAACCAATAAAAATGAGTCCACAACAAAATGCCATAAGTATGAATTGTAAATTAAGCGTTGTGTTGAACGCTGAAAATGAAAAGAAAATTACTTGATTTTCCCCATTTTTCACATTTCCCCATTTTTCACATTTTCCCAATTTTTCACATTTTTGTGAATGAAGCATTAAATTCATTGTCCAACCAATAACAGTCATAGCATAAAATTACATCATCAGGGAAATATAAAACGACTTTAAAAGGAGAAGCTGCTCCATAGCTAGTTACTGTTTCAATCCGAGGTATTTCTGAAGGCACTTTGAGAGTTGTTCTTTCAAATATTTTTCACTGAAGGATTTCAAGCATGCCGGTCGTGCAATGTTTTTCAAGCTGATCTTATGACAGTAATTGAGAGTAATTCTTGCAATTCTGATGACTTTTATAGCTTCATTTTTCCTTTTCAACCACAAAGCGATTTCAGTCATACTGTATTCCAATTAACATCAAAACTGTAGATCTTTTCAGTTCCAATTAATATCGTACAAAATCCTCTCCTTTCTGAATATCGAGAAACCACACAAAAAACTTGCCAACATCGTTTGAACAACAGCACTCAAATGATATTAAACCGAAACGTTTGATTAAGGAAAAAGAGGGGTTACTTCTCCAAGCATCAATACAAGGAAACGAAAAAGCGGTAGATACAAGGATCTAAAATATCAATCCATATTAATCAGACCATATCTTCATGCCCGGATCTGAAATATCAAAAATCTTGCAAAGTCTCTGACGTTGTCTCCCAATCCTTTCCACAATGTCAAAGAAAGGATATGCATTCCAGGAATGTCAGCCACCAGTCCCGTTTGAGTGGTCTTTCAAGAGGATCGAGATCAAACGCAAGGTCTTGTTTGTCCCGTCGGTCGACTTCAGCTTCAGATTCAAACCAACAGTCATGAATCCACGGTGATAGGTAAAGTGTTGAAGATTCGACATTTAAAAACACACTGACACTACAAAGATTCAAGTCAGATACCAGTTCAATAGTCATGGGTGTAGGGTACGAATACTTTTTTATCATCATCACCATTCGAGTAAACCAGGACACAAGAATCTTTTTCAGAGGTGCATGCAACAGTGTCACATCTGCCAGTTTGAATAAAAACAATAGTAGTCTAAATGAAGTTCTAATTATTCTAATTCCAATTGACTAGAGGGAACTTATTGTAAGTGAAGTCGTAGATGGTTCGACATCTGTCTTATCACATACAGTAGAGACTCGAATGTCTTCTTAACTCAAACAGGTTTTCTCGTCCCTTCAGTTAACACTGCCTAATGAACCTTATTTCGTCACTCAAAATTTCCTTAATTCGAGCAAATTTATGTCCCCGTGCGTATTCGAGTTACTGTATGGAGACTCAACTGTATTATTAAGAAAAGAAAGTTCCATCGAAGCTCTAATGTATGCCTGTGTTTTTTGCTGAAGGAAAAGGCTTACTGACCCAGGAAACAAAAATGAACTGATTGTATCAAGTTGCAAGAGAAGATGTCGCAATGTGACAAGCGGCAAACTTTCTCTCTTTTTTTCTAACAATCTTTATTTAATGACATACACACAATAACTCCAATGACTCAGCACGCTACCACAAGCGGAGAATGAGGGGGAAAACAGACCTCGTTATATAACAATGAAATGTTAAGGGTGTGACTTACTTTGGGGTCCAGCCCCTGCTTCTGACGACCATGTTTCCCTCTAAGGATCCCAATCGTCGTAAAATGTAAAGGTTCGTCCCAAGCAATAAGAAGATACTAAAAAATAAACATAAACAAAAAGGTTAACACAGTAAACCTCTCTACAACAAATAAACTTCACATTTTTTGCGTCACTTCATCCGCTAGTTCTCAACAAATACACGTTTTTTTTATCAGGAGAAAATATATAAAAACATAAGGCTTGATAGCTCAAATTTTAAGAACAGGTTTAGAACATTTTAAGGCTTTGCAGACTCTAAAACGCCCGATTTCTTATAGAAAGTGAACAAGGTTACTCACAAAATGATGAAAATAAGAAAATGATAAGAATATTTTTAGGCTTCAAAAATTTTGGATGTTCTTATTGTTCTTATTAAAAGACGTGTACACGCTCCTTTATAAAGAACAATTTTATAAGAACACAAAGCTCGATTGGGTCCAACTCAAGAACAAACAAAGAACAATCCAAACGTCAGATTTTAAAAATGACTTAGAAAATGCCAATTTAAAACCTCTTTTTAGTCAATAAGTGAATAAGGTAAGAAAAATCACAAAATAATAAAGCCGGGCCTCAGCTAAACAAGTGATACTTTTATGGACCTACCTGGTTATGCATTTAACACACATATAATTGATATCTACGTGAGCATGACCGTCAAAAAATCATTCAGAACACAAATAGTGACGATCTATTAAAATTAGTTGTTTGTTTCTTATAAAAAAAACGTTTAGAGACCAAAATTTCATGATCGTAAAATATTCTTTCATATTCAAGACTTCGTGAGCAAAAAAACATCTATCTCATCAAAGAATTGAGTAATTTGACTAAGAACATTGATGTATGCTTATTAATAGTGATTCTTATAGATAAACATGCGTTTTTTGAGCCAACAAAATCTTTTTGCCAAAATCTGCTTGAGCCATCTTTTACCTATTTTCATGCAAAAAATCTGAAAAAATTAATGATCCAAATCCAAAAAACCCGTTTTTTTTAGCCATTTTTTGGCCTAAATTTGCCCATAAACATTTTCTTTCGAAAATCGGGCTCCGTCACATTCGAGGGTTTATAGTTATGCATCTTTGTGCAAAAAATCATAAAGAATGAAAGAACCAATCTCCAGAAAAGCTAATACCTAAGTAATTGATAATGTGCTTATAAAAAAATATCGAATTTGGCCAGTTTTTCTATAAAAACACGCCAAGCAACCAAAATTTCATGTCTAAACACACAAATTCTTCAAAAGTAAGCCCTCCTGAGCAAAAAAAGCATCAATCTCATAAAAAAATTGAGTAATTTGACTAAGAACATTGATGTATGCTAATTAATAGCGATTCTTATAGATAAACATGCGTTTTTTGAGCCAACAAAATTTTTTTGCAAAAGTCTGCTTGAGTCATCTTTTACCAATGATGTTAGCCTACTTTCATGCAAAAAATCAGAAAAAATTAATGATCCAATTTTTCACAAAGTCCAAAAAACCCGTTTTTTAGCCGTTTATTGGCCCAAATTTGCCCAAAAATTTTTTTTCGAAAATCGGGCTCCGTCACATTTTGGCCACTACCATTTTGCACCTTTGTACCAATAATCAAAAGATTCCTATGATTCAATCCTGAGAAAAGTTGGTAACAGACGAACGAACGGACGGACGGACGGACGAACACAGGTTAATTTATAGGACCTCCACCCCACCGGGGTAGGTCCAAAAATTAGCTTGTTCTTATAAAAAGAAAAGCGTGTAAACAAGAGCACCATCGGTTATTATAAGAGAGTACTTACATAACACTAAGCGTGATGAGTGCCGTGGATGAAAGAGCGCTGTAAAAGAAAACAAAAAAATCAAAAAGAATTAAAGAAAAACATTCGCACGGAGTCTTCTTTTGAGTACAAATTTTAAACTAGAACGAGGCTGACTACTCATCAAACATACCCATTATGAACAATACATCCAGTTCATCAGTCAGTCAGTCAGTCAGTCAGTCAGTCAGTCAGTCGAATGGTTCAAGGGAAAAAGAAATTCAAAATGTGGCAAGATCACCAATCGGGCTTTTACTGGGTCGCAAGCATAAAAGCATTCCACGAAAAAAGTAGTTTTTTCATTTCAGATACACAACCTGAAGTAAAATAATTTTACAAGGAAGTCTATTTCTGTAAATTTACGTCTGGGTCTTACCTTTGTGTGAATATGTTATTATTTTCTTGTTGAGAGGCGGGAATGGGCGGTTTGGGTGTATCTACAAGAAAAATGGATGAGGTTAGAAGACACGCCAAATTTTCAAGAATTAAACCAATTTGAACAATTCAAAAAAGCATATTATTAGAGATATTGAATGGGCTGTTCCAGAAATCTGTACCCCCTATGTTGAGAAGGTGTGACGTCCAGGGTGGTATGGAAAATAAAGTGGTTACCATATATTGAGGAGGAAAAATCCAGGGTGGTCCGGTTTTTCGAGTGTAAAAATCTAGGGTGGTTACTATATGTTGAGGAGGAAAATCAAGGGTAGTCCGGTCTTTCAAGGGGAAAAATCCAGGGTAGTCAAGTTTTTTAGAATAAAAAAATTCAGAGCGGTTCAGTTTTCTGAGTGAGAAAATCCAGGGTTGTTAGCAAAATGAGGTCGAAAATCCAGGGTGGTTAATAAAACGAGGTAAAAAATCCAGGGTGGTCAGTAAAATAAACTCAAAAATCCAGCATGGTCAGTAGAAAAAGGTTGAAAATCCAAGATCCTAGTCTGATTGTGGGACTGCAGAATTATATGTTGAGGAGGTAAAATCCAGGGTAGTCTAAAGAATTGAGAAGAAAGGTGTCTAGTGTTAGAAAAATCCAAGGGGGCTGTGGGACTGCAGAGGAGGTAAAATCCAGGGTAGTCTAAAAAATGAGAAAAAATCCAGGGGGATCTTGAAAATTTGAAAATCCGGGGTGTCACTTTTCCCGAAAAAGACCTCCGCAACATAGGGGGTACAAATTTTTTCTGGAATAGCCCAATAGATCTTATCGGAGTTTTTGATTTTTTGCATTGTGGGATTGTCTCAGGAGTATTACAATAGAAATTTTCCTCGAGGGAATTCTATTGAAAGACTTCGGAAACAATCCCACAATGCATCGCTTTTTTAGAAAAATCTAAAACTCCGATAAGGTCTATTATGGGAGGTTTGCATTGTTGGCTTATTTGGAAATTTTTGAGAATCATTCAACTATCCTTAGGCTTAAACGAATAGAAATGAATTTACAAGGAACTAAAAAGCTTAAAAAGCCACGTTGTTTATACATGAAACAGTTCTTAGAACGCTCCAACGACTTACGTAAAGATGACTTTCGTTGCGATTCGATATTTTTGCCAGGTTCTTTCGAAACTTTCTTCGTCAAAACTTTCTTTTTCGATTTGCGCTTCTGTCGGTCGATTCCGATTGGATTTGTTGCGATGGGCGTCGATTCCGATTCGGTTTTTAGAACTTCAGCTGAAAATGTAAATGTTTATATTTTAGCGCGTGTGAAGTGCGAGTTAAATTCAACCAAAATTTAACATCTTTGGCGG
This sequence comes from Clytia hemisphaerica, assembly GCF_902728285.1. Lineage (NCBI taxonomy): Eukaryota > Metazoa > Cnidaria > Hydrozoa > Leptothecata > Clytiidae > Clytia > Clytia hemisphaerica. The sequence continues at coordinate 465,545 of NW_027103875.1, forward strand.
CCCGAAAAATTTTTTTATGCTACTAACACAAGTAACAATCCAGTTTTATGAAAAGGCGCATAATAGAAATTTCACTATTATATCACCTTGACCTGGTGGCAATCTTGAGGATTCAAATCAACATCTAGGATCTAAACAAGCCAACGTCACTCTAATATGAAATTATCTCTTGTATATATCTCAAGTATCTTACAGTTCTACCAATATACACGATAAGACTTTGAACAACAACGAATGGCTGCTTAGACGCTCTTCCTGAGATTTCAACGAAAATAAAAACAGTGGACTCACTTACCAAGATAAACATAATAGCTTCTCATAGCTTCGTCCCCATTGCGTGAAATCATGTCTGAAAGCAAAAGAGGAAAGTGAAAGAAAAGCTAGAAATAGCGATATTGGTCTGAGCATAACAACAAAACATAATTCGTCCGTTTATGAAACGCCTCAACCTTAACCTACATTAAGTTCAGCCAGCTAAACAAAGTCATCAGGAACACCCCCTTTCTTGAATCTTTCTACAAGGTGGTGTGGTAATTAACGTTGGTGGACATTGGTAAATGCAACTCTGGTTGAGTTCTATGAGAGACACTACGTTCGATGACTATGTAAAAAGAATGAAACGATGCTTACTTTTGACGAGACCGAAAACTCTCTTCGTATATACGATGTCACCGTGAACCCTGAAAACAAAAAATAAGTATATGTAATCATGAATAAAAGTCGTCATTGGCAAACTCTTTTCAAAATGATTGACGTAATCATCAAAATTGTAATAATATTTTTCATTATGAGCAAGATCAAAATGCCCGCTATTAAACTTACTTTAGCCGTGAACGATTACCGACGGCCCGCGTGATGCAATAACGGACAGATGCGTGGAAACTGTCGGAATACGGGACACCGTAACTGCGGTTTTCTGTTGTGATGACGTAATAGGATCCTGGTTTGTTGTCTTTTGGAAACACCTAAAAATATGAGAAAGAAGAGGAGAATGAACTTTTCAATAAAATGATTTGTTACTGAAATGTGCGGAAGAATTGATCATTTATCATCTGATCACACATCTTCAGGTTTATCCAAGCCACAAATTTCATTTTCCTTTATTCACTAGAAGAGCTATGTAAATTTCCCCTGAAAGGTTGTTTTATATTTTATGTTAGGATTTTGAGCGTTTTAATTTCAAAACATTCGAATCCATTGATTGGCAGTCAGAAATGAAACACGATGGACTTGTCAGCTCTAGAATGAGACGGATGGGAATTTAGTGATGGCACTCGAAAAACGTGGTAGAGCATATAGCTCGTCGCAAGCGTAGCACGAGATGAGTACCACCAAATCAATTTCTCTTCATTCTTATCCCATGTCACCTCTCACCTTTACTTATAACTGAATATGTCACTTATGACAACTAGGCTATAATCAACTTGAGACTTTATCAAGTTATTTGTATTTAATCAATATATGTTCCTTGGTTAAGTTGGTGACTACTGGGCTATAATCAACTTGAAACTTTATCAATTTCTCATCAGTCGCCTCTAACCTTTAGTTATAACTGAATAACGTTTACTTGTATTTAATTAATATGTGTTCCTTGGTTAAGTTGGTGACTACTGGGCTATAATCAACTTGAAAATTTGTCAATTTCTCATCAGTCTCCCCTAACCTTTAGTTATACAACGACTGAAACGTTTACTTGTACTTATTACTAATGTGCCTGGTTAAGTTGGTGACTACTGGGCTATAATCAACTTGAAACTTTATCAATTTCTCATCAGTCGCGCCTAACCTTTAGTTATAACTGAATAACGTTTACTTTTATTTTATTAATATTTCTTCTATATTTAAAAGAAAGAGGTTCTCACCATCTTAGAGACGGTTTCCGACGTTTTGGGGCCGATACTATAGTTGAGGTTAAGTGTGTATGTTAATGTTTGTGTCTGATGATCCCCTGCGTCTTCAAGTGCCGTGTACCTCCAATCTGAAACAATTAATCAATGTTAAGGCCGGTTTCCACTTGCGCACGCTGCGATCGTACCTTTTAGCTTCAATCCTTTTTGCTTGGAAAAAAGATTACGTCATAAAAATGTAGCGCGCGCTCGAAAACAAGTTGAACACATTTTCAACTTTTTTCAACCGTTACGTCAGATTGCACCAATGGAGTTGCTTCATTTTTCTTTTGACCAATAGCGTGAAAGTTCGAAAAAGTAGCGAGATTATGTATCGGAGATATTCTACGGCTACGGTTGCGGGGCTGAGCGTACGGGTCGTCACCAAAGGCGACATGTCGTTGTCTACTTTGCTCTGTACGGGAAAAACACCAAAACACCGTATAAGCAAAGTCGACATCATGTCGTACGTCAAATATCGAACTTGCTTACACCCGCCATTACTTGCCTTACTCGCCATTTCCCTCGCCACTTTAGCCGTAGCCGTAGAGAATTCCAGATACATAATCTCGCTAGTGCGATCAAAGCGCGCACAAGTGGAGACCGGCCTTTAATTTCAAGAGTGGTCATTATAACAAACTTTTTTCGTTAAATCTCAAGCTTCCTTTATCAGTATGAGTAAAGAAAACGATTCAAGTTAATTTCATATTCAAAGTTTCATGCCATTCAGGATGGATAGCAATCTTCAGTGAAAACAAGCTTCCCTTATCAAAAGATTTTTTGTTGAGCTACATGCTGATGAAGTCACGTATGTAAAGATGACGAAAATTTCAACATAAGCAGCCGCTTCGTTTTTCTATTTTGGCTGACTGGCTCCTGCAAAATTATATAAAAAAAAACAAGGATTTTTTTAGTTTCTCTAAAATTCCTTCTCCAAAAGTAGCAAACACTTCGTTAGGTGAAAAAAAGTGAGGAATACTAACTTTCATGTTTTCTCTCTTCGAAGACACGCTTCATGAGTTCAGAATCTTGTGCAAATAAATGAGTATAAAGTGTGTCCACGTCCATGTCGAACTCCTGGTTGAAGAAAAAGTAGGTTGCGTTCGTCTTACAATGGAAATTTGCCCTTTAAACTCATGTGAGAAAATTATATTTTACGATGGTTGCGTCCATTGACTTCCATGTCCGAAGGGCTATCCTCGAGACTCCTAGATGGGAAATGCCACTTATTTCTCTTCCAGAACGCCCGCGCGTGGTTTTTAAAAGTAGAATCTATCGCTAGATTTCAAAAAATGTAGTCCTCAAAAACAAAGAACTGCTACATACAATCCGTCGTCATGATTGCGTCGCGTTCTAGACGCGTTCTGGATGGGAAATAAGTGGATTCACCTTTTCTTGCCTGGGAAAGGTTAGATATTCTACTCTAGCCCTTTGGGCTTTAAACTCAATGGTTGCATCCCTGTCGGAAAACGTAGTCTGACATAAACCTCTCGATTTCAGACACGATATGACAGCATTAATATTGACACGAGTTGAAAAGTTGTCTGTATGTAAATGGCGGAACATAGAGAAGGAGGCTCACCTCGTTCGTGTATTCCGTCCCTGTGTGTGAATCGTGACATGGGCAAAGTATGTCTATAAAGCAAATACAACGATCATAGATAAAAGGTCAATAGACTGTGGTAAGTCTCATAAACAAAAATTACTTTGAATTCTCCATTATAGACTTACAAGAGGCTATACCGAAAGGGTTTCGAATGGTGACTCTTACACAGGCCTACTATAATATAGGCTGCACGCATCCCCTCTGATATGATTTGATATAGGGGATGCGTATCGTCTAAAATATTTCTGTCCCAACTTTCCCCCGTCTTTTCTTTTTTCTTTTTTGATTATGCGTCATAGCAATACAATGACTTCTTTTTTTCTTTGTTCAATGAATGAAAATTGATAATTATAAAAACAACAGCACAATGACTCATCATTTTTTTCTTTCTTTGATTGGATGTGACGAAATTATGTAAATTTATGCAAATCTTGGTTACCCCAAATTTGAGGTAATTCTCGGACGAGAATTTCATACACGATACGCATCCCCTATAACAAAATAAATTCTGGGGATGCGCGCAGCCTAACTATAACGCTACAGATCAGAGAAATGCAAATTGTTAGTCGATTAAACTCAACCCAGTAACAGATTGTTAACTGACCTTCATCCAGTCGGTTGTCTGTGGAAGCGTCTGAATCTCCTTCCTCAAAGTCGGTGGTTGTTTCCCCACCATCATTTGGAACAGTCAAGTGGACGGAATGTTGATGGCGATGCGACCGGTTTTTACCTTTCTTCTTTTTACGGAACAAATCGGACGCTTTGCTCAAAGAGCGTGTTCCCAAGTTTGGTATGCCATGTTTGAAGGCGTTCTTGATTTTCTCTCGCGCCTCATCCTGCCCCATATTGCCGTTTAAGAAATTACTGACGGACGACGTCTTTTTGGGTGAGTGTCGGCCATCTTCCGTTGCTTCAAAGGATGGTTCCGTAGGTGAAGGGATAGTTCCGATGAGCGTTTCTTCCGCGCCTGTTTCACCGTTCGTCTGTTCTGTTGGTATAACGGGGTGTCGCTCGGCATCTTCTGAAGGCAAATCTGCTGCAACATCTGACGCATGCGTGCTGACATTGTATGAATTTGCACCGCTACTGTGATTGTTGATGTCTGATGCACCCTCATCAGGATCCTGAAAGAAAGTGATCGAGTCCAACTCGATGAAATGGCTTCCCCAGCTTTCAACATAAACTGACATGAACAGATTTTATACCTGTCCTCATTTGTGCTTGGAATTTTTAAAGAATAAATATCAGCCGACAAAAACCTCCCAATCGGAGCCAATAGCGAGTTTTTGTATTCGAGATAAATCGAAGGAGACGGTATACGGCAAAGTTGACATGTCGCTAAAATCACCGTCCACTTTGCTCAACAACGGTAAAAACACTAAAATACCGTCGTCTGTTTAGGTGAGCAAAGGCGATATAGGGCTGTACATCAACTATTGACTTTTTTGCGTCAACTTCACTTACCGTAGTCTTCGACATCAATCAGTACATAAACTCGCTAAATCATGATATGCATCACTGCAATGACTTCTGACATTACATCACGGATCCAACAGCTGATTGATTGTAAGTGATGTAAAATCAGTCATAGACGCTTTCAATTAGCGCCCCGTCAGCACCCTGAACTGACTAGCCAACTTCACATGGCATGGATTGACCCGGACGAAGGTTCATTCACTTGCCAAGTGAACCACAACACCGTGTGGGAATCGAGCTTCAGTCGCCTGTGCAGCAACCAAGGTCAATGACCACTATACCACGGCGCCTTTCAACCAATCAGGTTTTGGGTCCGTGGAAGACATTGCAATGGTGCATACCATGAGAACAACGAACTCACCAATTTATTAAGCTGTTCAGTTGATCCATTTGTGGAGACTAGATCATCTTCGTTCACTTCATCGCCCGTCTCATCGAGTTCATAGTTGATAGGATCTCCATCAATTGCTCCTCCACCACCTTCACCAGTCTTCTTCTGTCGGTATTTCTTACACACTTGCTTCAATTCGTCCGGTGACATCGGCTGTGAAGAGAGAGAGAAAAGAGAGTAAAGTAAATTGAGTTGAATGACGGCAAACGGTTCCTTTTCTTTGAGGACAGAGTTAAGGTTTTCCCAACGACGCGGAATGTCCGGTGCCGAGTGATAAAACTTTTAACCACTAGACAATCCAAACACCGGACAGGCGTTAATCGGTCCGGTGCGTCCGGTGCGAGACAAAACGCTAAAGAAAAAGTCCGGTGTTAAGAATTTGTGTATTGTAGCACATCGGACGAACACCAGACAGTCAGATGCGTCGGCAGGGTCGTTTTTCTCACTGGACGAGTGAAATACATCCGTACATAGTACAGCGCAAGGTTTTTACCAACATCAGCAAAAGTTAGCGAATTAATCTTAAGGAGCTAAAAAGCTGGATGCTTACAAATACAATATGATTGAAAACAGTGTTTTTCTCATTTCGCAAGGTTCACTTTAAAGGTTCATGAGAGCACGGTCAAAGCCTAACAAGTCACTCACATCAAGGTCAACATAATCCATAGCCTTGATATCAACCATGTGGACACAACCACAGTAAAAACATTTACAGAGAACAAGACACTCAACTTTCTTTGGAGCTTCTATACAATTTTCATTTTGTTTCATTTTGTTTCATTTGTTTAAAACATTATACAGCATATGTGAAGTTTTGGAAAACAAAATGTTTTACAAACAAATCATAACCTGATGTGAAAAAGAAATTCATGAAGCTTTTTCATACAATACATTTTATTTTGTAAATGAAGATGACCTCTGTAACTTCGCCGATGATGATACTCTTCATAAATGTGCTTCTTCCTTGCAAGAAGTCATTGAAGCCTTAAAATTAGACTTGCAAGTTATTCTCGCTTGGTTTGAACATAACTCTCTTGTAGCCAATCCGGAGAAGTTCCAGATGTTATTTCCAGGTACTAAAAATGCAAATATATCTATTGACATAGGAAATTTTTCACTAATATCTTCTGAGAATGCTCTTTTTCTTGGTGTTACTATCGACAGTGCTTTGTCATTTTATACTCATATTCAGGATCTATGTAAGAAAGCCTCTCAAAAAACTAAATCTATCCTGAGAATGAGATCATATTTGAACCAAGATCAGGCAGACTTATTATTTAATAGTTTTATATTATCTACCTTTAAGTATTGCCCTCTCATTTGGATGTTTTGCAGTAAGATGGCACATAATCTTTTGACTGAAGCTCACTACAGAGCTCTTAGAGCTAAAGAAAATCTTCTAAATCTTGATTATGACGAGCTTTTGGTTAAAGCAAATTGTGCGTCTATCCATACTCAAAACCTCCAACTCATGTTAGTGGAAGTTTATAAGAGCGTCAATAATATCGGAAATAAACTAGGCTGGGACCAGTTTGAAATTATCCAGCGTGAAACAGGGAGTGATGATGAGGATAACGATTCCCCACGTCCTCCAAAACTTAGAAGAGGCGCTCAAATTAAACTTCCACTGCCAAAAAATGCAGTTTGCTTGAACTCCTTTAACTATCGGGCAGGACAGGCTTGGAATAGATTGCCCAATGAGACCAAAACATCTGAATCATTAGAATGCTTTAAAACAAAAATTTTGAAAGCAAAAATATATTGTTCTTGCAAACTGTGCTCAATCTTTTAATGTTTTTAGAATTTTATCCTATATTATTTACTATTAAGTAAATATTAGATTGTCATGTTGGTTTGAATTAGTCTTTTGTACTATTTTGTTTTGTACCAACGTTAAATAAAGAATAAATAAAAAAAAAAAAAAAAAAAAATAACAAGGCAATAAAGTCAGAGTGAAAATTAATGGAAATGAAGGGCCATACGTTGCCGTGTATGTAGAAGGCTCCATGAATTTCTTTTTCTCGTCCGATTATGATTTTTTAATGGATTTAAAAGGTCTCCCATGATTTCAAAAACATACAAAAGAATCTCAAACTAAAATTTTTCATCTTCTATATCCTCCAAGTCTCAAAAAAATAAAAATAGAACCAAAATCCACCTAATAGAACCGAAAACAGTAATGGACACCAAACATTGTTTTGTTCTATGCTAAATTTATTTTAATTTTTTTTTTTGGAACTACACTTTTGAAAACAAAAACTCATCTGGCAGATCATTAAAACGGTATAAAGAAAAAAAATGTTTGTAGCGATTGATTCTTCAATTGAGGAAATTATTTCAGAACGAATTTAACAGGTTCCTAGTATCAGTTAGCTTTACAAAGCGGAAAAAAAGTATTTTTTTTCACGAATCTTTAAAACAAAACAGATGCTGGTACAAAAAACCGGGGGGGGGGGGGCAGTTAGGCAAAATAGACCGACGGGTATGTGCGGTGGTTAAGGCTATGATTTTCAAGATAGCAGAAATTCACTATAAGATTGCAAATCATTTTCTTGCTTTTTTGCGTTAAATAATTTGAAAATTTGGTATGAGGGTATGAATGTCCCCGATCGTTTGCTGCACTGTAAGGATGCGATTCTTAAAGTCATTCCTTTCGCCGGACATACCTCAGTTGGTAAACTCACTATCCCCCCCCCCCCCCGGTGTATTAAATCATTAAATTTCGGACGACGGCAAAGCAACAAAAAACTAATTCAACAACCGTTTTCTAGAATCAAGAAACTTACGTGACCGAGTAGAGCGTTCTGCCATATTCGAAATAGTGCTGTGTAAGCATTTTCTCTGTTCACAAAAGTTGTAAAGAAGAACTGAAAAATAAAGAAGAAGGAGAGCAGTTTCAATACACTACACAGTGGAAGGAAATTGTTATTTTCAAAACTGCCGTAAACAGATCCTTTACAATCCAGGAAATTCATTAGGCCCACAAAAAAAGCTTGAAACTGTAGAGGTATCAAAGTGTGTCATGACTGGATGAACAAGACAAAATGAATCATTTTAGTTTTGTTCACTGAATAAAATTGGCATTTCTTGGGTGCTACAGGAAACCCCCAGAAAACAGTGTTTCTAGTGTCTCGCATCTATGTTCAATACCCCACCCCAACAAGCAATCGAATCCTCGGTCAATATTTAGGGTGTTTTAGAAGAAGGAAGTGGACGAAGATTGGGTTTTCCTCGAAGGCAACGGGCCTAGGACGAGTAAAATAGCAAGCCGTCTTCCCGCCTAGAAGCGACGCAATCATATTTTTCAGTCTCCTCCAAATCAATAACACTAGGAAAAAATCTTTTCTTTCCTCTTTGTTAGATATTTCCAAACCGTCAAACCAAGAAGACAGCACCAAAGAGGACGCCGTCAATTTTGAGCGTCCGCCTTCCTTTTATAAAGCACCCTTTTGATGTTTTGAGGACTCAGAAAAAATCAAACCTTTTCTTGATCAGTGAGAACTTGAATAGCGTTTGGGATAACTTTGGCTGTTTTTTCTTTCGTGATAGCCGTGACGTCTGTCCATTGTACCGTGATCTGCGTGAACGGGAACGGTAAAGAATGTTACGAGAATGTTACGTAATAAGCATCTGGTCAATTTAACCTTCATCTTCGTGAGGAACCCCCTGATAAGCTTCTGAACTCTAGAAATCCTGAACCTGAAACAGGTTTTCTTGACAAGAAGTACAAAAGCCTAGTTTGGATTAAGTTTGTTGATTTAAAATAGATAAAAATATGAAAGTGTTGAAATACATTATGCCGAACGATAAAACAGGTAAAACAGGTTTCTGGACCACAAAAATTTCCAAGGTTTCAAATATAAAGCCTTTTATTGGACTAGTATAGAAAAAGGAATGAAACTGATTTTCAAAAATTTCCACTCCCCATCTCAAATTATTTCTACCTCGAATAAAATCTCTGCAACACGTTGTTATTGGGGTTACATTATTCCTTTGTCAGCTTATGCTTCCTTTCTAAGACCATGTTCAGACGTTACGGTTTTGTACTGCTCCGAAACGAAACGGTTCCGAAACACCATGTTGACATCAAAATTCGAAACGTCAGAAAAGAAAGCGTTACAGAGCAAAACAGATCGAAACGGTTTCGCTCCACCATTTTCATCGGGACGGAATTATTCCGTTTCGTTGCTGCGAGACGTTCCGAAATCAGTATGAACACTTCCTATCTGTAGTAAATAACAAACCGGAGCGATACGAGACCGTAACGTCTGCGGAACATGGTTCCTTTCTAAGTAAAGTTCATGAGGATACAAACAACTCACCAGCGTTTCCCAACCGAAAATGTTAGCGTAGAAACACAACCAATTCTGCGAGGCGTACAAACGTCCGTGCACCAAAATGTCGCGATAGAACGCACACGAGTAGTCTGTGGCAAAAGAAAAAAGTGTATATAACCCGTCAAATCTACGTTCTAGATAAGATTAAGAGAGAGAGACAAAAATCGTAAAAAGCTGGCAAAGGATCCTGTTGTAGACCTGATTCTTTTTCATCTTTGTATATCTTTTTCATTTCAAGGAAAACTTTATTAAATTTATTATGTTGCATGGAGAGATGCAAATATCGAGGTAAGTCAATAATCTTTATTTTATTGAAGTTTTTCCACCGCTCGTCAACCTTTCAATATGATTTTTGCTTTCTGATGATTTTTGATGGCGCCGGTGAGTTCATTGAAGTGGATAAGAGGATACTAACATTTTAAACTTTTTTTTCTACCAAAACAATAAAACATATTCCAAAACCCCCCAAAAAATTATGAAACTACAATAAAAACATGAAAATACCTCCAAAATTTGAAAAAATTAGTCATAGTTTCTCTGTTTGGCTTTTCCCAAAATGAGACTTGATCTAGTGGTATAGATTTATTGTGTACTTAGGTAAAGCCATAAAATAAAGCCTGTCATATAAAACCAGGGTACTTATCCGCGCTACCCAGTCAATCAAAAAGCCATAGGTGGCATGGTGGCGCGAGGAGGGAGGGGGAAACTACCTGTGATAGGAGAAAAACCTAATAAAGTTGTTTAGAGATCAAAATGGTCTTAGTTCCAGTGCTTAGTTTGTATTCGTAAGCAAATTAAATGTGTAGAGAGGGGGCGCCAAAAAGAAAAAAACTCTAAAAAGGGCGCCAAATTCTGCTTGGCCACTCCAGAAAAATTTTCCAATCACGCCACTTCCCCCCGGGCTAACCTTTCGATGTGCGTGTTCATAAACTTTCAGTAGAAGACTTACCAATTATCAACTTTTCATCTGGGTTGAGATTTTTGAATAATTTTTGAAAGAGTTCAGACTTGGTCTTGTAATTCCCTCCCGATATGATCTGAAAATATAAAAAACATAAATCTACAATTGTATTGGGCTCTTCCAGAAAAAATCTGAATAAGGGGGGTGGGGGATATAACATTTTTTAGAAATTGTGAGTTATGACCCCCCGGACAATTATGATCCCCCGGACAACAGATCTCACACCCGGACAATCATCAGTTGACCCACCCCGGACATTCAAAATTATCCCTAAACAGAGCAAATTTGCCCCCAAAACAAGGAAAATTTTGCAGATTTTTCATTACCCCCGGAAAAAATATCCAATATATCCACCAACCCCCCCCCCATTTTCTAGTAGAGCCCATTGCGTGTGCTCAGCTGTACATATTACCTGATATCCCGATGGCGGTTCGGCGGCCGCCTAAAGCTCTAAAGGAGTGGACCAATTCCTCATCGAAGAGGAATCATATTCGGCTATGGGAATCATGTGCCGCATCCCCAGTCGGGTTCAATTAACCTTGGGAATAAAGTTGAAAATATTTCAGTTGGACCCACCAATCCCATATGACGATGGCTGGGGTCCAAGCCCCCCGCTGCAAAATCCTTTACGCGATTTGGCGAAATCTCGTTATCTAAACCTTCTAGATGTTAATAATTTCCTGACCTTCAGAGCTTTAATGTGTCGGATGCCTACATAGCCCGCTCGATCAAAACCGGGAAAATGATCTGGAAAATCTTATATACAGGTGGCCACACACGTCATAAACAGCCTTTCGCTTAGCATCGCTATTATATAAAGTCGAGAAGAAACAAGACTACACGCTTTTTTATAAGAATATGCTTAACTTAAATATTTATGATGAAATTGGCCAAAAAATTGAGAATATACTAAGAATACCACTATCATGGAGTTTGGCAACTGAACCTAAGAATGCCATTTTTTGAGCATTTTACCATTACATTGTATAAAAAATGCCAAATTTTTGCTTGAGGTATGTATTACATCCTAGATTTTGGCTGGGATTCTATCCAAAACTAAGAATACTGTAACAATATTCCAGGGGTATTTTTGCCAAAACGTTAAGAATATTCATAATGAATTGGAAAATTGGACAAACACCATTCTTATAAAAAAAGCGTATAGGTTCAATCGTAGAAAAACAAAACAGCCAAACATAAGTAGGACAATACGCTAAATTTCAAGATCTAATGGATCGATCATTGCCATGAATTCAGAGCGAATAAGAAAGCCCTTTACCTGTGTTAATCTATTTTTCTTCTTCAACTTCTTGAAGCGATTGGGACTTAGCATCTGCAGCCGGTCTTGCAAGTTACGTTGCGTCTGACTGTCCGACAGACTGGAGAAGTAAAGAAAGTGGAGTTAAATTCAACATAGTGGAGTCTCTTTATCTCTGACGTCTTTAACTCGAATGTATCTTTAACTCTAACATATTTTCTCGTTCCTTTAGATAACAATGGGCTTTTCCAGAAAAAGGAAATTGAGGATATTGATTTTTCGAAGTATCGAACGTTACTAGTAAAGACCACCTGGATATCCACTCTTAAAAATATGCTCAACCCCCTGGATATCCTCTCTTATAAAGGTTTACCCCTGGATATCGTATTTTTTACTTGAAAAGAAACGGACTATTTCTGGAAAAGCCCAATGCCTTATAAACCTTACTCCATAACTCGATATCTCCTTTGAGTAGTGTCTCCATACCTCGATCAAGCAAGGGAAACAAATTTGTTCGAGTTAAGGAAATTTCGAGTTATGAAGTAAGATTTTGTTAACATTGTTAACTGAATGGACAGTAAAATTTGTTCGAGTTATGGAGACATTCGAGTTATAGAGGTTCGAGCACTGCGTCTAGATTTAGAACGCCGTGGGTTCGGGTTAAAGAATTTCCACTGTATATAAAATGTATAGCGTGTTTTGATGTTATCTTTGATTAGAGAGAAAATTTTTAATGAGATCATGCAAATCATGTAATAACGAAAGAAAGTGCATCGCGAGACAATTTATTTTCAATTTAAATGATTTGTCTGTCATGTCTATTTGTTATAAAAAATGGAAAACCTAGCCAAAGGAAATTAACGCTTTATGAATGAAATGATTTGATTAATAAAATATGAAGTAACAGATTATGGTGGGAGGGTCAGTCTTTAGAAGATTTCTCGGAATGGGATAATTTTCTCGACTATTGAGTTATCTTAACCAATAGCACAATACGCAAAGAAAAATTATCCATATCTAGATAGTAGAAAGAAGTCTAACACAAAGAGACACTTGTATCGTACAATTTGTACCTTGCTTCATACGACAACTTAGTTAAAGTGGAATTTAACTCTTAAAAAAGTCGTGGAAATCACAACGAAATTAAACAGTTATCCAAATCCAAAACACATCATATAATATACCATAAGAGTAATGGGTCAAAGCCACTAGCCTTGCATCTTAAAAACCAAAGTTCAACACACTAGCCTGTCATATTACTCAACAAAGTAAGTGAGCTTCGCTGTCACCTCCACACTTCATTCCCATACCCTTCAACGAGCGGTTAAAATTGTCTAGTAGACAAGTCGACATCTATCGCTTCAACGAGGGAGAGTTATCTTGATTGGCCATATAAAGATAAAAGCTCGAGATAACCCACCCTCCTTCAGAGAGCATTTTAATGTGATCGTCCCACCACGAATACACAGGCTAAAGATCATCTAAACATCGACTCATACTTTTTTTTTAAACAAATGGATGAAAGCCTGGATTAAATAATGTAAAAAAAATTGATAACTTTCTATTTAGTAGAAACTGTCTTAATAACTTATCAATGATATATAAGATAAGTGACAATCATTGCAACGAAATACTTTAAAAATTCCAAAGTGTGTTTGTTTTGGACAATGATTCTCATACCCAGCCAGCTAGCACATATCTAATGTTTACAACGTCCATTATAACGTTAGATGAACGTCGAAGGAATGTTGTGTGTCAGCTGAGTAAGCATTGAACTTAGGGGAACCAAGAAAAACAAAAAATCAGATGAAAAATCACGGCCAAAGTATGCGTTATAGCTATCAGCATAGAGCACCCAGCGAAGGGTTATTCATGATATGTACCACTGGAGAGTCTTCTGAGAACTTCCACCAATACGTCACTTAAACAATAGAAAAAGTGACGTATTGGGTGGAACAAAAGCAGAAAAATTGCATAATTTTGTGAAGTCATTGCAGTCGTGCATATCATGAATATGATTGAACAGAACGTTTTGCTTGCGGGGACTAGGGATAGCTTTCATTGTCATAAAACTTACACAGGTTCTTCATCAATAGCTGCATGTAGGTTGATCTGGAATTCAGGGAAATTCCCTCCATTAGGTGACGCCCCACTTGACGCCCCGTTGGTTTCACCAAGCATTATCAATGATTGGGCGGGTGTCGAGGTGGTTAAAGGGAGGGAAATATTTGAAGGGCGTTTGAGCGGGATTTTCTCCATAAAGTTTGTGAATGTCTCCATCCGCTTCTTTTTACCTCCATTATTTTGTGGTGATTCTGATACTGGTGTTGTTATCTCCTCAATATTAAAGGACTCGGGATATGAATGACTACTGCTAATCGACGGAATTTCTTTGTTGTCTTCCACCAATGGGAGAACGAGCTTGGAATCAGAATGAGAACGCTTCACGCCCTCCTCGTGGGCGGTGGTCAGTGTGTTTGATGTTTGTTGGACAGGAGAATTTTCTTGACTCATTACGAAGTTAGACTTCCAAGCTATTTCTCGCTTTTATTCTTATTGGAACTATATTCGAAATTTGCGTACTTTATGTTAACAATATTTTTGGAGCCGGCCGTTACAATACTAGTACCAATGTACTAAAGATTGTCTCGTTTAGGTACCACCTTTTAGTATTCGAATATAACATGGTACCAAAAGAATTTTTGAGTTGTTTGGGTAAACCACCACATCACTAAACGACACGTTCCGAGACCCCCCCCCTTTTTGTTTAGAATAAATACAATATAAATTTCCAGTTCAAAGTTTCTGCGAATCCCAAACTATTTCGCAAAAACATTGACGAGGGGGTTGATGAGAAAAGACTGAAAGAGAACAACTTACACGAACTTGACGACCTCGGGTGCATCGAAATGAACTTTATATACCGGAGCCATGTTACTATAGCACGAGATATTAATAATTTGCACGAAAATTGTAAAACTTCGACTACCAGTTTGAAAATAAGGAGCGATTCTGATTGCTTAAGAAAGTTCGAGGATCCAAAGAAATGAGGAACGAAAATAAGTACTGTAGACCAAACAAAATCTGAAATTTTCAAATTTTCCCTTTTTTGTTACATTTACAATAAAGTAAAAGATTATCCGGCCGATGAAAAGAGATTTCCCTTCGAGGAAGAGAAATAAAAAGACTTATATGTATAAATTATACATGAAGTTTGAAAATATCATAGTCAATTTCTTTTTTAATTTTGAGGAGGCGAAATTAGCGGGGCCCGTTCAGCGTCACACAAACTAAGCAAATTCAAAGACTCAATTAACACAACACAATATAAATGCCAATCCTATTTGCTCAAACATCTTTCATTTTTCATGCTCAAGACAAAAGAAATGTTGCAAACAAAATTGAACGATTTTTATCAAACTTTTTGCAAATACTTTTAATTATCTAAAAGAAGACTCAATAACTCGTGATTCGAAACAAATCCATAAATCCAAAATCCATAATGGCAGCTTGTCGCTATTTGGAAAAACCTGAAAAACCTCTACAACTTCCACGTTGATAATGACTATGCTGAAAATGGAAAGGTGAATACCCCCCCCTCGGTTGAAGAAAAGTTAGAATTCAAATCGTTAGGTTCGAACTTTTATTTCATACATAAAACTCGATGTTTATTAAGAAACTTTTTCTTTTCCTTGATGCGTATAAGAAGCGTAAAAGTAAAAAAATAAAGCAAAAAAGGGCTATGAAAAAATTTCCTCTGCGTACGTACATTTTTCCTGTTCCATCTGCTTGTAAAGTTAGAAATTGCCCAAATTTTTAGTCGGTCTTAATTATTAGTCGGCCCTTAATGACTAAATTTTGATGAGGTGACTAAAATTAGGGCCGACTAATAATTAAGACCGATAAGGTATGTGAAAACTTTAGAAACTTGGTGAATCAAATTCCGAAATAAGCGAGGTCCTCTATCTATCTCATATCAGGTCACTGAGACAGGGTTATAAAGATAATCTTAACACACGAAAACAGACTGTCAAGCCCCATAGTTCTCAACCAAATCCAAAAAGAACAGGCAAAAGAACCATCTTTATAAAAACTTCATCTTAAACACTTTTCTTCTTCTTTCTAAAAAGTTTGTTCGCTCGACTTAAAAAAACCAACATAGAGAATATTGATCAAAATTCTTAAATACATTATTAAAAGTCAGAGTGAGAGCGAGTGAAAAGTTGAAGTCGAAAAAAAAAACATCTAAAAATTAATATGTCTGATGAAGAAGAAATGATAAAAAATAAAAAGAAGAAGAGAGAAAGAGAGATATCTCACAACTAGATTTAACGATTTCAATATTTTAAAAGAATGGAAAGAGAAACAGAAAGACTTTTTAGGGAAAATAAGGGGGAAAGGAAAATAATATTATCGACAAAAAGAGAATTTTTGAAGTCGAAACATAAACTTTAGTTCCATAAACTTTGTACATGCAGCTGCATTTATAAATTATAACGTCCAAGATTTGGCAAGAACTGAAAATCAAGGACATAGACAGCAGTCTGTGAAACCTTCTCATAGAAATATGTCCTGATACATATCTAGTCCGTACCATGAGTTCACTTGTCTATTCAATCGTGAAATTCAAAATTGTCATTGATAGTAGAGCTCCATCTAGACACCAGAGTTTGAAAAGAGATATTTGTGACATAACTGGTTCAATAATCTAAAGGGTGTATCAATACTTAAGATTAAGCCAGAAAAGCAAAACATTGAAAGGTTTGTGGTTGTGATTTGAGCAGACAAATGAAATTGACGAACCTTGCTTGTTGATAACGGTATTCATACTCATTTGAAGTTTCGAGAGCACCTCCCAAGTCTTCATCAGTATCAAGCGACGTGTTGTAACTCGTTGTACTACTCTTCTTTTGTCGTGACACAATATACGGACGTTGCGGCTGTCCTGGATAACAAAGAGAAGAAGTAACTTTTGATTAAAATGAGAAGTATGAGGGGATATTTTTCATCGCTGTCCAAATAGAAATGTGCGACTAAGAAAGAGTATCGTTGGATAGTAGATTTTTTTGATCGGTGGGTTCACTTCTCTTTGAATAGAAAACCTATTTCATTGGCAGTAGCATAGACAGGAGGGCGCAAAATCTGCTCTCCTACACAAATGTTGTGCTCCTTGTCTACGCTACTGATTGGTGCAGCCCTGGCTCAATCAAGAGAAGAAGAATGTCTCATTAAAAAAATAATTCTCTTTAGCCTGGAGTCAGCTTGAGAAATGTTTAAAAGATAAATTCAGTAGAACGAGAACCCCTTTCATCGATTTGGCTCAGACTTGGTCACCAAAAAAAATTGTTTCTTATTGGAAAACTTACACCTTGAGATCTCTTTAGCCGAACCAATACTTTTTTAATGACGTTGTCAAAGCTTATTTATGATAATGACCTTGTAGGAGAGGTATTTTTCTCTAAAACCAGCTTTTGAAAAGAGTTCTTGGTCACCAAAATACACTTACACCTTGAGATCTCTTTAGCCCTAACAATTATTTTTCTTTGAAATCACCTTTTGAAAAGTGTTCAAACAATTTTGGCTTGGGACCATCACTTGTAAAGTTAATATCCCCATTGGATTGCACACTAAAATGAGAAGATGATGATATTTACCAGGTGTTGTGGGTGCAAGGTAATCTTTAGTGCTCGACTCCAGTGAAGATGAAGGTGGAGGCTCAGTGTTGGTCATTGCAGCGTTGGTAGGATAGTTCGGTTCCTCCGATGACCCTATCTGTGGTGAACATGGTTGGATGGAGATGTTCTGATTTATCATGTTTGTTTTGTTTTTGTGCTGAAAAAAAAAACAGGAGTATGTGACATCTTGTATATACATTGGATTGAAATCATGTAAATAAATCCTTGGATCATATGACCAAAACCTTTTTTACTGATAAAACGAGTGTTTTAGATTCAACTGGACAGATTTCTACATCTACAGTTGGAAATGCAATATAACACTTGGTCAACGGATTTGAGGAGAGGAACTCAACTCTGTTCACTATTCACAAAGTTTCAAAAAATTCCATTCAATTCACTGTTTCTATTTTTTAAGTGACGTATTGGGTGGAAAAATTCTTAGAAGACTCTCCAGTGGTGCATATCAATAAGGTTCGGTTTAAATGTCTTTATTTCTCCTGACGAGACTAATAAATAAGAAAGAACTGCTAACAAACTTTTGAACTACCACGTAAAAACCATATATCTTTATTACTCTAAGTTTCTTTATGGCAATCATCATCTACTAAATGTAAAACCTAAAAAAATTGTGAATTCACATACAAATTGTAGAAATTGCAGAGCGCTGTGAAAATATCTCTCGTTCATTCATGAGTTTGTTTACCAAAGCACAAATATATTATCTGGTTTCGCATTCACAAGCACTTTGACAACAAATTATATTAAGATAGTACTTAATGCTAATTGATTACACTTGACATCAAGACAAAAATAATTACATCCTCTCTAACATCAAATCACTTCTAAACTTAATAACCACGAACCATTAATTAGTTTGTCAAATTAATCAACATTGGGAGAATTTGTTTTGAAAAAAGGAGCTAAGTTTCCCAAAAAGGCTCTTCTACTCTTAAACTAGTACACCCGTAATTTGGATAAAAATTGGAGTTTACCCTTAGTTGGGACTGAGATTTGATTTTCAGATTTTTTCAACCCTTGCAGGTTCTGAAAAAGCACCCTAAATAAAGATTGCCACATACCCGTACCCTTCACTTGCCTAGTATATACCCTTCACTTGCCTAGGTCCCTCCCCCAGCAAAGTATTCCCAAACAGATATCAATCAACAAGACTAGTACAACCAAAATTTGGATAATCCAATACAAAGCCATCAGACATAGAGCTATAGACAAGGAGAATCAATGAAATTCTATCAGACAAATGTTGCCTTGATCAGATCTGATATATAAAGGAATGAAAAATTTCCACGAAGACACACACCAAACTTTCAAAACAAGCAAATTGAAACCAGTATGACATCGTACTTTCTTTCCTATGCACAGGGGGGGGTCAACATTTATAATACCAACCCATAGCCCAAAAACCTGACTTTTGACCTTTTGAGCTAAGTTAACACCACCACCCCAAAATTGGTATCGATACCAACTTGAAAATCAAAATTTTCAGAAAAAGGGGGGACCCACCCCCTTATTTTGGTATCGATACCAACTTGAAAATCATAATTTTCAGAAAAAAGGGGGACCCACCCCCTTAATTTGGTATCGATACCAACATGACTTTTTGAATTTGACAAAATATCATGGGACCCACCCCCTAATTTAGTACCAATACCAATCTGACAAATTTGAGTTTAAAGCTGTTTTAAAGGGAACCCACCCCCTCCCACACAAACAGGGTACTAAGAGAAACCTCAAAAAAACTCATTTTTAAAATACTCTTTCTTCAACACAACACAAAAAAATGTCATATGCTAAAATAGAAAATGACTGAAAACTGACAATAATAATAAAAACAAACCCAATGAAGCTAGCAAAATCAATCTGAATCAATATTATCTGAATATAATCGATGTGCAAAAACTAGGAGAAGCTATTATTAGTACATAATTTTAGAACAGAATAGATTCACTCATTACCAAATGCTATCACAGAAAAAATGCTTTTACTTCAGGCTTGATCAAAAATAAAACTTGAAAATATCGAAAAAGTCCAAAATAAACAAACTTCAAAGTCATTTAAACTTATTACTCATTTACAGTCATTATACTCAAAAGCTGAAACAAATCCTATTGAAACCTGTTTAGACTGATATGTACCCCGGGGTATTTTCTAGCTATAAGGGCAAAAATTAGGAAAGTTTTGCTGTTATTTTGATATTGATACCAACTTTCTGAATCATATCATTTAAAAAAACCAGGCAGTGTCAACCGAACCCTATCGAACTGATTTTCGTTATCGAACCATCGAACTTTATCGAACAAAATCGAACGATAGCTGTTCGATTACCGAACCCGATCAAACAGCTAGATCGAACTTTACGAAAATTTCTTGATAAGTTCGATTTAGTTCAATGAGTTTTCTTTGTTCGATGAAGTTCGATTGATGTTCGATGAGTTCGATTTAAGTTCGTTTAGTTCGATAATCGAACAGTTTGATTGACACCGCCTGGAAAAAAGGGGTACCCATCCCCTATTTTGGTATCAATACCAACTGAGGATAACCCTTTTTTCTAAAAAAAGGGGGACCCACCCCCATCAATACCAACTTGACTTTTCAGACTTTTAAAGGAAAAAAAGACACCACCACCCGGCTATGGGTCTGGTATCTGGATGTTGACCCCCCCCTGCTATGCAAAGAAATAATCGTTTTGATCTAGGAGTTCCAGCACAACATATTGGTAAAAGCATTGAGGTATAAAGAAAAACAGGAGATTTTCAGTTTTTGGACTAAAAGAAAAGACTGAAAACTTGGTAATCTTTCATCAAAACTTTTTGATCAATGTTTCCTTCAAAGTGAACTCTACTGCTTGATACTTTTCACCAAAATTCTCCAGCGACTTTTTGTCTTAACTTGCCCATAATGATTGGAAGGCCAAAAAGCGTAAAAAAATCTCCTGACTAAGGTAAAGAATTTCTAATGAAGAGAACTTCTCTTAGATAGAGTATATCTCTTATCTAGAGTATAATCCCCACCTGAAGAAAAAATATGTTGGAATAGGGTTTGATTGCCATTGAACATTTGGTTCAACATCTAAGTACTATCCCTTTTCTTCTCTCAATTCTTATGTTGGATAAATCATTACAGCTTTTCAAAACCGCATGGCAAGAGGAATTGAAGCCATTTATTTCCCAACCAAAACGCACATAGAACGCGCCGTAATCATGACGACGGATTGTATCTAGCGGTTCCTTTGTTTTGGAGGACTACATTTCTTGAAATCTACTGATAGATTTTAGTTTCTAATTTTCTGGCGTAAGAGAATATCTTTTCAAAACAAAATTTAAACAGATAACGAAATAGAACATAAACTTGAGCTCTACTAAAAAGTCTTGTTTCATCAGGCGAGCTTAGAATTTTTTTGATAAATTTTATAAAAGAAATTAAAAGACTTTAACGACCATTTACTGACGAATTCAACTCCTGTTTTTCTTTATACTTCCAGGGTAAAAGCAGGTATCTTGTCTATAAATGTGGGGTTTAGATCAGTGTTTTAATTAGAATATGAGGTAAAAGAGAGAGGGGAAATCATTTATTTATGATTGGCGTAACAAATACTATACAGTACAAATATTTAAAAACCTTTGTTGATCTTTGCTGTATATTATTTACTCTGTTACAAAACTTTTGTGTTTTCTTGCGAAAACGTTTTGCTTTAAGAAATATTCAGTTTGAAAAAAAGTTTTTTTCTCTGACAGCACAAAAAAAAACTTTTCTTTTTTGCGGCTGGGTGACTTTCAAAAATAAGTTCACCCGGCCAATTTCCGGAAACAAGACTTAGCCTTAGACCTTAGCACTCTTAAAAGTTACAAAGAAAGCATTTTGATAAAAGGGAACTTAGAAACACTCTTAAAAGTTATGAAGAAAGCGATTTGATAAGTAATATTTGAAGCATTTTTAAAAGTTACGAAGAAAGCTACTGTATTAGATAAAAGGGAACTTAGAAACACTCTTTAAAGTTACAAAGAAAGCGATTCAATAAAAGAGACAGGGATAGAAAATTTGCTCTTTAAAGTCAAGTCAATGGTCCTATTTATCTTTTCATTTGGACATCATGACCTTATGTTTATTTGCGACCCTGCTGGTAAATTAGGTGTATTATATTTCGTTGAAATTGAAAACACACTTACTACTTTTACTTTTATAAGTTAAAAATGTTTGCAAAAAAAAACAAAAATAATTTTTTTCATAAATTTTGCACATACGACGATATGTCCAGTGAAATGCCAGTGAAATTTTTCCGACCTAGGCTTGTTTTTAGGTTGGCAATGCTGATCTGAGCTTTATTCTAGGTCGGCAAAGTTTTTTAACAGGCTAGGTCTAAAGCTCTAAAACAGAAACTAATAACATGAAAACCAGAATATGATTCTTCAATGGGAATCAAAACTATAAAGTGCACTTACAAACATCAATTTGTCAGATCTAACAAAATTAATAACGGCACTGTCATCATTGACAATAAAACAAATGATTTTCTGTCAAAAGAATTGTAAACATTCCAACAGTTAGGGAAACCATCCAGGATCCTGCCATTCTATAAGCCATCAAAAACTAAATGACACTTGTAAACTTAAGTTTCTTACCGTTTTCCATTCGAAAACAACCAAAAACATTGCTACTTCCCAAAGCCGGAGACCAAAACAAATTATCTTCCAAGATTATGGCGCCCTTTTGGATCTATTGTTAAGGCCATCTAAAATGGTGGAAAGAGTTGCGGAAAGACAAAGGCGCTCGCTGCGTCGAGGGTGGTAACGCCAAAACGCCCAATATGATCTTCCAACAGAAGGCGAGTTCTAGTTGCCGCGCGAGTTACGTCATGCACTCCACCGCAGCGCATAACGAAGTGTGTTTAAATGAATATCATTAATTATAAGAATATCTTATGTGCTTACTTTCAGTAAACTTCGAGTGCTTCATTAAAGATGAAGAAGGTAAGAAGATAAAAAATGCGCTGAATAACTTTCATTGTAACAGTTTGATCAATCATCACTGAAAGTTTGAAAAAGTTTTACCGACGCAAAAGAAATTGTCAGCCAATTAAAAGCACAGTGTGCTTATACTTACTATGTTTGCCACATCGTCTAGGCTAAAAAAAGTGCGAAAAGACACGAACGCCATTTTTTATTGAGTGACGTTATGATTTTTTTGATTGCGGCCGCGTACAGGAACTCGCCAAATGTTCCTAACTGTCCAACAACTTCCATCAAAATGATCTGTCACAGCTAAGTCCACCATTTTTAACGCGGTCCTAGGATTGGGCTGAGAACGCTCGCAGAACGCCCGCGAGCTCCCGCACGGGTGAAAAACTTTAATCTGTCAATCATATTCTCAAGCGAAGAGACGCCAGGCTGCATCATTTGAGGCGTGCGATAGCACGCGCACAACTCCACACACACCTAAAATGTCTGAGGAGTGCGATCAATCACACCCCATAAAGTAAGTTTTACAACTGAAAGTTGTGCATAGCACTCCTTATCACATGCCTAAATTACTAAAATTAAGGTTTTAGGAGTGTGATTGACCACACGCCTGAAATTTTCAAATGATGCAGCCTGAGACGCTGAAGCGATTCTAACTTTACAATAGTGCCGCGGATCATCAGTGGATTATAGTATTCAATTATCATGATCCCTTTATTTTCATTCCTAGAACTTTTGCAAAAAAAAGGAAAAATACAAAAGTTGTTCTATTCACATACTGAATTTGAAAAATCTTCTTTGTGGCGTTTTTTTTGCAAACTTCAAAAAACTGATTTTTATCCTATTTTTTGTGGGACTTTAGCATAGGGTACAAAGTCCAAATATGTGTTTCCCGTAATTTGTGTATGAAGAGTTAAGTCTATACTGTTTAAAGGCTACGGCAATGTTTTCTTTCTCTATTTGATAGCTACAATGTTTGGTCGGCTTTGCTGACTTAAAAGATCACTTATGGTCTAATGCCAAGAGAATTGATGATCATGGTCGGCAATGAACTACCGATCATACTCTTTGGTCGACCTTTAGGGCGGCACTGCCGAAAAAGCTGACCTGAAATTCACCCACAACTAAACAAGTTTAGACTTGTGCTGGCACATACTCCTACGATCATACGCTTTTCAAGGCAAAACCTGCATTAAATAAATTACGTCTGGCGGTGGATTGATCAGGGCTTGAAAACTGTCAGACATCGCATATTATTGTCCGACCCAAATTGCTCCTTGTTCGACCCAAAAATCATAATTTTCAAGCTAAAGCAACCTTGATCAGACATTTTGTCCGACCCACAATCGTTATTTCAAGCCTTGAGTATTATAAGAGTTATTCAAAAGGCGGTCACATTCTCCCCTCACTGCTAACGATTTCAAACCAAACCCTCAGCAGTTCAGAAGCATTCAAGATATAATGACTAATGTACTGTAACTTGGTCTAATATTGACATCCTTCTGTTCTGAGGGGAGCGTACGGGGATATGCGATTTCCGAAATACCGAATAATTTTGCCAAAATTTCCGAAATTCCATAAAAAAATTTTTTTGGGTAGCAATTTTTCCTCGTTTTGACTAATTTTTCATCAAATTTGATTTTTCATGTATGAAATTTTGAAGCAAAATTCATGGATTTCCGAAACAATTTCAGAATTCCGAAATACCAAACAAAGGAATTTTGCCC
This sequence comes from Clytia hemisphaerica, assembly GCF_902728285.1. Lineage (NCBI taxonomy): Eukaryota > Metazoa > Cnidaria > Hydrozoa > Leptothecata > Clytiidae > Clytia > Clytia hemisphaerica. The sequence goes on from NW_027103875.1 coordinate 489,838, forward strand.
TGCCCCTGATATCCTAAATAAATTTCGAAGAAAAAAAGGTCGATTTCCGCCAGCCATTCCGAAAAACCGTACGCCCCCCACAATTCTGACACCCAATCTAATTTTCATATTATATTCCTTTCTCTCTAAAGAAGGGTGTCAGAATTAGATGAGAGATATGTCGATATTAGACCAACTTTACAGTACAATCCTTGTGATTCCAAGCACTTTCTAAGTCTTTCTAATAGGAAAATATGTCACCTGTGGAGGCTACTATGAAGCGCTAGAGACTAGAGTTATATATCTAGCTAGAAGAGAGCAAAGCAAGCTCATTTCTGACTGCTTGTAAAAGAACTTTCTGTCACCACTGCACTGCCTATTCCTTCCTTGTTTTCAGAACCATAACTTAACAGTCATGCATATCTAGTCGGGCCGAGCCAATTAGACCAACAAAAAGTTTTTGTAGCACATTGTGATGTAGGTCAGTCAAAATAAATAGTTCATATTATATCTTTTCATCCACTTTCATTATTAAGTACTGATAGAACCGACTGAAATCAACGAACACAGGTTATTTTCGGCCTTCTCGCGCCAGTCTGCGTTTTCGCCGTTATTTTGATCTCAAACTGTGATGCGGGATTTAATTTGCGTCGCAGTGTTCCTTTTGTTTTCAACAAACAAAACAAAGTCTCTCACTCAAACTTGGTCTCTCTCTAACACTAAGGCTCGGTTATCGGAGGTGTACCCGCCCCCGGGTCCGGTCCACACAAACCCGTTATTCTCCAACCCTAGTACCCCACCCCTGGGCCTCGAAGCCATTCTCCCAAATCGAATATCCGATTGATTTAGATAAAGTAGAAAAGCCTGAAATGTCATTCTCGACCGAACTTTAAATTCTGAACGCTATACTAGGGGATACCCCTTAAAACCTACAAGAAAAAAAAGAGATACCCTCTATCTGAAAATTTAGGTAGAATTTGAGGCTGAAACTTTTTGTGTTGAAAGTACGCTTTCTATGGTTAGTGATGAACGTTATAACACCCCTCCTGTTACCAACCTTTTCCCTCAGTGGGGATGAAAATTTCTATCGAAATCCCAATGGGGATAGAAAATCTTTTGTTTCCAAGTATTTTTTCCACCGGGGACGATTTTTTCGCCTATTTTTCCACCGGGGCGGGGGGTCCACCGGATCTGTGACACAGGGGTGTGTTATATACTATATTCTTCGGTGGAATAAATTTCTTTGAAAATTTTTTTCACATTATATTAATGATGTTCTAAGATTAAAAAATGAGTCGTGTGAAAATGATAATTATAGCACAATTATTGAAGAAGTTGATTTTCTTCTTCTTCATTTTCAATCTTCATTTTCCGATCTTTTGTGAGTTTTTTCTTTATGATAATATTCCACTCTTGTTTGTCGTTTCAGCCAAGGAAAAAATCGCTATCTAATTCGAATTCTATCAAAAGTTATCACCTTTTTTGTCTCGACCGCTGCAAATTATATTGAGACAGACTTTATATACCCCTCAAAACCTACAAAATGGTTTTCTCGAATAACTTTTTATAAAATAGTCCTTTTTGTCTCAAACTTTGAACAGAGATTCACTGCAAAGTTACTAATGTTGCAGTAAGATCAGTGGTACCCAAATATTATCAAAACTCTACGTTAAAATCAAAATGCACCTTAAAACCTACAAACATTGACCTGTTGCTCACAACCTACTAAAACTATTAAATTACAAATCAGGTGCTGGACTCTATGGAAATTGATCATATGGTTGGTTTTTGGTGTCAAAATTGTATCAAAGTATTTCGGGCCATTAAAATCAAAAACTTATTCATCGGGTATGCCCGATAAGTGAAAAATCATTCATCGGGCATGCCCAACAAACTGGGTTTGCGTGAAATTCGGAACCACCCGACCCACGTTCACACCCCTGTGACACAGACCCACCGGGACCCCAGCCCCACTAGAAAATTTGGCAAAAATTTCGTCCCCTGGGAAAATACCCTGAAATTTCCACCCCATTAGGAAATTTACTTTAATTTCATCCACATTCAAAATTCAATGTTTAAAGATTGCACTCCAAAACTATCACCACTGGATTTTTTAACCTTGGAACAAAAAATTTCCTGATTTGAATTTTAATAGGAAATTTTATCCTCACTGAGGAAAAAAGTTCCACCAGGGCAGGGGACACCAGGGCTGTGATATAGGGGTGTACATTCCATATTCACTGGAATCGACTGATAATCGGATGCGTATTGGCAGCGCCCACGCTTAAGCTCCTCAAAAGTGACCCAATTTAAAATTTGCCGAACCTTCAGAGCAGAAAGTGTATGGTAGCAAATTTGAAAAAAAAGTAAAAAAGTGTAGGAATTTTACAACTATCGTTTCAGAAAAATGAGCATTTCGAATGTACAATCATGGTTGAAATATATTGAGAATTCCAGTTATTTTAACGTTTTTCAAGATTTAGAGTTTCGGCGAGAAAGTCGATTTTGGGCTATCTCTTTAATTATGTCAAATATTTTAATTTGAGAAGGGTTGGCAGACTTCCAGCCTTATTGGACTATTTTTGAGCTTTTGGATCCTCAGATCCTAAGATCCTAAGTGTTAAGTCTAATGTTAAAATTCAGAGTTAAAACTCTACCCTTCGAACCTACTTTAGAGCACGTACAAATCGCGATTTCGTGGTTTCAAAACTTCCTGGAGAATTTCCCTTTTTTCTCAAATAGTATGACCTTGATTGTACATTTCAATCTCAAATTTCATTGATTAAGTAAACAAAAAGGTACAGTTTCAAAAAAAAGTGGATGAAAAAAAGAGAAATTATTTTTGACGTCAGACGGTGGTAAGGGAGAGGGAAAGTTTGTATTTGAGTTGAGTTGTATTTTTTTTAAATTGATGTTAAAACAGGATGGAGAGTACCACTGGTGTTCAAACTATCGCGCAGAAGTTACAGTTGTTGCAACCAAAACCAATCGATCCATCAAAATGTGATCCAAACAAATCATTATATTGGCAGATCATCAGAAACAACCAAACTGTAGTGAAGCGTCAAGCCAAACAATTTAATTTGGGGAGCACCCTTAGGTTTAACGACCCGATCAAAGCTGCTATGTTCCTCCTTCAAAGAGAATACAGTGATTCTTCACTTTTCAAGAACGATGTACACGAAGCTGTCTTCATACCTCCAACGTTTGTTTCCAATCAATACATGAAAAAGTTACCTGTGGCTATTCTTGAGTATGAAGTCAAGAAAGACATTAATAGACTTTTAGACAATTTGAAAGAACATTCACCAGATTATTGGTTGACAAAAGAATTAAAGTCGTTCTTGCAAGCAAAGAATGGCGAGGACGACGAAGATGACGACGACAACGACAACGACAACGATTATATCGATAAGAAGGCGTTCGATCCATGGGTGGTGAACCTCAAAATCATGTTTTTAGTTATCGAGGAGCTGAAATCCAACAAAATGAATTTGCCATCAACAATGTCGGAAATTGGTGTTTTTGTTCAAGCTTGCATCAATGAAATTCCATCAAAATCACCAGAACCAGCACTGAAGACTTTTCTGAGAGAATCCGTTCTAAAGAAGAACTTCAAAAAGCTACTTAAAAAGAAGATCGAGGAGAACCCACCACAGGAATCAAATCTTCGCTGGATTTTCGGATTGGAGTTGTCAGAATTGGGAGAACAACTTGAACATTGGTTCTACGACCAACTATTACCGCTTAAAGATGATATTCTCCAGGACACAATTGTTCTTTCATCTGTCAATTTTTTAACAAATGTTCGAAGAAAAATGCACAAAGAAATTGACTTTTTGATCATTTCATGGAAAAAACAGCTCATTATTTCCATAGAGATGAAACGCGAGCTCACCAACGATCGAGTTTTCCAACAATTGGAATCGAACCATCAATTATTCGAAGAGAGATTGGGAGACCAACTTAAACCTGGATGGACATTCTTCCCCGTTGTCTGTGTCCAAAACAGTTCCATTTCAATCGCTAGTAGCCACTTCATCATCATGGGGACTGAAATAAAGCTATGGTTAACGAGCATCCTTGATAATTACCCAATCGTTCAAATCGCTCGAAATTCGACTCCACTCGATCAAGTTCAAAAGCTGTTGAAGATAATCGTGTTTTCGATCCACGCTTCCAAGAAGGACCTCGTTGCACCAATAACCAGCTCAAACTGGGTGGAGTACATCGCAGAAGCTATCGAAAACGTTTCAACTAGCAACAATATTATTTTTTATTCCAATCAACAGATGGCAGCTCTGAATAGCAACGATTCTCGCTACAACACATTGATGATTCGTGGCCCATTTGGTGTGGGAAAAAGTACCTTATTAAGAAACAAAGCCATTCAACTAAACCAACAGCCAGAATACAAGGGAAAAATCATGTATCTACAAGAAAATGGCTTACTGTATTTTCGAATGAAGTTTGAACTAGATGCAGAAAATGAAGATACAACAAAGATTAAACTGAAGAAGTTTTCGGTAATTTCAAAAAAAATTTCTAATTAAATACATCTACCTTATACAATTCTTTTATATAAGCAACTTCAACTTTTGGTTCAGGGCTGGGGTTGCTTTGTTCTAGCTCATTTTTTTATATATATATTGTACCATATTCTGGCTTACTGGATCACTGACTATCATTTGCCATGCTTAGATTATCTTAAAAAGCTTTTGCTTTTAGTTTGAGGGCTCGTGCCTACGTGCCTTAATTTTTACGGAAACTGAAAAAAAGCGTGTACCGGTAGATTTCAGACATAGACTGAAACTGTTGATTTCTTTCGACCCATCAAATGAATAATAAATCAAGCTTTTATGAGATTTTAAACCTTTCAGATCATTTCAACCTCTTTTTATCTTCTGGAATTTCTTTTATAGAACGATAACTTTGAGCAAATTCTGGAACAAATCCGTCAAGATGATATCAAAGCAATTTTCTGCGATGAGTTCGACATGAGCTTAAAGGACCGGATATGGAAAATGCACGACTTGGTCGATATTTTGTGGATTGTACCTTCGACACTTGGGTTACGGTTCAGAGATGACGAAGAATGGGAAGACGAATTCACTTTTCTCGATCTTTCGCAGAATTTCCGTAATTCGAAAGAAATCGTGAAAATGACAAAATCACATGCTGAAGACACGGAATATGACTACAAAGAAGGAATCGTTATGCCTCCCGAAAATTTCCCAGCAGGCTGCACACCGATATTTGTAGATTCGTTAGAGGAAGCAATGGACGAAGTGCGAAAACGAACAAAGGGTGGGATCTTGGTGATCATTGAAGATGAGGTAGAGAATTACAGAGTGTCCGAGCAGATTACGGAACCATGGAAGGCGTACCATCCACTGCAAAATGATTTCCAAGAGGATAATCCATACTTATTTCTTCAAGAAGGTAATGTTTTGGTCATCGGTGAAAAGGCGTGTTTAGGCTTCGAATGGCCAACAGTTATTGTAGTGGAAGGAGAAAATCAAGACGACCCATCTTTCCACAGCTGTAACTTTATGCTGAGGTGTACGACTAACCTCCTCATTGTAAAGAAGAGTATTGAAAGTTCATTTGTTGAAACTGGAGATGAAAGTGAATCTGAATACGAGGCTCATTTGTGATTGCCGATCATAAAGTAACTTTGAAAAATTCTGAACAATCGTGATTTTCACTGAAAAAGACGATCTTCCAGCCATTCCTATATTTTGTTTAATTTTTTTAACATTGTTTTGTTCGGTGAGCAGAACGCATTCATCCTCATAATAGTGCAATATTATTGTATCTTTTCAAATTGTCAAAATTTGTTTGCCCATTTCAGTTTGATTTTACAATATTTGAGTTAATTTCGCTGCATATTTCATTCAAAACGTCATTAAAAATAGTTTTAACTTGATTTTTTTTCGATTTTATTCGCTAGGCGGTTTCAATTCTAACTTTGAAAAAAAAATACATCCAAGGCCTGGCATTGACATTTCAGGGTGGAGGTACTTTTGTTGATATTTTGTAGAGAACAAGGAGCGTTCGGTGCATAAAATAGTATTTATGGCACATGAAATATTCTAAGAATAATGGGAAACGCTTTTTCTAGCTTTGATTACTTTATTGGAATAAAATTCCGCAGGAATTTAATTTGGGTGTCATCCACGAAATTAGAAATTTTGAAAGGCCTTATCCGCGAAATAAATAATTTTATTTATTAATTTTACAATAGTTACAGTCATCAAAGAATAATCTTAATCTCAACAAACGACATGCAAGATATTGCAGTATAAGAAACAAAATCGTGAAAAAATTATCTCCCAATAGTACTATCTGAGAAATTAAGGGCTCTGACCATAGTCGAAAAATTGATTTTAGTATTTGAACATAAAATTTATGTTTTAGGGTCTTTAACACTTTTAAATAAGAATTACCTTTATAAATTGCTTTTTAATCAAACCCCTTCTTAAGAGTAATTAAGAATTTAATTGCAAAACTGACGCAATGAACTTTAAAAAGATGTTAATAATATGTTGCATCACCTTCTTTTATAAAATGTACTAAGTTTTAATGAGTAATTACCCTTTTGTGTCAAAGCTTTTTCAAACTGTCCGCAAAGAATTGAACTGTTTTAAATTTTTCGGAAAAATTTTCTAAATTACAAATTTTCTTTTTAAGAAACTAGTTTTACCAAGCAGCCTCAATGTTTCTTAAGAAATGTTTCTTATATGTTTCTAAACTGTTTGACATAATCAGCCTCATGGAAGGCTGGATTGGAAGGTTTTTAAGAAAAACCGAATTAATTTTTCATTCTCAGCCTCAGCATGTTTCTTAGATGTTTCTTAGTTTTTAGGCATTCTGAGCCTGATGTTTCTTAAAAGTGTGTTTCTTAAAAAAATACGTGTAATGCATCAAAAGTTATGGCTGTTTTTCTATGAAAAATTGGGACGAAAAATTGGTCAAAAACCACTTTTTTCAAGATTTTGAGACAAATAAGCTTTTAAAAATATTTTCCGAAAAAATATTTTTAGTTCGATAAAAGATACACCATCTACCGCAAAAAAAAATTCAGAATGTTTTTCCTCGCCGAAAATAAGCTCTTCAAAGTTGAAATACTCTTCTTCACAAAACTCTTCATTTTCGTCTTTATCGAATTTTTTGATTGTGATTCTTAAATTTTCAGACTCAAGGATAATTAGGCTAACAGAAAATGTATAACATGCCACAGTTTTGTGTGCTACATCAAGTAGAAATTTATATTTTGTACGTGGCAAATATTATCTCCCAATAGTCCTATCTGAGAAATTAAATCCCCGCGAAAATCTACCCCATTAAAATATCCGAGGTGGTCCACCAGTGCATTAACCATAAATCATGGATTGAAAATATTTAGACCAATCAAAATAGATCTGATTCAATTTAGCTTAAGGGAAGAAATTTTCGTGGATCAAATTTTCGCGGAATTTAAATTTGCGGTTTTTTTGACAACGAAAAACTAAAATCTCAGGATTTAAAGAATCACCTATAATTAGTCTTTTTGGTGCAAAATAGGCAAAACAAAAAATTCTTTCAACCGCGAAATTTAATTCCGTTAAAATTTCTTCCCTTAACCCTTTAAGTGCCACGGTCCTTTTTTAAGAAAATCGCTAGTTAAAACTTTAAAGGCTTATATCTCCGGATCTAGAAGGAGTTAGAAGCTCGTTCATAGTTCGATGGACGAAAAGGTGCCCAGTAGTAAAACTTCAAACTTATTCGCTAAAGGACAGAATGAAGTAATGGAGGTTTTTGGATCACTTGTTAGCACTTACGACATTGGCACTTAAAGGGTTAAGGTAAATCTGATTAGATAATAATTATTATTAATTTTGAATGACCAGTCTTACACCCCCTTCTCAAAGACCCAGTGAGACCATTTTCCACTGCAAAAATTGTCCAAAATATCGTCCCCATTGGAAAATTATACTCTGATCTTTGTCCTGCTCAAAATAATCTGATAAGCAAATCCTCACAAAATAGTGCTATTTTTTCCATGCCCATTGAATGTCCTGGCTCGAAAACAATGGAATTTAAATCCCCAGCCATAAAAACATGGGAATACCAATCCCCATCGAGCACCTCACCAAAAAACCGAGATTTACCATCCCGCTCCACTTTGATGATTTTCGAAAAATAGAAGCCTTTCAAGTGCTTTGACGCTAATTCGATTTTTTCTTTATTTCAGGAGCTTCGAGAGTTAAAAGTGACATAAAAAAATCGAATATTTGGAGCCCGAAAACCAGGGCTCAAAACATTTGCAAAGTGGCATAGACGTTAATTGCGTAGAAAAAACGCGGATGACGTCTAGAATAGGCTGCCCGGCTTCGTGCAACTCTAGTACTACTTGGGATTATGTTTTTACGGTACAGTGAGATGACCAACCTCGTTCCCTGTGTATCATCTGCTTTTTTATGCTTAATGATAGCGCTAGATAATAATTCTCTGGCATCCATCAATAACGTAGATAAAACCTGGAATACACGGGGACGAGGTTGCCAGACTGTTTGTTAATACTGTTGTTAAAATTCCAATCTTCATACTGGATTTGCTCCTACAGAAAGTTTGACGTCATCGGCTGATTTAGAATTCATACCGTTTTTCTCCCACTTTTCACTTCCTACATAGTTGTGGCAATAAAACAAACCTTTCGGGGTCGTATAGTTCTCCTTGATGACTTTCAACTTCTTCACCGTATAGGTGAAATCTGCCAAATTGAAGTATGAACCTGTGTTTATGTTTTGAAGTTGTCTAAGATATCTCGTATCTTTTTGATTTTGAACACTCGTGAATTATGCAAAATAGTGAAATCACTGAAGTTGTTATCTGTTGGGATGTGCTCTTTCTGTTTTTCAAAGGCATCGTGGGAGGTAATAACAGCACCTGACCCCGAGAATGTAGGTGAAATTTGAATCAGACCTGAAAGATGTATAAAAAATATTGAATGTTTTCAACGAAATTTTGAACTCTCAAAATCCATTCCCAAGGGGTTAGTTTCATTAGTTTTGATAGATAGGCTATTTTTTTGGTCCTTGAAGTTGACTCCCATTTTCGTTATAACCCCCAGAATGATTTAGGATTCATACCGTCTTTCTCCCACTTTTCACTTCCTACAAAGTTGTGTCAATAAAACAAACCTTTCGGGGTCGTATATTTCTCCTTGATGACTTTCAACTTCTTCATCGTTTTCTCGACGTAGAAAACTGCCAAATTGAAGTATGAGCCTGTGCAGGTGTTATGTATGGGTGTGCACGGGTGTGCTCTTTCTGTTTTTCAAAGGCATCGTTGCCATGGAATGTAGGTGAAATTTGAATCAGACCTGAAAGATGTATAAAAAACATTGAATGTTTTCAACGAAATTTTGAACTCTCAAAATCCATTCCCAAGGGGTTAGTTTCATTAGTTTTGATAGATAGGCTATTTTTTTGGTCCTTGAAGTTTGGTCCTCCCATTTTCGTTATAACCCACAGAATGTAGGTTTGGTTTTATGGCTTTGAATCTAGTAATAGTAAAATGAAGATATTTTTTCAATTAGATTAATTACTACAGCAAATTTAAGAAATATTTAGTGCCAAACAAATATACTAAAGAGCATTTTGTCATGCTGGAAATTGGATTTTTTCGCTTTTTTTAGCCCAAGAATGTAGGTGAGAAGATTCGGTTGTTGAGAGCGGAATTTAAGTATTTATCGGAAATTATTGTTCTCTAAGTGAAATTCATAGTTTAGTCTGACAAAAAAAACAACAAAGATATTAATTTTATCGTGCTACAAAGGCCCTCTTTAAAAAGCTATTTTATCGAATGAAGAGGAGGTTATCATAATACAGACCACGTCCAATTCTAGGGAGTTTCTAAACATCGACCAGAAATAGCGACCACGACCAGCGACCACGACCGGCGACCAGATAAATTTGGGTTATCGAGTTTATCTGCTCTCTCCACCGTAGAGAATGTTTAAATCAAGTCCTCAGAATACTAAAAAATGACCTTTGAAGTAACCAGTCATTTTCATGACAAAGTGACACTATTTGACAAAAATATTGACAGGGTCATTAAGTATGATGTTTGTAAGCTTTGATAAACCAAATATTTTAATTATGCTGAATGAGATGCCTTTAGTATGAATAGATAGAACTTGTCAGTAGGAAAAAATTGAGAAGGTCAGTTTTAGAGCTATGAATCTAATCAATTATTCTATTGCCTTTATGCTAACAAAATGACTAATTTCGACAGAAATAACAATCTGATGATGAAATACAAAGCTTCTCAAACCATTTTCAAAAAATTTTGTGCCACTAATTGTTGTGATTTTATTGTAATTTTATTGTAATACAAAAGGATAAAACTGACACCATAATCAAGCTCCAAGAACGTCGAAATAGTTGTTTTACGTATTTGGCACGTGGCTTTAATTAGATGAGACGGGGGTGAGCTTACTCTTCAATATTAAATATATTCAAATGATTTAGAGACACTCTACGTTGGAGAAAGAGAAAAAACTCGATAACCCAAATTTATCTGGTCGCTGGTCGTGGTCGCCGGTCGTGGTCGTCATTTCTGGTCGACGTTTAGAAACTCTCTCCAATTCTAGTAGAAATGTTCAAAAAAGGTTCAGAAAAACTGTAAACATGTTTGGTTTATTGTTTGTTTCATACAGAAAATGAATGGAATTAATAAAGTAATTTCTTTTTCAAGAAACATTCCATTCAAATGAAACCAGACACAAGATTTTTATCGATTAGAGTATCTGGAGTAGATACAAAGCATATTGAATCATGAAGAACTTTCTGGCAAGCATTGTAAGTTTATATGTTTTGCTGCAGTTAACTGAAACTCAAACCACTATCGAGGATTTCAAAGTTGGTACAAAGTTTCAATTATCCAAAGCATACGATGCTGACCAACCACGCCCTTGGGTCATGAAGCCAAACAACCCGAGTCAAGGAATCGCACCTCAAAAACTCAAATTCAAAAGTAATGAAGAACTCAAAAAAATCAAATGTGTTTATGAGGAAAAATGTAGCAGTCCAGATGATATGAAAATTCAAGTTGACGGAAAAGGTGGATTTGAGCCACGAGAGGATATACATTTTATATATTATACAACCAGCGTGGTCGCTATCTGCAAAGAACGCCAAGGCCAACCACCTGGCTGGTATATGAGTGCTGATTTTTCAGGCTGTTTGATGGCTCAGTGGACAAAAGGCGGAGAGAGATATGTTGGTCATGTGGATACGAGCAAAACTGAAGCAGCTGACAGGTGCAAATTACTGGTTCAAACGAACTATGGCACCTTCTTTAAGCCATATGACGGAGGTAACAAAAATGAAGTCAAAGAGTACGAGTCTTTGAACAAAAAGCACGAAAAAGCGACGATGAAGGAGGTTGGGGAGGAGAAATATAAGAATTTACCTTTAGCTTATAAAGTGTTGTATAAATGGGGTCTGGTGAGTAACGTGAATGAGTTTTACCTTCTTTACGTCAAACGAAGTCTTTCAGATGAAAGCACCAGTAGCACAAAAGGGGACCCGATAACATGGACTTTCGAGGTCGTGAAAATGGTCCAGAGGACGGCAAAGCCATTGAAAGATGTACCGTTGGTGAGAGGCGAGTATACGAAGGATGATGGGAGCAAAAAGAAAAAACCATTTTACGAGGAAGGAAAAGAAACATTTGATTTCGAAGACGACGAAAACGAATTGGATCAATAAATAATTTTTCCCTTTGTTTATAAATAGAGATACTTAAGGTCATTTCAAGGTTCCTATCTCTACGGTGACATTAAGATGTGTAAAAAATTAATTTGAAAACTGTACGGCTATAATTAATAAAACACCCTCTGATTTCTGAATTACTGTTTACTTTTTCACGATTTGGGCGTTGTACGGTAACATTCTAACATTCTAACACTCTATGATTTCTGAATTACTGTTTACTTTTTCACGATTTGGGCGTTGTACGGTAACATTCTAACATTCTAACACTCTCTGATTTCTGAATTACTGTTTACTTTTTCACGATTTGGGCGTTGTACGGTAACATTCTAACATTCTAACACTCTCTGATTTCTGAATTACTGTTTACTTTTTCACGATTTGGGCGTTTTACGGTAACATTCTAACATTCTACCTATGACAAAGAAAAATAGTTCTTTTAACATTCTTAGCGTCACTTAATAGGCCCCCCAGCGGTTTGCGTGAATGCGTGAATGGGCATCTTCGGTTGCGTGAATGCGTGAAAATTGAAAAAGAAATGCGTGAATTGAAAAAACTTGCGTGAACGTGAAAATCCACTTTTTGACTGCGTGAATCTGGGCTATTTTGTGCGTGAATACGTGAATTTTCCTTTTTTTCCACTGATTGTGTGCTGTGTTCCCGATTTTCCAATGTTTCCCCGATTTTTCCCGAAAATTTTCCGATTTTCTGAAAAATTGGGTTATTGCGTGAAACTGGAGGAAAATTTGCGTGAATGCGTGAATTTCGAAAAAAAATTGCGTGATTGCGTGAATTGAGGGTCCGCTGGGGGGCCTCCTTAATGCTTGAAAATATTTAGAGGATTTTCCTGCAATTTTCATGAATACTGTAGTATCTTTTAGAGCGCTCGGAAAACATCACTAGAATAGAAAATATTTTCCCACCCGAGAGATTTCTCGTGTTTATTCAAATGGAAATCGCATCTGATGCATGTTTAGTAGGCAGGTTTGTTTAGATAGATACCATGGTGACTTAATCAAAGTCCGTTAATAAGCCCTTAAAATACTTCGATTCTGACGTGAAAATCTGCTGATTGAATGTATGAAAGATATGAAATTCTTATTCACTGATTACGTGTTCATGAGTCGTCAATTTAGGACACCCACTCTTCTATTAATTTCTGGTTATGACATATTCCACTTCTAAAATGGGGCATAAACTTTGAAATTATTTCGGTTAGACCCACCTTCCCCCGAAAAAAAGGGCTGGGGTTCAGGCCTCGCTGCAAAATTCTTGACACGGTCTAATAAAATTCCGTAATAAAATGCAGACCTCTAGATGTTGAAAATTTTCCTGACTTTCAGAACATCCTGTGTTTTGAAAGAACATTTTCTCGTCGGCTGCTAGATAATACCGAGTTTATGTATCGGAGGATATCGAGGGCGACGGTAAGTGAAATCGATACAAAACAAAGTCGATAGTTGATGTACGGTTCTATGTCGCCTTTGCTCACCTAAATAGACGACGGTATCTTGGTGTTTTTACCGTCGTCGAGCAAAGTGGACGGCGATTTCGGCCCCATGTCAGCTTTGCTTTATACCGTCCCCCTCGATTTATCTCGAATACATAAACTCGCTAATGAAATCACCGAAGCCTAAATCCAAGGAGGGTAAAAGCAAAAAGCAAAAAGCAAAAAGAAGAAAATATAGTTTATTTAGCGCTTCTTTGAAGAAGGGAGTAAAGAAACTTGAGACTCTTCAGCAACAGATATATTCGTTGGAAGGCAAAATAGAGTGGTTCACATGCTTTACATTAGAATTTTTGAGCAGCATTACATGAATGTATCGACAACTACATTTACAAATTTTTAGGTCACGTTCTTGACGCCTCTGCTGGAAATCATTTTTGGGTAAGTTAGTATATGAATATTTTCAAGAGTGCTTAAAACATTACACATATATGGAACCCTTCTTCTAAGGATATATAACTCATTGCAATCTTTGTTATTTCAAATGAAAACAGCCTTTAAAAAGACGTTCCATGGTTTAACTCCCCAAAAGATTTTGCAGTGAGTTACACCCGGAATGAAAATCTTGAAAGCATTTAACTCACATTGGGGTAAAAAAGCCTGTAATTGATAAGATGCCATCACAATGATAAGAGCATGGAAACTAAATCTAAAAACTGTTAAAATGCTTCACTTTTTTGACTTCAATAATCCAAATATCCACTGTACACAGTTGCCATAACTCGAACAAGAACGAGTTGTGGAGACCGTTTCATAGAAAAATCCGAATTATAAACCCCTCCGGGTCATAAAAGAGGCTGTAGGATTAAAGTCATCTTGCTATTACAAATTTTCTTTTGCGGTTGTTTTTCAAGGTTGTCTGGCTATTTGTTTGTTTCTTTGCTTGTTTATTAGTTTGTTTTGTACAGAATATCAATCTTTCTGCATAGAACCATTCAATAATTAAAAATTCCTAGGCGACTACGACCAGCGACAACGACCGGTGACCAGTTAAATTTGCGTTATCGAGTTTATCTTTTCTCTCCACCGTAGAGAACGTCCAAATCAAGTCCTCAGAATACTAAAAAGTGACCTTTGAAGCACTACATTGTTTACGTCAAGGCTGTCAAGAAAGAGAAAAAACACCGTCCCTGGTACATCAACCAGTTAAAGCAAAACAAAGCTGACACGGACTTTTGAGGTTATCTCCCGCAAAGATAGAACCTCGAAGGATTAAGTTTTAGTTTAACTTTTACTTTGTTACAACACCACGCCCTTTAGCGCATCTAGCTAGAGTGGCTTTAACAGGCCGTCCGCCCGAAGTAGGCGCCCCTCGAATTTGCTCCTTTCGGTAGAATCTATAGGTGGTTTAGAGCTACGACTTCGAGTACTGATTCCATTCGCAAAGAAACTCATCTGACAGGGTCCGTACTTTAACCGCAATAACAGACTTTAAGGAAGGAACAAGACTTTTTCTTTCAAAAGTTAAACAAGATTCGAAGGAGGTTGGTTTTCTGCAGGAAAAATGCAGTGGTTACAAAGCTCTGAGAATTCAGTTAGCCGGAAAAGAAGAGTCTGAAAACAGATGATTTAAAATTTGTTTATTGCACCCCTGATGATATGTCGTATTGCAAGGATGCGAGAGGTAAGACTTTCTGTTGGTACCTAAGTGGTGACTTTGAAGAGGATCTTATGGCAAAATAGGAGGAAGAAAACGAGGCGGGATTTGTTGGGCGTGTTGAAAATGATTGTAAGGACTGTAAAAAGGAAGTTGAAAAAAAGAAGGGGGATTTTTTCCAACCGTTCGACAAAGATCAACTTGGAGAATGTGATTGAAGATAAACACCCGGTAGAAGAAAATGACTGGAAAAGTCAAGTATGCAGATTACATGAAAATTTACAAATGGGGTATGGTGGGTAACACTAATAATAATACAAATGAGAAAGAAGAAACAAGAAAGTTGTTTTTATTTTGTAGGTTGAAAGTTTGTGTTAAAATATGTGAATGATGTAACAAAACCCCCGCCTCAAAGCCCTGTCCCAATGGCGATAGAAATTCTATTGTTCCAAACTTAGGCAAATTTTCTGATTGGGCTGGGGTCCCAGCAGGTCTGGGACACGTCGTAAAAACTCAAAATGACAACATTAAAGATCTCTCAGGTAGTACTTTCATCAAA
Organism: Clytia hemisphaerica; assembly: GCF_902728285.1. Taxonomy (NCBI): domain Eukaryota; kingdom Metazoa; phylum Cnidaria; class Hydrozoa; order Leptothecata; family Clytiidae; genus Clytia; species Clytia hemisphaerica. The sequence continues at coordinate 505,242 of NW_027103875.1, forward strand.
CTTTCATGTAATGAAAGTACAACAAACAAGTTTTATATAACTTTTTATGTCGGGTTATGAAGGCCCCAAAATTGTAGGTCAACTAAGCTCAAAAGGTAGGTCAAACATTTTCGTCAAAATATCTAACTTGGAACAATAAATATTGAAATGGACTATTTTCCCCATTTTCATTGTTCATTAGGAGTATCAAAATACCCTATCATCATAACTTAATTCCAAAATATTTCGATTTAGAGAGGATTAATTTAAAAAAGTCTCCATTCGAGTAGTATCCAATCCACTTCAATTCAGATATTTTTGAGGGAAAAAGCTTCTAGTCATTGAAATTCAGAAAAGAGACGCAACTTCACCCCTTCGATTCTTTTTATTTGGAGCTTGATTTTTGGATAAGGGTCTGTTTTCAACGACTAGTTAACTAGTCTTTCTCATACAGATTTGCAAAAGGATCGGGTTTCTAACTTAAAAATGGAGAAAAAAAGCCTGTTCTAAATGAAAAAAGAAACTGTTAAAGAGACAAAAACCTACTTTTAAAGATAGGTGCTGTTGTTTTCATCTTAAAAGTTACAATAGTGCTCATTTTGAGTTGTTAAAAACCATCTATTATCAAAGGAATGGGCCATCTCCAAATAAACGTTCATCTTCTGTAAACTTTGCATATTCAACTCTGTTTGACGTTGTTACTTTCCATCGACATCAATAACCTTAAATGAAATAAAGAACGAAGGCAAGAAAGCAGAGTGATTTTTGATAAACATAGAAAACATATAATCTTTTTTTGAATAAAAAATGCCACAGTTCTTTTCAAGTTCATTTATCTTTTCAAAATCAAGGTTTACCATGTAAGAGCATCATTATTTAGAAAAATTAAAGGCTATTTCGCATATTATTTCTTTAAAAATATTAGAAAAAGGAGCATTGTTCTTCAAATACTATAATTCAAACATTGCAAGATTTTCGTTGCAATGTGAAATACCAATATAATTGAATTATGGTATGTCGTAAACTCAAGGGCCTCAATAACACAACGTTCATTGAGTTGCACATTCAATATGTAGCATATTGCTTTCGGAAGATTGTTTAATGGATTTTAACAGATCATTTTCTTATTTGAGTAAGAAGGAGTATGTTTCCACGGTTCGTACTTTGAACATGGGAAACATGAAACAATCTACCAAAATTAGCACCCATTGCATCCACAACATACCATATCTATCGTACTAAAAAGTGATATTTTTTTCGTCAAAGAGTGATGCTTGCTTTTGTATACAGTTGCCTTTCTCATACAGATTTGTAAAAGGGTCGAGTTTCTTACTTAAAAATGGAGAAAAAAAGCCTGTTCAAAATGAAAAAAGAAGCTGTTAAAGAGACAAAAACCTACTTTTAAAGATAGGTGCTGTTGTTTTCATCTTGAAAATTACAATAGTGCTCATTTTGAGTTGTTAAAAACCATCTATTATCAAAGGAATGGGCCATCTCCAAATAAACGTTCATCTTCTGTAAACTTCGCATATTCAACTCTGTTTGACGTTGTTACTTTCCATCGACATCAATAACCTTAAATGAAATAAAGAACGGCGACAAGAAAGCAGAGTGATTTTTGATAAACATAGAAAACAAATAATCTTTTTTTGAATAAAAAATGCCACAGTTCTTTTCAAGTTCATTTATCTTTTCAAAATCAAGGTTTACCATGTAAGAGCATCAATATTTAGAAAAATTAAAGGCTATTTCGCATATTATTTCTTTAAAAATATTAGCAAAAGGAGCATTGCTCTTCAAATACTATAACTCAAACATTGCAAGTTTTTCAGTGCAATGTGAAATACCAATATAATTGAATGATGGTATGTCGTAAACTCAAGGGCCTCAATAACACAACGTTCATAGAGTTGCACATTCAATATGTAACATATTGCTTTCGGAAGATTGTTTAATGGATTATAACAGATCATTTTCTTATTTGAGTAAGAAAGAGTATGTTTCCACGGTTCGTACTTTGAACATGGGAAACATGAAACAATCTACCAAAATTAGCACCCATTGCATCCACAACATACCATATCTATCGTACTAAAAAGTGATATTTTTTTCGTCAAAGAGTGATGCTTGCTTTTGTATACAGTTGCCTTTCTCATACAGATTTGTAAAAGGGTCGGGTTTCTAACTTAAAAATGGAGAAAAAAAGCCTGTTCAAAATGAAAAAAGAAGCTGTTAAAGAGACAAAAACCTACTTTTAAAGATAGGTGCTGTTGTTTTCATCTTAAAAGTTACAATAGTGCTCATTTTGAGTTGTTAAAACCATCTATTATCAAAGGAATGGGCCATCTCCAAATAAACGTTCATCTTCTGTAAACTTTGCATATTCAACTCTGTTTGACGTTGTTACTTTCCATCGACATCAATAACCTTAAATGAAATAAAGAACGACGGCAAGAAAGCAGAGTGATTTTTGATAAACATAGAAAACATATAATCTTTTTTTGAATAAAAAATGCCACAGTTCTTTTCAAGTTCATTTATCTTTTCAAAATCAAGGTTTACCATGTAAGAGCATCATTATTTAGAAAAATTAAAGGCTATTTCGCATATTATTTCTTTAAAAATATTAGCAAAAGGAGCATTGCTCTTCAAATACTATAACTCAAACATTGCAAGTTTTTCAGTGCAATGTGAAATACCAATATAATTGAATTATGGTATGTCGTAAACTCAAGGGCCTCAATAACACAACGTTCATTGAGTTGCACATTCAATATGTAACATATTGCTTTCGGAAGATTGTTTAATGGATTATAACAGATCATTTTCTTATTTGAGTAAGAAAGAGTATGTTTCCACGGTTCGTACTTTGAACATGGGAAACATGAAACAATCTACCAAAATTAGCACCCATTGCATCCACAACATACCATATCTATCGTACTAAAAAGTGATATTTTTTTCGTCAAAGAGTGATGCTTGCTTTTGTATACAGTTGCCTTTCTCATACAGATTTGTAAAAGGGTCGGGTTTCTAGCTTAAAAATGGAGAAAAAAAGCCTGTTCAAAATGAAAAAAGAAACTGTTAAAGAGACAAAAACCTACTTTTAAAGATAGGTGCTGTTGTTTTCATCTTGAAAATTACAATAGTGCTCATTTTGAGTTGTTAAAAACCATCCATTATCAAAGGAATGGGCCATCTCCAAATAAACGTTCATCTTCTGTAAACTTTGCATATTCAACTCTGTTTGACGTTGTTACTTTCCATCGACATCAATAACCTTAAATGAAATAAAGAACGACGGCAAGAAAGCAGAGTGATTTTTGATAAACATAGAAAACATATAATCTTTTTTTGAATAAAAAATGCCACAGTTCTTTTCAAGTTCATTTATCTTTTCAAAATCAAGGTTTACCATGTAAGAGCATCATTATTTAGAAAAATTAAAGGCTATTTCGCATATTATTTCTTTAAAAATATTAGCAAAAGGAGCATTGCTCTTCAAATACTATAACTCAAACATTGCAAGTTTTTCAGTGCAATGTGAAATACCAATATAATTGAATTATGGTATGTCGTAAACTCAAGGGCCTCAATAACACAACGTTCATTGAGTTGCACATTCAATATGTAACATATTGCTTTCGGAAGATTGTTTAATGGATTATAACAGATCATTTTCTTATTTGAGTAAGAAAGAGTATGTTTCCACGGTTCGTACTTGAACATGGGAAACATGAAACAATCTACCAAAATTAGCACCCATTGCATCCACAACATACCATATCTATCGTACTAAAAAGTGATATTTTTTTCGTCGAAGAGTGATGCTTGCTTTTGTATACAGTTGCCTTTCTCATACAGATTTGTAAAAGGGTCGGGTTTCTAACTTAAAAATGGAGAAAAAAAGCCTGTTCAAAATGAAAAAAGAAACTGTTAAAGAGACAAAAACCTACTTTTAAAGATAGGTGCTGTTGTTTTCATCTTAAAAGTTACAGTAGTGCTCATTTTGAGTTGTTAAAAACCCTCTATTATCAAAGGAATGGGCCATCTCCAAATAAACGTTCATCTTCTGTAAACTTTGCATATTCAACTCTGTTTGACGTTGTTACTTTCCATCGACATCAATAACCTTAAATGAAATAAAGAACGAAGGCAAGAAAGCAGAGTGATTTTTGATAAACATAGAAAACATATAATCTTTTTTTGAATAAAAAATGCCACAGTTCTTTTCAAGTTCATTTATCTTTTCAAAATCAAGGTTTACCATGTAAGAGCATCAATATTTAGAAAAATTAAAGGCTATTTCCCGTATTATTTCTTTAAAAATATTAGAAAAAGGAGCATTGCTCTTCAAATACTTTAACTCAAACATTGCAAGTTTTTCAGTGTAATGTGAAATACCAATATAATTGAATTATGGTATGTCGTAAACTCAAGGGCCTCAATAACACAACGTTCATTGAGTTGCACATTCAATATGTAGTATATTGCTTTCGGAAGATTGTTTAATGGATTATAACAGATCATTTTCTTATTTGAGTAAGAAAGAGTATGTTTCCACGGTTCGTACTTGAACATGGGAAACATGAAACAATCTACCAAAATTAGCACCCATTTCATCAACAACATACCATATCTATCGTACTAAAAAGTGATATTTTTTCGTCAAAGAGTGATGCTTGCTTTTGTATACAGTTGCCTTTCTCATACAGATTTGTAAAAGGGTCGGGTTTCTAACTTAAAAATGGAGAAAAAAAGCCTGTTCAAAATGAAAAAAGAAGCTGTTAAAGAGACAAAAACCTACTTTTAAAGATAGGTGCTGTTGTTTTCATCTTGAAAATTACAATAGTGCTCATTTTGAGTTGTTAAAAACCATCCATTATCAAAGGAATGGGCCATCTCCAAATAAACGTTCATCTTCTGTAAACTTTGCATATTCAACTCTGTTTGACGTTGTTACTTTCCATCGACATCAATAACCTTAAATGAAATAAAGAACGACGGCAAGAAAGCAGAGTGATTTTTGATAAACATAGAAAACATATAATCTTTTTTTGAATAAAAAATGCCACAGTTCTTTTCAAGTTCATTTATCTTTTCAAAATCAAGGTTTACCATGTAAGAGCATCATTATTTAGAAAAATTAAAGGCTATTTCGCATACTATTTCGCAAACTATTTCTTTAAATATAATAGAAAAAGGAGCATTGCTCTTCAAATACTATAACTCAAACATTGCAAGTTTTTCAGTGCAATGTGAAATACCAATATAATTGAATTATGGTTTGTCTTAAACTCAAGGGCCTCAATAACACAACGTTCATTGAGTTGCACATTCAATATGTAACATATTGCTTTCGGAAGATTGTTTAATGGATTTTAACAGATCATTTTCTAATTTGAGTAAGAAGGAGTATGTTTCCACGGTTCGTACTTTGAACATGGGAAACATGAAACAATCTACCAAAATTAGCACCCATTGCATCCACAACATACCATATCTATCGTACTAAAAAGTGATATTTTTTTCGTCAAAGAGTGATGCTTGCTTTTGTATACAGTTGCCTTTCTCATACAGATTTGTAAAAGGGTCGAGTTTCTAACTTAAAAATGGAGAAAAAAAGCCTGTTCAAAATGAAAAAAAAACTGTTAAAGAGACAAAAACCTACTTTTAAAGATAGGTGCTGTTGTTTTCATCTTGAAAATTACAATAGTGCTCATTTTGAGTTGTTAAAAAACCATCCATTATAAAAGGAATGGGCCATCTCCAAATAAACGTTCATCTTCTGTAAACTTTGCATATTCAACTCTGTTTGACGTTGTTACTTTCCATCGACATCAATAACCTTAAATGAAATAAAGAACGACGGCAAGAAAGCAGAGTGATTTTTGATAAACATAGAAAACATATAATCTTTTTTTGAATAAAAAATGCCACAGTTCTTTTCAAGTTCATTTATCTTTTCAAAATCAAGGTTTACCATGTAAGAGCATCATTATTTAGAAAAATTAAAGGCTATTTTGCATATTATTTCTTTAAAAATATTAGCAAAAGGAGCATTGCTCTTCAAATACTTTAACTCAAACATTGCAAGTTTTTCAGTGCAATGTGAAATACCAATATAATTGAATTATGGTATGTCGTAAACTCAAGGGCCTCAATAACACAACGTTCATTGAGTTGCACATTCAATATGTAACATATTGCTTTCCGAAGATTGTTTAATGGATTATAACAGATCATTTTCTTATTTGAGTAAGAAAGAGTATGTTTCCACGGTTCGTACTTTGAACATGGGAAACATGAAACAATCTACCAAAATTAGCACCCATTGCATCCACAACATACCATATCCATCGTACTAAAAAGTGATATTTTTTTCGTCAAAGAGTGATGCTTGCTTTTGTATACAGTTGCCTTTCTCATACAGATTTGTAAAAGGGTCGGGTTTCTAACTTAAAAATGGAAAAAAAAGCCTGTTCTAAATGAGAAAAAAAAAACTGTTAAAGAGACAAAAACCTACTTTTAAAGATAGGTGCTGTTGTTTTCATCTTAAAAGTTACAATAGTGCTCATTTTGAGTTGTTAAAAACAATCCATTATCAAAGGAATGGGTCATCTCCAAATAAACGTTCATCTTCTGTAAACTTCGCATATTCAACTCTGTTTGACGTTGTTACTTTCCATCGACATCAATAACCTTAAATGAAATAAAGAACGACGGCAAGAAAGCAGAGTGATTTTTGATAAACATAGAAAACATATAATCTTTTTTTGAATAAAAAATGCCACAGTTCTTTTCCAGTTCATTTATCTTTTCAAAATCAAGGTTTACCATGTAAGAGCATCATTATTTAGAAAAATTAAAGGCTATTTCGCATATTATTTCTTTAAAAATATTAGAAAAAGGAGCATTGCTCTTCAAATACTTTAACTCAAACATTGCAAGTTTTTCAGTGCAATGTGAAATACCAATATAATTGAATTATGGTATGTCGTAAACTCAAGGGCCTCAATAACACAACGTTCATTGAGTTGCACATTCAATATGTAACATATTGCTTTCAGAAGATTGTTCAATGGATTATAACAGATCATTTTCTTATTTGAGTAAGAAGGAGTATGTTTCCACGGTTCGTACTTTGAACATGGGAAACATGAAACAATCTACCAAAATTAGCACCCATTGCATCAACAACATACCATATCCATCGTACTAAAAAGTGATATTTTTTTCGTCAAAGAGTGATGCTTGCTTTTGTATACAGTTGCCTTTCTCATACAGATTTGTAAAAGGGTCGGGTTTCTAACTTAAAAATGGAGAAAAAAAGCCTGTTCAAAATGAAAAAAGAAACTGTTAAAGAGACAAAAACCTACTTTTAAAGATAGGTGCTGTTGTTTTCATCTTAAAAGTTACAATAGTGCTCATTTTGAGTTGTTAAAAACCATCTATTATCAAAGGAATGGGCCATCTCCAAATAAACGTTCATCTTCTGTAAACTTTGCATATTCAACTCTGTTTGACGTTGTTATTTTCCATCGACATCAATAACCTTAAATGAAATAAAGAACGACGGCAAGAAAGCAGAGTGATTTTTGATAAACATAGAAAACATATAATCTTTTTTGGAATAAAAAATGCCACAGTTTTTTTCAAGTTCATTTATCTTTCACAAACAAGGCGTTTATCATGTGAGAGCATCATTATTTAGAAAAATAAAGGCTATTTCGCATATTATTTCTTTAAAATATTAGCAAAAGGAGCATTGCTCTTCAAATACTTTAACTCAAACATTGCAAGTTTTTCAGTGCAATGTGAAATACCAATATAATTGAATTATGGTATGTCGTAAACTCAAGGGCCTCAATAACACAACGTTCATTGAGTTGCACATTCAATATGTAACATATTGCTTTCAGAAGATTGTTTAATGGATTATAACAGATCATTTTCTTATTTGAGTAAGAAAGAGTATGTTTCCACGGTTCGTACTTTGAACATGGGAAACATGAAACAATCTACCAAAATTAGCACCCATTGCATCAACAACATACCATATCCATCGTACTAAAAAGTGATATTTTTTTCGTCAAAGAGTGATGCTTGCTTTTGTATACAGTTGCCTTTCTCATACAGATTTGTAAAAGGGTCGGGTTTTAACTTAAAAATGGAGAAAAAAAGCCTGTTCAAAACGAAATAAAAAACTGTTAAAGAGACAAAAACCTACTTTTAAAGATAGGTGCTGTTGTTTTCATCTTAAAAGTTACAATAGTGCTCATTTTGAGTTGTTAAAAACCATCTATTATCAAAGGAATGGGCCATCTCCAAATAAACGTTCATCTTCTGTAAACTTTGCATATTCAACTCTGTTTGACGTTGTTACTTTCCATCGACATCAATAACCTTAAATGAAATAAAGAACGACGGCAAGAAAGCAGAGTGATTTTTGATAAACATAGAAAACATATAATCTTTTTTTGAATAAAAAATGCCACAGTTCTTTTCAAGTTCATTTATCTTTTCAAAATCAAGGTTTACCATGTAAGAGCATCATTATTTAGAAAAATTAAAGGCTATTTCGCACATTATTTCTTTAAAAATATTAGAAAAAGGAGCATTGCTCTTCAAATACTTTAACTCAAACATTGCAAGATTTTCAGTTCAATGTGAAATACCAATATAATTGAATTATGGTATGTCGTAAACTCAAGGGCCTCAATAACACAACGTTCATTGAGTTGCACATTCAATATGTAACATATTGCTTTCGGAAGATTGTTTAATGGATTATAACAGATCATTTTCTTATTTGAGTAAGAAAGAGTATGTTTCCACGGTTCGTACTTTGAACATGGGAAACATGAAACAATCTACCAAAATTAGCACCCATTGCATCAACAACATACCATATCCATCGTACTAAAAAGTGATATTTTTTTCGTCAAAGAGTGATGCTTGCTTTTGTATACAGTTGCCTTTCTCATACAGATTTGTAAAAGGGTCGGGTTTTTAACTTAAAAATGGAGAAAAAAAGCCTGTTCAAAACGAAATAAAAAACTGTTAAAGAGACAAAAACCTACTTTTAAAGATAGGTGCTGTTGTTTTCATCTTAAAAGTTACAATAGTGCTCATTTTGAGTTGTTAAAAACCCTCTATTATCAAAGGAATGGGCCATCTCCAAACAAACGTTCATCTTCTGTAAACTTTGCATATTCAACTCTGTTTGACGTTGTTACTTTCCATCGACATCAATAACCTTAAATGAAATAAAGAACGACGGCAAGAAAGCAGAGTGATTTTTGATAAACATAGAAAACATATAATCTTTTTTTGAATAAAAAATGCCACAGTTCTTTTCAAGTTCATTTATCTTTTCAAAATCAAGGTTTACCATGTAAGAGCATCATTATTTAGAAAAATTAAAGGCTATTTCGCATATTATTTCTTTAAAAATATTAGAAAAAGGAGCATTGCTCTTCAAATACTTTAACTCAAACATTGCAAGTTTTTCAGTGCAATGTGAAATACCAATATAATTGAATTATGGTATGTCGTAAACTCAAGGGCCTCAATAACACAACGTTCATTGAGTTGCACATTCAATATGTAGCATATTGCTTTCGGAAGATTGTTTAATGGATTATAACAGATCATTTTCTTATTTGAGTAAGAAGGAGTATGTTTCCACGGTTCGTACTTTGAACATGGGAAACATGAAACAATCTACCAAAATTAGCACCCATTGCATCAACAACATACCATATCCATCGTACTAAAAAGTTATATTTTTTTCGTCAAAGAGTGATGCTTGCTTTTGTATACAGTTGCCTTTCTCATACAGATTTGTAAAAGGGTCGGGTTTCTAACTTAAAAATGGAGAAAAAAAGCCTGTTCAAAATGAAAAAAAAATGTTAAGGAGACAAAAACCTACTTTTAAAGATAGGTGCTGTTGTTTTCATCTTAAAAGTTACAATAGTGCTCATTTTGAGTTGTTAAAAACCATCTATTATCAAAGGAATGGGCCATCTCCAAATAAACGTTCATCTTCTGTAAACTTTGCATATTCAACTCTGTTTGACGTTGTTACTTTCCATCGACATCAATAACCTTAAATGAAATAAAGAACGACGGCAAGAAAGCAGAGTGATTTTTGATAAACATAGAAAACATATAATCTTTTTTTGAATAAAAAATGCCACAGTTCTTTTCAAGTTCATTTATCTTTTCAAAATCAAGGTTTACCATGTAAGAGCATCATTATTTAGAAAAATTAAAGGCTATTTCGCATATTATTTCTTTAAAAATATTAGAAAAAGGAGCATTGCTCTTCAAATACTATAACTCAAACATTGCAAGATTTTCAGTTCAATGTGAAATACCAATATAATTGAATTATGGTATGTCGTAAACTCAAGGGCCTCAATAACACAACGTTCATTGAGTTGCACATTCAATATGTAACATATTGCTTTCGGAAGATTGTTTAATGGATTATAACAGATCATTTTCTTATTTGAGTAAGAAAGAGTATGTTTCCACGGTTCGTACTTTGAACATGGGAAACATGAAACAATCTACCAAAATTAGCACCCATTGCATCAACAACATACCATATCCATCGTACTAAAAAGTGATATTTTTTTCGTCAAAGAGTGATGCTTGCTTTTGTATACAGTTGCCTTTCTCATACAGATTTGTAAAAGGGTCGGGTTTTTAACTTAAAAATGGAGAAAAAAAGCCTGTTCAAAATGAAAAAAAAACTGTTAAAGAGACAAAAACCTACTTTTAAAGATAGGTGCTGTTGTTTTCATCTTAAAAGTTACAATAGTGCTCATTTTGAGTTGTTAAAAACCATCTATTATCAAAGGAATGGGCCATCTCCAAATAAACGTTCATCTTCTGTAAACTTTGCATATTCAACTCTGTTTGACGTTGTTACTTTCCATCGACATCAATAACCTTAAATGAAATAAAGAACGACGGCAAGAAAGCAGAGTGATTTTTGATAAACATAGAAAACATATAATCTTTTTTTGAATAAAAAATGCCACAGTTCTTTTCAAGTTCATTTATCTTTTCAAAATCAAGGTTTACCATGTAAGAGCATCATTATTTAGAAAAATTAAAGGCTATTTCGCATATTATTTCTTTAAAAATATTAGAAAAAGGAGCATTGCTCTTCAAATACTTTAACTCAAACATTGCAAGTTTTTCAGTGCAATGTGAAATACCAATATAATTGAATTATGGTATGTCGTAAACTCAAGGGCCTCAATAACACAACGTTCATTGAGTTGCACATTCAATATGTAACATATTGCTTTCGGAAGATTGTTTAATGGATTATAACAGATCATTTTCTTATTTGAGTAAGAAAGAGTATGTTTCCACGGTTCGTACTTTGAACATGGGAAACATGAAACAATCTACCAAAATTAGCACCCATTGCATCAACAACATACCATATCCATCGTACTAAAAAGTGATATTTTTTTCGTCAAAGAGTGATGCTTGCTTTTGTATACAGTTGCCTTTCTCATACAGATTTGTAAAAGGGTCGGGTTTCTAACTTAAAAATGGAGAAAAAAAGCCTGTTCAAAATGAAAAAAAAACTGTTAAAGAGACAAAAACCTACTTTTAAAGATAGGTGCTGTTGTTTTCATCTTAAAAGTTACAATAGTGCTCATTTTGAGTTGTTAAAAACCATCTATTATCAAAGGAATGGGCCATCTCCAAATAAACGTTCATCTTCTGTAAACTTTGCATATTCAACTCTGTTTGACGTTGTTACTTTCCATCGACATCAATAACCTTAAATGAAATAAAGAACGACGGCAAGAAAGCAGAGTGATTTTTGATAAACATAGAAAACATATAATCTTTTTTTGAATAAAAAATGCCACAGTTCTTTTCAAGTTCATTTATCTTTTCAAAATCAAGGTTTACCATGTAAGAGCATCATTATTTAGAAAAATTAAAGGCTATTTCGCATATTATTTCTTTAAAAATATTAGAAAAAGGAGCATTGCTCTTCAAATACTATAACTCAAACATTGCAAGATTTTCAGTTCAATGTGAAATACCAATATAATTGAATTATGGTATGTCGTAAACTCAAGGGCCTCAATAACACAACGTTCATTGAGTTGCACATTCAATATGTAACATATTGCTTTCGGAAGATTGTTTAATGGATTATAACAGATCATTTTCTTATTTGAGTAAGAAAGAGTATGTTTCCACGGTTCGTACTTTGAACATGGGAAACATGAAACAATCTACCAAAATTAGCACCCATTGCATCAACAACATACCATATCCATCGTACTAAAAAGTGATATTTTTTTCGTCAAAGAGTGATGCTTGCTTTTGTATACAGTTGCCTTTCTCATACAGATTTGTAAAAGGGTCGGGTTTTAACTTAAAAATGGAGAAAAAAAGCCTGTTCAAAATGAAAAAAAAACTGTTAAAGAGACAAAAACCTACTTTTAAAGATAGGTGCTGTTGTTTTCATCTTAAAAGTTACAATAGTGCTCATTTTGAGTTGTTAAAAACCATCTATTATCAAAGGAATGGGCCATCTCCAAATAAACGTTCATCTTCTGTAAACTTTGCATATTCAACTCTGTTTGACGTTGTTACTTTCCATCGACATCAATAACCTTAAATGAAATAAAGAACGACGGCAAGAAAGCAGAGTGATTTTTGATAAACATAGAAAACATATAATCTTTTTTTGAATAAAAAATGCCACAGTTCTTTTCAAGTTCATTTATCTTTTCAAAATCAAGGTTTACCATGTAAGAGCATCATTATTTAGAAAAATTAAAGGCTATTTCGCATATTATTTCTTTAAAAATATTAGAAAAAGGAGCATTGCTCTTCAAATACTTTAACTCAAACATTGCAAGTTTTTCAGTGCAATGTGAAATACCAATATAATTGAATTATGGTATGTCGTAAACTCAAGGGCCTCAATAACACAACGTTCATTGAGTTGCACATTCAATATGTAACATATTGCTTTCGGAAGATTGTTTAATGGATTATAACAGATCATTTTCTTATTTGAGTAAGAAAGAGTATGTTTCCACGGTTCGTACTTTGAACATGGGAAACATGAAACAATCTACCAAAATTAGCACCCATTGCATCAACAACATACCATATCCATCGTACTAAAAAGTGATATTTTTTTCGTCAAAGAGTGATGCTTGCTTTTGTATACAGTTGCCTTTCTCATACAGATTTGTAAAAGGGTCGGGTTTCTAACTTAAAAATGGAGAAAAAAAGCCTGTTCAAAATGAAAAAAAAACTGTTAAAGAGACAAAAACCTACTTTTAAAGATAGGTGCTGTTGTTTTCATCTTAAAAGTTACAATAGTGCTCATTTTGAGTTGTTAAAAACCATCTATTATCAAAGGAATGGGCCATCTCCAAATAAACGTTCATCTTCTGTAAACTTTGCATATTCAACTCTGTTTGACGTTGTTACTTTCCATCGACATCAATAACCTTAAATGAAATAAAGAACGACGGCAAGAAAGCAGAGTGATTTTTGATAAACATAGAAAACATATAATCTTTTTTTGAATAAAAAATGCCACAGTTCTTTTCAAGTTCATTTATCTTTTCAAAATCAAGGTTTACCATGTAAGAGCATCATTATTTAGAAAAATTAAAGGCTATTTCGCATATTATTTCTTTAAAAATATTAGAAAAAGGAGCATTGCTCTTCAAATACTTTAACTCAAACATTGCAAGTTTTTCAGTGCAATGTGAAATACCAATATAATTGAATTATGGTATGTCGTAAACTCAAGGGCCTCAATAACACAACGTTCATTGAGTTGCACATTCAATATGTAACATATTGCTTTCGGAAGATTGTTTAATGGATTATAACAGATCATTTTCTTATTTGAGTAAGAAAGAGTATGTTTCCACGGTTCGTACTTTGAACATGGGAAACATGAAACAATCTACCAAAATTAGCACCCATTGCATCAACAACATACCATATCCATCGTACTAAAAAGTGATATTTTTTTCGTCAAAGAGTGATGCTTGCTTTTGTATACAGTTGCCTTTCTCATACAGATTTGTAAAAGGGTCGGGTTTCTAACTTAAAAATGGAGAAAAAAAGCCTGTTCAAAATGAAAAAAAAACTGTTAAAGAGACAAAAACCTACTTTTAAAGATAGGTGCTGTTGTTTTCATCTTAAAAGTTACAATAGTGCTCATTTTGAGTTGTTAAAAACCATCTATTATCAAAGGAATGGGCCATCTCCAAATAAACGTTCATCTTCTGTAAACTTTGCATATTCAACTCTGTTTGACGTTGTTACTTTCCATCGACATCAATAACCTTAAATGAAATAAAGAACGACGGCAAGAAAGCAGAGTGATTTTTGATAAACATAGAAAACATATAATCTTTTTTTGAATAAAAAATGCCACAGTTCTTTTCAAGTTCATTTATCTTTTCAAAATCAAGGTTTACCATGTAAGAGCATCATTATTTAGAAAAATTAAAGGCTATTTCGCATATTATTTCTTTAAAAATATTAGAAAAAGGAGCATTGCTCTTCAAATACTTTAACTCAAACATTGCAAGTTTTTCAGTGCAATGTGAAATACCAATATAATTGAATTATGGTATGTCGTAAACTCAAGGGCCTCAATAACACAACGTTCATTGAGTTGCACATTCAATATGTAACATATTGCTTTCGGAAGATTGTTTAATGGATTATAACAGATCATTTTCTTATTTGAGTAAGAAAGAGTATGTTTCCACGGTTCGTACTTTGAACATGGGAAACATGAAACAATCTACCAAAATTAGCACCCATTGCATCAACAACATACCATATCCATCGTACTAAAAAGTTATATTTTTTTCGTCAAAGAGTGATGCTTGCTTTTGTATACAGTTGCCTTTCTCATACAGATTTGTAAAAGGGTCGGGTTTCTAACTTAAAAATGGAGAAAAAAAGCCTGTTCAAAATGAAAAAAAAAATGTTAAGGAGACAAAAACCTACTTTTAAAGATAGGTGCTGTTGTTTTCATCTTAAAAGTTACAATAGTGCTCATTTGGAGTTGTTAAAAACCATCTATTATCAAAGGAATGGGCCATCTCCAAATAAACGTTCATCTTCTGTAAATTTTGCATATTCAACTCTGTTTGACGTTGTTACTCTCCATCAACATCAATAACCTTAAATGAAATAAAGAACGACGGCAAGAAAGCAGAGTGATTTTTGATAAACATAGAAAACATATAATCTTTTTTTGAATAAAAAATGCCACAGTTCTTTTCAAGTTCATTTATCTTTTCAAAATCAAGGTTTACCATGTAAGAGCATCATTATTTAGAAAAATTAAAGGCTATTTCGCATATTATTTCTTTAAAAATATTAGAAAAAGGAGCATTGCTCTTCAAATACTTTAACTCAAACATTGCAAGTTTTTCAGTGCAATGTGAAATACCAATATAATTGAATTATGGTATGTCGTAAACTCAAGGGCCTCAATAACACAACGTTCATTGAGTTGCACATTCAATATGTAACATATTGCTTTCGGAAGATTGTTTAATGGATTATAACAGATCATTTTCTTATTTGAGTAAGAAAGAGTATGTTTCCACGGTTCGTACTTTGAACATGGGAAACATGAAACAATCTACCAAAATTAGCACCCATTGCATCAACAACATACCATATCCATCGTACTAAAAAGTGATATTTTTTTCGTCAAAGAGTGATGCTTGCTTTTGTATACAGTTGCCTTTCTCATACAGATTTGTAAAAGGGTCGGGTTTTTAACTTAAAAATGGAGAAAAAAAGCCTGTTCAAAATGAAAAAAAAACTGTTAAAGAGACAAAAACCTACTTTTAAAGATAGGTGCTGTTGTTTTCATCTTAAAAGTTACAATAGTGCTCATTTTGAGTTGTTAAAAACCATCTATTATCAAAGGAATGGGCCATCTCCAAATAAACGTTCATCTTCTGTAAACTTTGCATATTCAACTCTGTTTGACGTTGTTACTTTCCATCGACATCAATAACCTTAAATGAAATAAAGAACGACGGCAAGAAAGCAGAGTGATTTTTGATAAACATAGAAAACATATAATCTTTTTTTGAATAAAAAATGCCACAGTTCTTTTCAAGTTCATTTATCTTTTCAAAATCAAGGTTTACCATGTAAGAGCATCATTATTTAGAAAAATTAAAGGCTATTTCGCATATTATTTCTTTAAAAATATTAGAAAAAGGAGCATTGCTCTTCAAATACTTTAACTCAAACATTGCAAGTTTTTCAGTGCAATGTGAAATACCAATATAATTGAATTATGGTATGTCGTAAACTCAAGGGCCTCAATAACACAACGTTCATTGAGTTGCACATTCAATATGTAACATATTGCTTTCGGAAGATTGTTTAATGGATTATAACAGATCATTTTCTTATTTGAGTAAGAAAGAGTATGTTTCCACGGTTCGTACTTTGAACATGGGAAACATGAAACAATCTACCAAAATTAGCACCCATTGCATCAACAACATACCATATCCATCGTACTAAAAAGTGATATTTTTTTCGTCAAAGAGTGATGCTTGCTTTTGTATACAGTTGCCTTTCTCATACAGATTTGTAAAAGGGTCGGGTTTCTAACTTAAAAATGGAGAAAAAAAGCCTGTTCAAAATGAAAAAAAAACTGTTAAAGAGACAAAAACCTACTTTTAAAGATAGGTGCTGTTGTTTTCATCTTAAAAGTTACAATAGTGCTCATTTTGAGTTGTTAAAAACCATCTATTATCAAAGGAATGGGCCATCTCCAAATAAACGTTCATCTTCTGTAAACTTTGCATATTCAACTCTGTTTGACGTTGTTACTTTCCATCGACATCAATAACCTTAAATGAAATAAAGAACGACGGCAAGAAAGCAGAGTGATTTTTGATAAACATAGAAAACATATAATCTTTTTTTGAATAAAAAATGCCACAGTTCTTTTCAAGTTCATTTATCTTTTCAAAATCAAGGTTTACCATGTAAGAGCATCATTATTTAGAAAAATTAAAGGCTATTTCGCATATTATTTCTTTAAAAATATTAGAAAAAGGAGCATTGCTCTTCAAATACTTTAACTCAAACATTGCAAGTTTTTCAGTGCAATGTGAAATACCAATATAATTGAATTATGGTATGTCGTAAACTCAAGGGCCTCAATAACACAACGTTCATTGAGTTGCACATTCAATATGTAACATATTGCTTTCGGAAGATTGTTTAATGGATTATAACAGATCATTTTCTTATTTGAGTAAGAAAGAGTATGTTTCCACGGTTCGTACTTTGAACATGGGAAACATGAAACAATCTACCAAAATTAGCACCCATTGCATCAACAACATACCATATCCATCGTACTAAAAAGTGATATTTTTTTCGTCAAAGAGTGATGCTTGCTTTTGTATACAGTTGCCTTTCTCATACAGATTTGTAAAAGGGTCGGGTTTCTAACTTAAAAATGGAGAAAAAAAGCCTGTTCAAAATGAAAAAAGAAACTGTTAAAGAGACAAAAACCTACTTTTAAAGATAGGTGCTGTTGTTTTCATCTTGAAAATTACAATAGTGCTCATTTTGAGTTGTTAAAAACCATCTATTATCAAAGGAATGGGCCATCTCCAAATAAACGTTCATCTTCTGTAAATTTTGCATATTCAACTCTGTTTGACGTTGTTACTTTCCATCGACATCAATAACCTTAAATGAAATAAAGAACGACGGCAAGAAAGCAGAGTGATTTTTGATAAACATAGAAAACATATAATCTTTTTTTGAATAAAAAATGCCACAGTTCTTTTCAAGTTCATTTATCTTTTCAAAATCAAGGTTTACCATGTAAGAGCATCATTATTTAGAAAAATTAAAGGCTATTTCGCATATTATTTCTTTAAAAATATTAGAAAAAGGAGCATTGCTCTTCAAATACTTTAACTCAAACATTGCAAGTTTTTCAGTGCAATGTGAAATACCAATATAATTGAATTATGGTATGTCGTAAACTCAAGGGCCTCAATAACACAACGTTCATTGAGTTGCACTTTCAATATGTAACATATTGCTTTTGGAAGATTGTTTAATGGATTATAACAGATCATTTTCTTATTTGAGTAAGAAAGAGTATGTTTCCACGGTTCGTACTTTGAACATGGGAAACATGAAACAATCTACCAAAATTAGCACCCATTGCATCAACAACATACCATATCCATCGTACTAAAAAGTGATATTTTTTTCGTCAAAGAGTGATGCTTGCTTTTGTATACAGTTGCCTTTCTCATACAGATTTGTAAAAGGGTCGGGTTTCTAACTTAAAAATGAAGAAAAAGAGCCTGTTCAAAATGAAACAAAACTGTTAAAGAGACGAAAACCTACTTTTAAAGATAGGTGCTGTTGTTCTCATCTTAAAAGTTATAATAGTGCTCATTTTGAGTTGTTAAAAACCATCTATTATCAAAGGAATGGGCCATCTCCAAATAAACGTTCATCTTCTGTAAACTTTGCATATTCAACTCTGTTTGACGTTGTTACTTTCCATCGACATCAATAACCTTAAATGAAATAAAGAACGACGGCAAGAAAGCAGAGTGATTTTTGATAAACATAGAAAACATATAATCTTTTTTTGAATAAAAAATGCCACAGTTCTTTTCAAGTTCATTTATCTTTTCAAAATCAAGGTTTACCATGTAAGAGCATCATTATTTAGAAAAATTAAAGGCTATTTCGCATATTATTTCTTTAAAAATATTAGAAAAAGGAGCATTGCTCTTCAAATACTTTAACTCAAACATTGCAAGTTTTTCAGTGCAATGTGAAATACCAATATAATTGAATTATGGTATGTCGTAAACTCAAGGGCCTCAATAACACAACGTTCATTGAGTTGCACATTCAATATGTAGCATATTGCTTTCGGAAGATTGTTTAATGGATTATAACAGATCATTTTCTTATTTGAGTAAGAAAGAGTATGTTTCCACGGTTCGTACTTTGAACATGGGAAACATGAAACAATCTACCAAAATTAGCACCCATTGCATCAACAACATACCATATCCATCGTACTAAAAAGTGATATTTTTTTCGTCAAAGAGTGATGCTTGCTTTTGTATACAGTTGCCTTTCTCATACAGATTTGTAAAAGGGTCGGGTTTTTAACTTAAAAATGGAGAAAAAAAGCCTGTTCAAAATGAAAAAAAAATGTTAAAGATACAAAAACCTACTTTTAAAGATAGGTGCTGTTGTTTTCATCTTAAAAGTTACAATAGTGCTCATTTTGAGTTGTTAAAAACCATCTATTATCAAAGGAATGGGCCATCTCCAAATAAACGTTCATCTTCTGTAAATTTTGCATATTCAACTCTGTTTGACGTTGTTACTCTCCATCAACATCAATAACCTTAAATGAAATAAAGAACGACGGCAAGAAAGCAGAGTGATTTTTGATAAACATAGAAAACATATAATCTTTTTTTGAATAAAAAATGCCACAGTTCTTTTCAAGTTCATTTATCTTTTCAAAATCAAGGTTTACCATGTAAGAGCATCATTATTTAGAAAAATTAAAGGCTATTTCGCATATTATTTCTTTAAAAATATTAGAAAAAGGAGCATTGCTCTTCAAATACTTTAACTCAAACATTGCAAGTTTTTCAGTGCAATGTGAAATACCAATATAATTGAATTATGGTATGTCGTAAACTCAAGGGCCTCAATAACACAACGTTCATTGAGTTGCACATTCAATATGTAACATATTGCTTTCGGAAGATTGTTTAATGGATTATAACAGATCATTTTCTTATTTGAGTAAGAAAGAGTATGTTTCCACGGTTCGTACTTTGAACATGGGAAACATGAAACAATCTACCAAAATTAGCACCCATTGCATCAACAACATACCATATCCATCGTACTAAAAAGTGATATTTTTTTCGTCAAAGAGTGATGCTTGCTTTTGTATACAGTTGCCTTTCTCATACAGATTTGTAAAAGGGTCGGGTTTCTAACTTAAAAATGGAGAAAAAAAGCCTGTTCAAAATGAAAAAAAAACTGTTAAAGAGACAAAAACCTACTTTTAAAGATAGGTGCTGTTGTTTTCATCTTAAAAGTTACAATAGTGCTCATTTTGAGTTGTTAAAAACCATCTATTATCAAAGGAATGGGCCATCTCCAAATAAACGTTCATCTTCTGTAAACTTTGCATATTCAACTCTGTTTGACGTTGTTACTTTCCATCGACATCAATAACCTTAATTGAAATAAAGAACGAAGGCAAGAAAGCAAAGTGATTTTTGATAAACATAGAAAACATATAATCTTTTTTGAATAAAAAATGCCACAGTTCTTTTCAAGTTCAGTTATCTTTTCAAAATCAAGGTTTACCATGTAAGAGCATCATTATTTAGAAAAATTAAAGGCTATTTCGCATATTATTTCTTTAAAAATATTAGAAAAAGGAGCATTGCTCTTCAAATACTTTAACTCAAACATTGCAAGTTTTTCAGTTCAATGTGAAATACCAATATAATTGAATTATGGTATGTCGTAAACTCAAGGGCCTCAATAACACAACGTTCATTGAGTTGCACATTCAATATGTAACATATTGCTTTCGGAAGATTGTTTAATGGATTATAACAGATCATTTTCTTATTTGAGTAAGAAAGAGTATGTTTCCACGGTTCGTACTTTGAACATGGGAAACATGAAACAATCTACCAAAATTAGCACCCATTGCATCAACAACATACCATATCCATCGTACTAAAAAGTGATATTTTTTTCGTCAAAGAGTGATGCTTGCTTTTGTATACAGTTGCCTTTCTCATACAGATTTGTAAAGGGGTCGTGTTTCTAAATTAAAAATGGCGATAAAGAGTCTGTTCAAAATGAAACAAAACTGTTAAAGAGACGAAAACCTACTTTTAAAGTCAAATTCTGTTGTTCTCCACTGAATAAGTAGTATAATAGTGCTCATTTTGGGTTGCTAGAAACCATCTGATATCAAAAGAATGGGTCATCTTCAAATAAACTGTCGTCTTCTGTAAACTTTGCATGCTCAACTCTGTTTGACGTTGTTATTTCCATAGACATCAATAACCTTGAATGAAATAAAGAACGACGGCAAGAAAGCAGAGTGATTTTTGATAAACATAGAAAACATAATCTTTTTTGGAATAAAAAATGCTACAGTATTTTTCCAGTTCATTTATCTTTCACAAACAAGGCGTTTATCATGAGAGAGCATCATTTTTTAGAAAAATGAAAGGCTATTTTGCAAGCATTTCTTAAAAAAGACTAGAAAAAGGAGCATCGCTATTCAAAAATTTTAACTCGAATATTGCAAGCTTTTCACTGGAATGTGAAATACGAATAAAATTGAATCATGGTATGTCGTAAACTCAAGGGCCTCAATAACACAACGTTCATTGAGTTGCACTTTGAATATGTAAAATATTGCTTGTGGCAGATTGTTTAATGGATTATAACAGATCATTTTCTTATTTGAGTAAGAAAGAGTATAATAATTCCACGGTTCGTACTTTGAACATGGGAAATATGAAACAATCTACCAAAATTAGCACCCATTTCATCAACAACATACCATATCTATCGTACTAAAAAGTGATATTTTTTTCGTCAAAGAATGACGCTTTCTTTAGAATTCTTTTAGATGAAGTACATACAGTTTCCTTTCTCATACAGATTTGTAAAGGGGTCGTGTTTCTAAATTAAAAATGGCGATAAAGAGTCTGTTCAAAATGAAACAAAACTGTTAAAGAGACGAAAACCTACTTTTAAAGTCAAATTCTGTTGTTCTCCACTTAATAAGTATAATAGTGCTCATTTTGGGTTGCTAGAAACCATCTGATATCAAAAGAATGGGTCATCTTCAAATAAACTGTCGTCTTCTGTAAACTTTGCATGCTCAACTCTGTTTGACGTTGTTATTTTCCATCGACATCAATAACCTTAAAAAAATTAAGAACGACGGCATAAAAGCACAGTGATTTTTGATAAACATAGAAAACATATAATCTTTTTTGGAATAAAAAATGCTACAGTTTTTTTCCAGTTCATTTATCTTTCACAAACAAGGCATTTATCATGTGAGAGCATCATTTTTTAGAAAAATGAAAGGCTATTTTGCAAGCATTTCTTAAAAAAGACTAGAAAAAGGAGCATCGCTATTCAAAAATTTTAACTCGAATATTGCAAGCTTTTCACTGGAATGTGAAATACCAATAAAATTGAATCATGGTATGTCGTAAACTCAAGGGCCTCAATAACACAACGTTCATTGAGTTGCACTTTGAATATGTAACATATTGCTTTTGGAAGATTGTTTAATGGATTATAACAGATCATTTTCTTATTTGAGTAAGAAAGAGTATATGTTTCCACGGTTCGTACTTTGAACATGGGAAATATGAAACAATCTAACAAAATTAGCACCCATTTCATCAACAACATACCATATCTATCGTACTAAAAAGTGATACTTTTTTCGTCAAAGAATGATGCTTGCTTTAGAATTCTTTTAGATGAAGTGCATACAGTTGCCTTTCTCATACAGATTTGTAAAAGGGTCGGGTTTCTAACTTAAAAATGAAGAAAAAGAGCCCGTTCAAAATGAAGCAAAATCATCAAAGAGACGAAAACCTACATTCATAGATAAGCGCTGTTGTCTCACTCTTGAAGCTAATTTTGAGGTGCGAACAATCGTCTGTTTTCAAAGAAATGAGTCATTTATATTAATATGCCTCATTAGGTAAGGGTGGCCACTAACAGCCTTCCAAGTTGTTGATGGTGTATGCTTTATGTTCTGATTACTTTTCGTGATAAGTGAGATACGCTGAGCTGTTACCGTATATGGGGATGTTCGTAAGGAACCACCGATCGATGTAACAGAATGACTTGTGTGCATCAGGATTCTGAAAGAGAATGCAAAAGATATTGATGTTGATGTTAGGGAACTTTGCTAATTCGCGCCAATCTCTTTCAACCTTATTCCGCGCTATGGATATAGAAAATAAGAGAAAATACAACGAAGACGAGGTTTTTCCAAATGCAACATTTTCACCGCTTTGATCTTTTCCTTTAACGGTGGCATGAGTAGAGAGACAGCCCGCAGCCCGCTTCTAACAGAGACTAGCTGAAATGTTCACATTCAAAATCTTTCTCATACATCTCTTCCTAGGTGGA
This sequence comes from Clytia hemisphaerica, assembly GCF_902728285.1. Classification (NCBI taxonomy): domain Eukaryota; kingdom Metazoa; phylum Cnidaria; class Hydrozoa; order Leptothecata; family Clytiidae; genus Clytia; species Clytia hemisphaerica. The sequence goes on from NW_027103875.1 coordinate 528,510, forward strand.
AAATTATGTTTAACCTAATGAAGCAATTAAGCTGCATTGGTTTGTATTACAGGCTCTCGTGGCCTCAAAAGCATAAAATACAGATTGTATAGTATATGAAATTAAACAAATTTTGTTTCAAACAAAAACGAAAAACAATTTTTTAATGATATTTTTAGCCCTTCAATGTAAAATAATTTTTAGTTGTATATGATAATGTACACACAACGTTTTGAGACCCAGTCAACTAAGGCTCTGGGAAATACATCCTTGTATGGTGTTAAAAGATTTTTGCCTCCATTTATAAATGAAAAGTTCAAAACTTTATTACTTTGAAGATTTTTTCATTAGGTTCAAAATGATGTCATCGGTATTTATATTACGTAATGTTATCATTGCAACATCTTTATTTACAAATTATGACAACATTTGTTAGTTTACATCCCTCCAAACGAAGTCCAAGATTGTAATATATTCATTTAAATCTGGTCAAGAGTCTTTTTAAAATCCATTCGATGGCAAAGATTAAACCAAGCCTTTATACGGCGATACTTTGAAGCTACGATCCTCCATCAGGCTGGTCGCACAGCTATCCAAATACCGTAAGCTATTACGTAATGTTTCGCGTTGCTATTCAACTTAAAAACACATTACAGAAAAGTCGTCATTCGATAAAAATAGATAATGAACGGAAGATTGGAACTTGCGTAAAATTCCCCAAATATTGTTACAAATTATTCGTTCATTAGGACTGGCGACACAACAAAAACTATATTTAAATCAGTATCTTTATTTGCAGGCAATATCTTCCCAAAATGGAACACATTGCTTGTATTAGGATATTTTGCATGTGTTAAAAATACCCTTTTAATTCATGGCTACAACAGGTCATTGCACTGATAATGAGCTCTATGATGCCAACAAATTAATTACAATTCCTTCATTAATAGGAATATCGTATTAAGAACTTTTTCGTTTTAGAGAAGAAATCCTTCTCAAGTGTTAAGGGCTCAAGTCATCAAGTGTAGAACACAAGTGCATTTTTACCAACACATAAAACTTCGATCTGAAACCTAGTCAATGGAAAACTACGGAGAGCTAATTGTGCCAGAGACTGAGAGAGAGAGAGAGAGAACTCCAGTTATAGAGTGCTTATAATGAAACATAATACATCATTCATTATTGCTCATTAGATAAGAAAATATATTCCCCTTATGTAACTACAAACCACAGAAAAATACCAATCATCCATGAAAAAATAGACCAAAAGTAAACCTTTTCACCTACAACAAACATTAAATAGCTTACATAATAACTACTTGTGGTTAAAAGCGTCATGTTTCCAACCTTGCCAGACATGGCGTATAAAAAGGAGGACAGCAATGGTAATGAAACATAAACCAAACTTTCAGTTGGATGAAGAGTTGGGATTGGTGATTGGTGATGGCATCTTGAAATAGATGATTTATCTACATTAGTTTTTATTTTAGTTTCTAGGGTCATATTTCTAATCTTCATTGTGATATTTTAATGAAAAAGGGTTATTAAGAAAAAGCTAATTTCGGAAACAATAGGCTATACTAGTTTGAGTTAAGAAAACGATTTAAGTTAATTTCATACTCAGAGTTTCATGTCATCCAGATGTAATGGCAATGTTCAGTGAGATAGGAAACTCGGAAACGAGTCTATAGATATATTCAAAAAAATCTTCGAATGACGAGTTCTCCCAAACATGGACAAAGCTACTTCTCTCGAATATCTTTCCAACAAACGACTTCTAATCAGGGAATCTATCCTTGCAATAGGTGTTTAAAACCATTTTTTTTCGTTATTAGTAAAGATATAGAGAAAGCCAAACTAGTAATCTGACACATTTGAGAAAAATGCATCGAAAATTACTGTTGTCTTTGCTGATATCTTTCATCCACCATATACACGGTAAGAAACAAAAGTTTTTGGAAGGTCAATTTTTTTTGTTTGGAGCATGGGGCCAAGTTTTCATTTCAAACACGTGCCTTGTCGTTATTCAAGATATGCACCACTGGAGAGTCTTCTGAAAACTTTTAAGATTTTCCACCCAATACGTCACTTAAAGAATAGCAAAAGTGACGTATCGGGTGGAACAAAAACAGAAAAGTTGCATAATTTCGTGAAGTCGTTGCAGTGGTGCATATCATGAATATAAGAGGATGTGATAGGATGAGATGAAAAGGGTCCCAAAATGCCAATGAATTAATAGAAACATTACAATTTTCCATTTTAAGCATAGACCATGGCTCCTTTAAATAAGGTAACAAGGTTATTGGTGAATACTATTCCATTAGCAGGACAAAATTTGCCTTCTGTTTAAAGCATAAACCACGTGATCTAGCTTTCATATTAGACACAAAACTTTTATTTACATAAGACGATGCGGTGAACAAGGTCCCAGAATACCAAAGAAAGCAGAATTCCGTCTGCCTCAAGGTCAGGATGGTTGGATTAGTCCAGTGTAGAAAAGAATAATGAAAAAGGATCTTAAAAGGTACTTTAAGGTTTCACGCTTGTAGTAAGGTGACCTTTACTTGCGACATCTGGAAAATGAATATTGATGTAATTAAGAGTTAATGAGGTTATTGGTGGTTATAATCTAATTGGTAGACAACACTTATTATATTAATTGATCTATTAATTAACTCATCCAAGCTAATATAAATCTTCTAATTATGAAAAAGTTTCTATTCAACTGAAACAATATCGAAAATTCAGGTCAACTCAAATAAACTTGCGTGTGAATCTAGTTGGGCTCATGTTCCTGCTCCAAAGTAATTTAAGACCCCCGCAGAAGTAAGTTAAAAACAGAAAATTATGGATAATTTTTTGAGAATCAAATCAAATTATTCGTTCTTTCATCCATCACCACAGGTCAACTCCGTGTGACGACTGATTTCCAAGACGTGACGGTGGACCATGATCGAAGCCGCTCATTCCGTTGCTCGGCAACAGGTGGGACACCACCCTATCGTTTCCAATGGTTCCAAGATTCAAATGAAGTTGATAACGTCCCAAGTAAGACCTTAGATTGTGTCAGACTTTCTTCGGATTAAAGGGACATAACAGCACTTGCGAAATTTGTAAACAAACTGTATGCAGCGGATACAAAATCAAAACAAATGTCATATATCAAAATAAAAAATCAAACCAAATATGGCTAGTTTTGATTGTTCAATTGTTTTACAAGTTTGTTTTGGACACGTGATTTTAATTGTTCTCTTTAATGGAACGTGGTTCGCGCAATGTTTACATTTTACTACTTTTATGTCCCTTTCAGAGCTTACGGATTTGGATATAAGAATACTATATTGGATAAATAACACACTTACACGAATAAGATTTTCAAAGGGCCAATTTTTCTGTAAGGTAGAGAACGAGTCGAATTATTGAGAGGATTTGATGCGACTTTCCCGCTGAAGGGGCCAATGTTTAAGCTCAAATTACAGTTCAAATCTTCGAATAAAAGAGGTTCAAATTAGAGTGATGTGATTGTAAAATAACACTTCTCTTTTGCTCCTTTAGGCAAAGTTAGTTTGAACGCACTCGGAGATACGATGACGATCTTTCGGATGGACAAGACATTAGCCGGAGAATATCGGTGTGTTGTGACCGATAATTCGAACAATGAACGACGATCGAACAACTTCAAAATACAATACAGAGGAAGTAAGTGTTAAGAAAAACACACCCTTGTCTCTCCTCACCCATTTCCGAAAGTTACCATATCCGTTGGAGACGAAATAAGGGCTATTCGCTTTTTCAGAAAGAGGCCAAAATCTGTTTTTGCTGACTTTTGTAAGGTCTGAGATTCGATCCTAATAACAAAATTTCAAACCAAAAAGAAGCGAACCAATCAGAATCCATCATTTTATTTATCAGGGAAACCAGGAGAAGTGAGCAGTGCAAAAGCTGAGCCTGTCAAAGGATCAGAATCTACCAAAGTGTTACTTTCATGGTCCATTCCAAATGATTTGGGATTCAACAGAGCACAAGATATTATCTACAGCATCAAACTTTGCGTCCTTCCTCGCCTTACTTCGTGCAGTGCACAACAAACGAATGAACTCTCTACTCAAATGTCCGTTAAACCCGGAACTCAATATTCCATCATTATAACAACATCAACGGTGACCGGATTAAACGGGAAAGCTTCACCTTTGGTCTTCACAACACCTCTTTGTTCAACTTCGCAATACAAATGTCCCAACGAAAGAAAATGTATCCGGAACACAACACTATCAAGTCAACTTTGTGATGGAACAGAAGATTGCCGTGATAAATCTGATGAAAGCGATTTATGTAGTAAGTTTAAAAACTACAATCTTGTGCAAAATATATTGAGAATTTTGGTTAATTCCTCTTTTTAGCAATTTAAAGTTCGGGCAAGTCTCAAGTCTAGCATGAAAACTCAGAGTAAAAACTCTACCATTTCAAGCTAATTTAGAGCGCTTCCAAATCGTTTGTGGTTATAAGATTTCGTGGGAATTTCCCTTTTTTCTCAAATATTATGACTTTGACTGTAGCAAAGACTTTCTTTCACTTAAGCGTCTTCACCGATTTGATAACTAAAGTTTTTCTCATTTATGTGAGCACTGAACTTTTCAACCTCGGGCCTTGCTTACTATATCAGCGATGGCCAAGTGGTCAAAGGCGTCAGCGTCTCGAACCAGGGATTCGTGGTTCGAATCCCCGCTACTTCTAATGTTCCGTTCAGTTCCGTTCGATAGCCGAGCCGGCTGGCCGTGGACCCCTCTTGAAATAATCGAAAGACTGTCTAAAAGTCCTAGATTACTGGGTTCATCCACGTAAGATATCGACTCTATTCATCTATCACCACACGATAACTGGACTTTCACTTTCAGGTAAACCATCACCCGTAGAGCTGCTTGAGCCAGAAGTCGGCACCAGGTACAGCATTATCATCAAATGGAAGAAACCCAGGGCTTCTGAACGAATCACTGGATATCAAATCCTCTTAAGTAATGGTTTTGTGGACAATTTCAAAGATGTTGATGGCACCATGGTCAGAAGGGAAATCACCAACTTGAAGCAAAATACAAAATACACGGTTGAAATTCGCGCACGAAATCCGTCCGGATTTAGTATAAAATCCAGCAAAGGTGTCTTCAAAACAGATAAAGGTATGTTGTCTTAAATAACTTGGCTTTTTGAGAAATAGCACTCCTCATTTTTGTAAATCAATTAGGAAATTCATACTATAGGATCTATTAGTTCTGGATAAGAAATTAACGAGTTTATGTATTTGTACATTTGAGAACGGTGGCGCGAGTTAAGCGATTTGGAAAAACACGGACTTCTTACCTGCAAAATTGAGGACGGTAAAAGTGCTAATTTACTGTCCTCCACAGCGTTCTGAGTGAGTCAGGATGTAAACAAATTAGAAAATCCTACGGTCTTCGTCGCAGAAAAAACAACAACATAAACTCGCTATTCTTCTGTCAAAAGGGAAAAAAATGAGTTAAACATAGAATTTACTTTAAAAAAGCCTTCAGAAAATGTCTTTAACTCTCAAGACTCTCAAGACTCTCAAGCAATTTCAAAACAAAATGAAAAAACAAATCTTTCAATTTAAGGACCTGTTGGTAATGCAGTGGACATCGAAAACTATTCCAAGAAGAGAGTTCAATTTTTCAAATGGAAGCCACCCACGGAAACGGGCGGTGTCGCCCTCAACGAACTTCTCTACACCATCAGATGGCAGAAGAAAGGAAGCAAATTGAAACCATTCGCCCAAAACATCACCGGAGGAAGATTGGAATATGAAATCCCAATGGACAATTACAAAGATAAAGATAATTTCTATTACTGGTTTACAGTATCAAATGGCGCTCGCACCGGTGGAAATAAAACCGTCGACGATACTTTCGTTTTCAAACCAAGAGGTTAAAACAATAATAATTTTTCTTTCATATATTAATTGTCTCGAATTTCAAAGGAACAATTCGCAGCAGGGATTTTTATCATAGCAAAAAAGTATCAAAAACAGACTTCTGAAAACAAAATATAGTGCTGTTTCAGTTTTGTGAATTTACTTAGGTAACCAACTATTAGAAGACTTTTAAACGGGTATAGCCGATTTCATTATAGTCCAGTAGAAATTCGCCCATAATAGGGTCAACCTAGAAAAAATTATTATAAAAGGTTTCTATATACCGTTGGAAAGATAATTTTATCAGCTTTCAAATGAGGGGTAGAGTCAATTTTTTTGTCATGGGGAAAAAAAGTTATGGACCAAAGAGTGAAAGGGGGTTTTCTAAGCAAAAAGCAGTGACCCGTTCAAAATGTCAATTTTAATAGGTAACCAACTCTTGCAATACTCATATCAACCTTTAAAGTGTGAGAAGACTGGGAATTGTGACGTCATTTCCTTGTAAATTCATCACCAGTCCCCTCCCTTAGAAACCGACCGCGCAATTAAGGGTTGATGTGTGTATCAAAGTTTTCTATTGGCAAACTAACCTCAAATAAATATTTCAAATTTCAATTTTCAGAACCATTCGAGTTTTTGAGTGTTGAAGTTTTCCGAACCTTTATCGTACTCGCATGGCCGTCGCACGTCCCTCCAGATGTCGTTTTCGGCTATTCACTCAAAGTCGGCGGAAAGTCGTACAAATTGAAGTCGGACGTCACTGATTACAATGTGACCGGATTGGAAAAAGATACGGAATACAAGATCCAGTTGACTCGACGAAACGGTGATCGTGATGATCAGTATACAAGCACTACGGAACGAACCAGTGAGTATACCCGTATATCCATGAAACCTGGTTGACATAACATTTTTTCAACACCAATTTAGTATTCATAACGCCCATAGAAGATAATATGAACATCGAAGCGAGGCTGAGAAGGGGAAGCACCTTGCTTCTTTTTTGAAGACTAGCTTACTGTTGTATTGTGATTGTATTAGTCTTTTTAACTCGAGCAAACTTTCTTGTCCCTTCAGTAAACCATGCCTTTTAAACCTTACTCCATAACTCGAACAAATTTGTGTTCCCTCTGAAAGTTCGAGTTATGGAAACTCTACTGTATCTGGCAATAACGCACTTGTCTCGCCTCAGTTTTATCAAAATTATTGAAATGAATTTCTGGCTGAAACAGGACCTTCGACAGTTTAGACATTCCAATATTAAAACATTTTTTCATAACTCTTGCCATTTTTTTCTCCAGAAAATTGTGCACCGCAAGAGTTCCAGTGTCAAAACGGAGAATGTTTACCGAATTTCGGACAAGTCTGCAACAGCAACAAAGATTGTTCGGACGGTTCAGACGAAGAACATCTCTACAAACCAGCCAACTGCAGTAAGAATCCATTTGGGTTTAAAGGAGAGGTTGTAAGGGGCACGGTGATACACGATTCTTCTCTTAGAAGAACAATTAATAAATACACGACGAGGCATAGTTTTGTCAAAAACAAACGGTTTAGTTTAGCTCAAAAAACACTAGCTTCACGTAACGGTTGATGAACAAATATTTTCTTTATCTAGACAAGTTAACTGACCAGCCAACTGTAGTAAGAATCTTTTCGTGCTTAAAGGATGGAGAGGTTGATACACGATTCTTATTTTTTAAGAACAATTTATAAATACGCGAGACTTAATTTTGTCAATCTTCGGCAGCACAGGAATATATCTTAGCTCGCAAAACACTGCAGTTGACTCACTCTAATTCTAACCTCTATTATTCGAATCTTTCTGTAATTCGAACATAAACATTTGTCCCTTAAGCAAATTGCATAACATCCTCTTTATAAGAAAGAAAATTCTTGGCCGCTTGAAAATCGAATAAGAGTTAGTCAACTGTATCTTTACGTAACGACTTGATGAACAAATATTTTCTTTGCCTAAACAAGTAAACTAATCAAAATAATTTCACTCTTCAGAATTACCAGGTATAGTGGACTTTAACATCACAGCGCAATACAAAGGACTCAAAATTCATCTTCTTAATCTGAATGGTTCACTCAGTGGTGTCGTGATTGTCGACATAAATGGAGCATCTGGTGACGTCATCAAACTTCCCAATGGCCAATCAGTGCGTGGTGTTAAGCGAGACAGCCAGTTCGGTGCCTTGATTATTCAACATCCTGACTTTTCACCTAGCATTGCGTCAACAGTTTATGTGTACGGAGTCAGTCAGTCTGGCAATGGACCCGTCTTAAGCAAGCAGACCAGAACACGTAAGGAAACATTCATTAGGTTGAGTATAAGTTGATATTCAATTGATAAAGCTCTGTACAGGTTATTATGAAAAATACAATTCAAACCACTGTGTGAAGAAAGAAAGAAGGGCTATCTTAAGTGTAATATCCCCAAAGAAATGTATTGAATTCTCATTCCATCCTTTCCAAACGAATCGAAATATCCAATCGAAATAAATACATCACGAGTCAATCAAACAAAGAAAAACTGCTTCTCTTTTTTAGTTGGACCAATCGCTTTACCACCAGAGTTGATCGAACAAGGTCCCACATTCTTGAAGATTGAATTCCAAGGGTTACCAGGCATCAATGAACTTTCATTGGAATCATACACCATTGAATACAAACATACAAATGACCATAACAAGCTGAATGAAACGTTGAAGATCAAGACCAGTATACGACCACTGAAGTAAGGACAAGATAGAATGTTCTCTTTTTTCTTTCCAAACATTGATCCGCGAGCTTCATAGTCACAACAAAACTAGCAAAAACTTCCATGACTTCACTCTAACCTTTTACAGCATGCCATATGTCGCTAACAAAGAAAATTGCCTTTCGATAGAGAAAAGGGCTGCGATTAACATGATACAATTTTGTTTTGACTTGTGTTCTTTACTTGAATACCTCTTTTAACTCGCGATACCCTTCCTCAGTTCTGGGAAAACCCTAAGTATTTTTACGACAAGATGTTTTGCAGAGTGTGAGCCATTTGACAATACAATTGCTGCGAATATCAAACTCATTGACCCTTCAATGCCATTATTTAACCAACGAATTTGCCCCTTGAATGTTGGCTGAGCACTGTTTGAAGCTTACAGACTCATTTTCTGTTGTTATTATTATCTAACCAACGAATTCATAACTCCTTTGCAGATACTTATTCGATGATTTGGAGTACAACACATCCTATTCCTTCCGATACAAAGTGGAAGATAGTGACGGAGAAAGTGATAAGTCTCCATGGATAAAATTCTCCACCAGTGAAAGAGGTAATGAAATTTCTCTACATGTGACTCTCTCTTATTCGAATCTCTATTATTCGAATCTTTTTGTAATTCAAACTAAAATATCAATATCCCTCAGCTAGAAAGTGGTTTAAATTGTTCTCTGTTATTCGAATCTTTCTCTAATTCGAATTAAAAGTTTTGGTCTCTTAAAGATTGAATTAGAAAAAGAGTCACCTATGACTCATTTCAATGCTATGATAGGCCAACATCGACACTTAGGCCTTGGTGGACTCAGATTTAGTCCCTTTTATGCTACAGTTCGGCAGCTGCTCATGGCACTCAAATTTGAGTAATAATGTCGGGTTGCCATTGAACAGTAGTTCTTTGGATATAGCTTATTTCAGAAATTTAGCGGACTTTAAAAGGGCGATAGAGTGAGATTGATCATCAAAATTCCTTCATAATATTGAAAACTTCACCTAAATTTATTAATCAAATCCTTCCACAGAGCTGCCAGGCGAAATTGAGAATTTGGAAGTACGACCACGAAGAAGCGAGATTGATGTCATCTGGGACAAAGCTGACGGTCAAAGCATTGTAGGGTACACTGTTCAATATAAAACATCAAGTACTTCAAGCTGGGAAGATGGCAATGAAGAGAAAGTCACTTCTAATAAATACACCATTCAAGAGTTAGAGCCAAATAAGAATTATGATGTCAGAGTTGCAGCGAGGAATGACAAAGGAAGCGGTGAATTTACTGAAGCTAGTACGACCACGGGTAAGTTAAAAGATAATTATTACCTTCAATAGACCTTTTCATAAATTACGTCACGAACATCATTTGCCTCGTATTCAAACTATTTCCATGGTGATCACATCCTTTGAGACATTAAACGATTTTGTTATGAATAGAAAATAGTTGTAATAAAATCTGCTGGGAGTTAATCACCATACATAGCAGTAATTTCAAAACGAGGCAAGTGATGTTCGTAACGTAATTTATGAGAAGGTCTATTGCTATTAAATACCTCTTAATATGACTAAAAAGTCAAGTGAATCAAACAACTTGGTCTAAATCTTGGAAATAAGAATTTCTTGCACATAGCAAAGGCATTCATTCGCGCCTTTCATACTCAGATTAAAGAAGACATTGTTTACATTTCGTTTCAGACACAAACATCTGTCCGGGATATGATTGGAAGAAGTACGGTTCATCGTGTTATTACCGTGGTCCCGCCGGTTTGGATGGAAAGACTTTCGATGAAGCGAGAGACGTTTGTGAGAAATTGGGCGGTGATTTGGTTTCTATTGGGTCAGCCAGTGAAGGAGATGAAGTTCTTTATGAAGTCAGGAGGTAGGAAGCTTGACCATAACTTTCAAAGTAGAAATTTCCTTTGTTAGATCAACAAAATATGAGATGATAATTTGGAATAACTAAACTTTCAAGATTATGAGTAAATTCAATCGGAAGGTTTTAAATAATTTCGAAGCGAAATCATAACAATCAAGTAGGCGAGATTTTCTAACTGTTAAATGTTAGTAGAGACTCCAAATTTACAGAGATAGAGAAGTGAGACCAGGGCAACTCACAATAAACTTGGAATAATACGAAAAAAGACCTCCATGCTCAATTATTAGAATTAATCTTTATTTTATTTTACAGAGAGCCAGTAGTGAACGTCGCATATTTCAACGGCTTACAACGGACGTCCGACACGACATACAAATGGACGGACGGCACGTCGTTCGGTTACAGCCAAATCGATCAAGATGAACCTTTCAACAAACGGCAACAATGCGTTCTCATGGTGGCTAAAGATGGCGGACAATTCGCATGGGTGGCCGCCCGATGTGACAACGAAGAAGGATTCATGTGCAAAAGAGAAAATGGTAATTGAAATTTATCGATTAATCGAATCAAGTTATTCGAATTAATCGAATCGAATTAAAGAAATCTTTATGGAGCAAGCCAACGGTCAATGAACCTCTGAGTCATTGAAATCCATCATGGAAAGAAGAGTCCCTTATTGAACTTTAACTTTAAACAATAACAAGGCAAAAACAACAACACTTTCTTTCAATGAATGAGGTTTCTTTCTCCTCACTAATATATATACTCACGCAATTTTCGTTTATTTTTCAGTCAACGACAAACCTCTCGAATTAAAATTAAAATCCAACGAATTCGATTCGCTCACTTTCCAACTTCCAACCACCACATTAAACCGGCAACCGAAATATTTCGTCGAAATCATCGATTCAGAAGGAGGACGTCGAACATTAACCGTCTCCAGCGACGACGGAGAATTTACCGTCAACAAACTGACGGAAGATGACGAGTATGACATCACAGTTCAAGAAGATTTCTTTGGCCTTGGTCCCAAAACGAAACAAGAAATATTCAGGACGGCTCGATTCAGTAAGCACCTTTCCACTGTTTGTCTCTTTACTAGCAAGTTTATGTATGTGTGTTTTTCTGAGACGGATAGCTTCTAAATTGTCTAAAACCTGATCATTTGAGGACGATGGTGAATTAGATTTTTTAGCGCCCTTGCTGATTTTGCGGGTCAAAACTGTGGGTTATTTCATATCACTTCAGTCACTCCGATGCCCTCGAAAGTACAAATACATAAACTCGCTATTGTATGTAATCTCATTGGTCAATAAAATAAGTGAAGCACATTGGAAGCTTCAGAAGATTTTATAACGAATCTGTTTCCATATCAATTCATCGATGCGACAGATATAGAAATTAAGATTATGTATACTTGAATTGACAAAGAAATGTTTTGAGTCGAAGCCATTTACACACATAACATAAGTTTGAGCTTAGATACTTTAATTGTAATCAAACAAATTACACCATTTCTTTTTTCAGTCTCTCCGAAAGCAGTCAAAGAATCGAACGACAAAAAGGTGCGATATGCAGAGTCACAGAAGCGAGAAATCGAATGGAAATACGGAGATCTGGGAGACAGTTTATTAGAAAATGTCAAAGTCCGCGTACGTTTCTGTTATTTCGCCAAGTGTGACTTTGTAGATTTCAATGGAACAAAAGGAGTGTTGGAAGACCTGAGAGCAGACACCAAATATAATTACACGCTTCAAGTGTACGATACCAAGTATTTGAAATCGGGGAAAATTGCAGAAGCAAAAGAATTCCGAACGGATGAGCAAGGTATTATTTCAATTACACGATGTTAAATTTTTTTCTTGCATAAAAGCTATCTCATGTAGAACTCATCTTAGGTTGGATCTTCTAAAGGACTGAAGTAATGTTATAAATCAAAGCCGTTGGATATACGAGAACAATTTCATGAAACATTTCACAAATCTTTTGATAGATAGTATAATTTGTTCATCAAAAACACTTAAAAAGAATCCCAGAAATTACAAAATGCGCGAAAATTAAAGGGTCAGCGAAAATTAGAGGCGTGGAAATAGTTTGGATTAAAGTACAATTTTCAGGGAAAAAAATACACAATTTGGATTAAAGTATGTTTTAATCAACCCCTTTATTTCGATCTTCTTGCAGACACGTGTCGAGATGATGAGTGGTTATGTGCAGGAGGATCCAAATGCATCAAGCAAGAGCAACGATGTGATAACAAATTTGATTGTCCAAGTGATATTCCCGGTAGAGCTGTGGATGAACAGAAAATCGCTGGCTGCTGTAAGTCTATAAATTTAATCTTCGATGATCTCAAACAATTGCTTTAAGTAACTTTTTATGCCTCATTAAGGCAGAAACAAAGCATGGGCTTTACGAAAAAAACATGCCATTTACAGAGTAAATTTCATTATTAAGCAAAGTTGAATTGCGATGTAAGATCCCAACCAACTTCCTTTATTACTAATAGGTGTTTTTTATGAGCATTCCACTGATAAGCATATCTAGACTCAGATATGGCAAAAATTTAAGCAGATGCTAAGCATAACTTGTCCCTTCGTTTTCCGATTTTGGCTATTTTTGACTGGAATTTAACGGATTTTTGTAATTTTCCTAAAATCTTGCGAGCCGGATTTTTTATTTTTGTATGGTTATAAAAAACACTAAAATTCAGCTATTAATTATTCGCAACTTATTTAATCAATATTTGTAGCACCACCAGAGGAGGTCGAGATCGGCAAAGTCATTGGAGGATTGAATTTCTTGAAGATCCATTGGAAATCACCTACTAAAGATCAACGCGTTCGCGGCTACACGCTTCTTGTGAATAACAAAACAAGACACTCTATCTCAGGAAATACAACATCATTCCGTGTGAGCAATTTGAAAGAAGGCAGCCTAGTGACCTACTCTCTTTCCGCGTTCAACCCAACTGGTGATGGAGAAAAAGTGACTAGTAACAAGAAACTAGCTAACGAAAGTGGTACGTATCTTATTTGTTTACAAAGTGTTTGTGTTCAACATGTCAGTGTCATCTTTCCGTTGCAAAATGATTCCACCTTTTGGCGCCAGAGTCTCGATCATGCCTGGCAATAATAAAGTAGTGTCAGTGAAATTGATATGGAGTAACATACGATGTTTATGTTAACATTTTCTTAAGAAATCTAAGACAATTGAAAACTGATGCAAAAATGCTGTCATAACATTTAACCATCGCTATTCAATTTTCTTGTACAGGACCAACAACTGCCGTCCAAAACTTGAAGGCTGATGACGTCAAATCGAACGAGAAAAACCAACGCAGAATCAGTTGGGAAATCCCCTCTAAACTAAACAACAATGACCCAGAAACAATACAGTACGACATCAAGTTATGTTACACTAATCAAAAGGAGAAGTCACAAACATGCGATGAAAAATCTGTCACCAATAAATTACATTATATTATCCAATCCTTGAAACCGAGCAAGAACTACAGCGTGGTTGTCACAGCAACGAATGAATATGACCAATCCAGCGCGCCATCAAATGAGATCCGCTTCAAAACGACTTTATGTAATAGCAATGAGTTTGAATGCAAACTTGACGGAACATGTGTCAGCAAGAATGCGACTTGTGATGGAAAGAAAGATTGCAAAGATGCAGCAGATGAAAAGAAAAGCGCTGGATGCTGTAAGTGTGTTTTCAAGTCTGTTTTCTTTGTTCTCTTAAAGAAGATTTGTTAAATGGTATAACGCACGATAAACAATAAAGTGAAGGGTACCAGAAGTTAACTTTGACACTCAAAATCATTATTATATACTACTGAGCCAACATTACATTTGACCATTCTAAAATTGATTGTTAAACACGTTCCAGTGTATGCAAGGCTTTATAACGCTACTAGTCTGTTCCATGTAATACCCTGGTGCCATCAAGAACGCCGATGATACACTGGGTACGAGGTTAAAAACAAAGGTTAGGCACAGAACAGTAAAAGTTAACTTTACCACTACAAGAGATGATTATATTTTATAAAGCCAAGAAATTGAACTAAGTTACTCCCTAAAGAACAATTATTCAATAGTTCTATTTAACCCTACCTACTGAGAGCTTTTTGGGTCCCTTAGAACTAAAAGGGGGGCACATAGTGCCTTTGTGCCCCCCTCTCAGTAGGTAGGGTTAAACCATCCATCTCATGTTTTACTAATCTGAAATGTACTTTCCTTCCCATAGCATTATCACCGAACGTTGTGATCGAAAAAGAGAATCTGGGAATCTCGTCTATCGCCATCAAATACCACAAACTGGAACGTGTGGCCAATCAAATCGTGTTCACACTTACCACAAAAGAAGGATCTTTCTTACAAGAAGAAGTCGTTAAAGGAGGAGATGTTTTGAAAGATGGCGTGGTCACATTCACTAAAGGAGTGAAAGCGAACTCAGAATACAAAGTCAAGGCAGTGGTTTATAATTTCATTGGCAAGAATAAGGGAACGGTTTTGGAAATCGAGACACCAGAAAAGAATGGTGAGTTGTTGAAATGAATCAATAAAAAAATATCAATCCGCAACGACTGAAATAAGCTAAACCTTTCCAGGTTTTGATCTAGATGCATTCATTCTAGCAGCAAAATTCAATAAATTTTCAGTTAATTTTTCCTCCATTCAATTAAATCATTGAACACATCCAAACACAATTTAAGTCAGTATCTCCGTTTTTCTCTCCCACCAACACAGCACCAGCAGGTAAGCCACAAAAGATCGAGTTCAAAACAACAGAAAACGAAGAATCAACCAGCGTCCAAGTGTCATGGAAAGCACCCTTCGTCACCGGTGGAAAAGCGAAAGACCAACTCAAATATAAAGTGAGTGAACTTCATTTTTCTCGACGAATTCTAAAAAATCAAAGTCTAGAAGGAATCTGTTTGACAAAAAACTATAGCAAACAGAGAGCCAAATAAGAAGAAAAGTCTACTTTATGGCAACAAAACGCAACAAAATTCAAATATCATAACAATTTTCTTTCTGCTACCATCTTTAGATACGAGTCTGTATAGACGGTACCGAAGATTGCAATGACGTCATCAGTGAAGAAGGCTCCACAGAGAAATTGGTTGAGGGATTGAAACCTGACACGCAGTACCGCTTCAAAATCTCCGTCTTTTCTGGTGATGATGAAGGAGGTGATGAACAAAAAGCAAGTTATAAAACTTTAGAGAAAGGTATGGTTCGCTTTGTTAATTACTGAGGTTAAGCATACCAGGATAATCACGACAACAGACGAAAAAATGTAAAAGGCTAGTGAAAATACGAAAATTGATTGGTTGAAACTAACTAGCCTGTTAAATTTTCGTTCGTCGTCGTGATTTTGCCGATTTACTTAACTTCACTATTAATCAATCCAGATTCGTTGGAAATCACCTGCGAAACATCAACGTGTTTGGAACTTGTGTTGGATAAATAAACGAGACACTCTGTCTCAGGAAATAAAGAACTCTGACCCGGGTGTAAATAAGAGTCTGTCTCGACTAAATTTCCATTTTTTATATTAAATTATAATTTTAAGCCCATTAAAAGTCGATAAGTCCTTTTTCGCAATCTCAACCTAAGATAAATCATCTCATTCGTCCATTGCCAATGAACTTTCTACACTTTCACCATACTGTAAGTACTGAGATCATGTTCACACGTTACAGCCACTGACCTTTATATAAAGATATATAAAGGTCAGTGGTTACAGCTCCTTAAATCTTGTAATTAACACCAATTCAACCAATGGATTAGCTTCTTTTCTTTTCGGACTGAGACACAAAAAGATATTCTTAAAAACTTCAGCCTCATAATAAAATGCTTTCACTGACAATAATAATGATGATTTTATTTCAGACACGTGTAAGGATGAAACTTACTATCGCTGTCCAATCAAGTGTTTGAATCCCAATCGTGTATGTGACGGAATCATTGATTGCATCGATCGATCTGATGAATCCAAAGCTGCCAAATGCTGTAAGTGAAAAATGCATCAATGATAAAATTGAATTCAATTCATGATATGCAACCTTTACAATGTCTTCTATTTCTAACATTTCATCACGAACCCAACAGCTGATTGGTTGCTAGTGATGTATTGACTGATTTTACGTCACTTACAACCAATCAGCTGTTAGATCTATGGTGTGATGTTGAAGACATTGCAGTGATGCATATCATGAATTGAAGAATATATTTGGGTCATAAACCTCTGCAATGTCTTCTGACATTAAGTCACTATTGCAACAGCTGACTGGTTGTAAGTGACGTGTTGGGCAGAAAAGCCAGAATTTGTGATGATAAATTTGTGAAGCCATTGCAGGTGCATATCGTGAAAACCTTAATGAAATTTGAGCTGCTACTTTTGGATCCGAGTCGAACTATATATCGAACTAAAAAAAACACACCATAAGGCAAGATAGGAATGTTAAAGAAACCAAAAACTGCAATAATCTTGAAAGTAATGGGTGAGTTTTGAAAAAGTTATTTTAATAAATCTTATCAATTTGTTTTCCAGCTGCACCAGAGAAGATAGAGAAAGTCGATGTCGAGGCTTCATGGAATTCGTTGACTTTCAAATGGGAGGAGCCAGCCAACAACCCAATTGAATACCATCTCACTTTGAAATGCACTGTCAACGATGTAGAATCTCCTTTGGTTGAAACCACGATTCCCAAGAAAGAGCAATCCTACACCTTTGAAGGGTTGACAGAAAATGAAGACAAAGCAAATTGTGAATTTGGAATCATTCCAAGTAATTTGATCGGAGAGGCAAAACAGTTCAAAGGTGTTTACAAGACCAAAACCTTAGGTAAGCTTCCAAATTAATTTGAATCGCATAACAATCTTATTTGAGCAAAGCAAGGAGGTTTTGATATTTCTTTTAATAAAAGGCATTGATAGATATCAAAACCATAAAACATTCTAAATAGCGAAAACATTCTAAATAGCGAAAACATTAAAGGGACATAAAAGTAGTAAAATGTAAACATTGCGCGAACCACGTGCCATTAAAGAGAACAATTAAAATCACGTGTTCAAAACAAACTTGTAAAACAATTGAACAATCAAAATTAGCCATATTTGGTTTGATTTTTTATTTCGACATGTGACAATTGTTTTGATTTTGTATCCGCTGCATACAGTTTGTTTACAAATTTCGCAAGTACTGTTATGTCCCTTTAAGTTAAATAAGACAAAAACCTGAGACAGAAGATTATCTCATATCTTCTGCTTCGTAGGAACACCATCAAAACCAAAAGAAAGTAAAGTGACCACAGTTGATGGTTTTGAAACGAAGCAAGTCAACCTAGAATGGGAAGCTCCTTCCAACCTTGGAAATGCACGCGCCAAAGAAATCAAATACAAATTACAATGGTGCAGAACGGAAGAAGATTGCAAAGATAAGACTGTCGATGGGCAATCTGCGACATTGAAAGATTTGAAGCCTGGGACTGAGTATGATGTGGAAGTCACTGCAATCAACCCACTTGGAAAATCTGGTGAACCATTGAAATTGGTATTCTCAACTGCTGATAAAGACAGTAAGTAAACCACTCATAATTTCTATTGATTTAAAACTTCAAAATATCATCGATAGGAAACTCTTACTTTAATTAATACTTGGCACGGTTAGATGAGCACACTCATTCAATTGAATTTCATCACAATTTTTTCTTTCGTTGTAGCACTTCCATCACCACCACAAAACGTCAAAGTCACCAAACACCCTGATCATCCAAACCAGAAAGCCATTGTGCAATGGGAAACACCAAAAGACAAAAATGGCCTTGAAAAACATCAAATCAAATACAGAATCGAATACTGTATAAAACCTGTTAAGGATTGTCGCATAATTGAAATTGACACAGGAACTCAAAACTACACTATTGTTGATATGGAAGGTGGACAATCGTATGGTATCAGAGTGGCCGCTTTGGGCCGAAGTGGTGCTTTTGGAGATTATTCTGCTAAATACTTCCATACAACTGAAGGTTAGTAAACTATCTTTTTCAGTCCTCGAAATCAGTGTTTGAGTTTTCTATACAATTAATATCCAATATTGAGATACATTTACCTTCAAAAATAATAGATTTAAAAATGCAAAAGATTAACTACCTACTTCTGTTTGATTTTTCAGGATCAGCCAGTTCAGGCTTAGCATCATGGGAAATTGCTCTGATCGTGGTCGCCATACTTATAATCATTGTCATCATTCTTGCACTTGTCATCCGAGCTGTTTACAAATCTCGATCTGCCAAGTCATATGAATCTACCGGTGGAAACGAAAAAGCAAAAATGAATGGAGGATATCAAGCTGATGAAAAAGTTTAAAGTGAAACATTCAATACTGCAGTGGACTTGGAAATAGACTTATGAAAAGAAGAATTCAACTCAAAATAAATTTCAAAGAACAAAATGACTTGATTTAATAAAATTAAAAACATAATTTAGAGTTCAAAAGAATTCAGATCTAGATTGGACATTGCCTTTCTTGAAAGAAAATACAAAATAACTCAAATTCTTTTCAATCGTATTATCCCTTTTTAGCCCTATTTCATTCAAAATAATCAATTATTTGAATTTGAATTTTAGGAGTTGCTGGAAATTTACTCCGTTTTTTATTATTATTTCATGACATAAACATGACATGAGTTTGCTAAAAGTAAAACGAAAGAAAACACAAAACATTGTATATATGATAATTCTATTATTTTACTATTTTTATTATTTTTATATTGAGTCTAAATACATTTTTGAAGTTTCTCATTTTTATACTTATTGTTCACCTTTAATTTTATTTAGATTGTAGACCATAACCCTTTCTTGACGATAATTTTCTTTGGCATTATATTACTTATGTAAAAATTAAAATTTAAAAATTTATACTTCATTTTTTCATGAAAAATAAAATACATAAGAATCAAATTGACTTAAAAACGATTTATCCCGTTTTCAAGATTTTGAAATCTGCTCAAAGCTTATACAATCAGTGATAAACTTGGATTTTCTGTGAATTCCTTCTGTTGGACGGCAAAAGGAAAATAAAACAAGATTTTTTTACCAAAAGAGATGTATCAGAGTGTGTTGAATTTTTGATCAAGAATTGCTATTTCAAAGTTGGCAACCAGACAAAATATTGGTATCCTGATGGAAATGGATACCTAGCCTTTTTCTTTATTACTATTAGGAGTTGAAAGATGTACAAAATTCGATATCTATTAGTTCTCTTAGAGCATACAATTTTCATTCAGTTGGTAGATTCATTGATGACCATTTGAAAACTATTAAAGTTAGAATATCTTTTCAGCTCAAAAAAGTCAGTTTATTAGAGATTAAAAATTTTGCTTTCTTGAAGGGGGAAGGTAACCGGAAAAAAAGCAATAATAAGCAGGAGATTACTATCAAAGAGGGAGGGGGGTCAAAATTTGCTTACATCTGATATTTATTCTTAAATGTCTAACATTGCTGATGTTAGCAAAATTCAAAAATTACCAAAATACCGTAAAGTGAAATGTAAGCATACCTAGAATAGTCTTATTTTGACATAGCAACTATCTGGTCTGCAAAGCAGTGAGGGTGATTTTAGGCTCACTTTACTTATAAATATTTAAGACCAGATAGTTGCTATGACAGAATTAGACAAGGTATTTCAGCATTACACAAAGTTACTTTACACATTTTGATGATTTACCTTTTTGATCCAGATTTTAAGTTTTCCAGCAAAGGCAAAACTAGACTTATTCAAAAAACAAGATTTACTGAAGTCAGACAGTTCAAAAGAAGGCTATTTGTAAGGTCCTTTATATTTAAAGTTTCAAATAAGTCGGACAATATCAATGATATGACAACATGAAGTTGAAGTCCCTCAGAATTAGCTAACAAAGGACTTTTCTTCTTGGTGCATGACGATCAAAAGAGGAAGGTTTCTGACCCCAGCCGCTGGAAACAATGGACGATTAAACAGTCAGACTGTACATCCACAGTAATAGTCATTTTGGAGAACGTGACAGTCTATCGAATAAAAAATTACTCCAGCCAGTACAAACAGGACAAATTATCTTGTACCTTAGTAACAGCTGTGTTGTAAAAGACAAATTAATTATATGACATTATCATTATAAAAATTTCTGTAATTCAAAAGACTGCTGCGTTTTAATTCTAATGTATACTTGACGAGTCAGAGCTGTGAATCCATTTTCAGACTCAAAAACAAAAAAGCTTAATTTCTCACTGGACTCACTTTTCAAAGAAAAAAGTTTTAAAATTTATAAATTTTGTTCTTGGCATAAGAAATCATAGGATAGATCTCCAGGCTAGACAGTAAGAAAGTAAACCAGGGATCGAATTAACACATCCCATATCGCAGTTTGCGATGCGTTTTTGTAGATGTACGAAGCAAAATTACTCGCCGACTAAATGGCGGGAATTCAGACGTTTCTAGATGGCTGCTGAACGTGTAACCGTCCGTGTAAAATGTAATAATAATATTAAACATAATTATGCATGACATCACTTATGATTAGAAGATATACATTTTACCACCCGCAAATTTTTTAAATCAGGTTTGTTTTGATTTAACTTTGTATTTTAATGACAAGCCAGGTCTTCATTTGAGGGCTATGGATGTTCAGTATAGACCTAACTCTTCATACAAAAATTATGAGAAACGCATATTTGGACATTGTACCCTATGCTGCACGCAAGCACTTAAGCCAAAGTCCTGCAAAGGCGGGACAAAAATCAGTTTTTTGAAGTTTGCAAAAAAACGCCACATAGAAGATCTTTCAAGAACAGTAAAAAATACAAAAATGCAAAAGCTCTTCGAATGAAAATAAAGGGATAATGATAATTGAATACTATCCATTGATGATCCCCGGCACTATTGTTAAGCTTTAGAGTTAGCCTGATGTTAGCCAACACTGATGCAAGTTACCCGATCTCACAGTACTTTAAACAAGTACTTTGAATCCTTAATAAGCAAAAACAACCGTTACTTTGCTTACAAATTATTATTTAAAGTAGAAAATGCATCGTATATTGCTAAAAACGCATTGCGAAAGCTAAATAATTGTGAGGCTGCGGCGGGCTTATTTATCTTTCTTTTGTTCGCCAAAAAGTCTGACTCAATTTCAAATTAATTTGATCCCTGTAAATTAAATTAAACTTGGTGAGTCAAAGCTATAAAATGTCTAGACAGTGTCAATCGAATAAGTTCGAATGAAAATTGTGATCAAACCAATCAAATGTAAATTATAATCAACAGTGCGTCACAAAGAGCGATATTTCAATCGCACGGAAGTGCTTCAAAAGACCCGCTTATTTTGAAATTTGTCTTGTTTACCCAAACACTTCAATCTCGCGTAGGCTTAGGGCTCAAGACTAGAACCCCTAATAGTTACCGTGAGAAAGGGTAACTTGCATCAGTGGAGGCTAACATGCATAGCCCTCAAATGAATGACCTGTCTGGTCATTAAAATACAACTATGCAGCTCCGCTCGAAGCTCTACTCTACCATTTTTGTTTTGATTTAACTTTGTATTTTAATGACCAGACAACTCTTTCATTTGAGGGCTATGCATGTTAGCCTCCACTGATGCAAGTTACCCTTTCTCACGGTACGTCATGCACTCCACCGTAGCAAAAGTGCAAACAACACTTCACAATTATAAGAATATCTTATGTGCTTAATTCTATTTGACTTTGAGACCTTCATTGAAGATGAAGAAGTAGAAAGATAAAAAATGCGCTGGTTAATAGACCTTTTTTCAAAGAGGACGTCCTGTTGAATAATTATGTAGTCCAGCCATAAAAACAATGATACAGCCATGCATAATTACTGTATCATGCATATTGTAATAATTATGTATAGTTTTATCATTGTTTTTCTGCTGGACTACATAATTATTCAACAGGGTGGCCTCTTAGAAAAAAGGTCTATTTTGTTTCAATAAGTGTGTCCTATCATTGTTGAAAGTTGGAAAAATTTCTACCAAAGCAGAATTTTTTACAGCCAAATAAAGGCACAGTCTGCTTATACTTATTATATTTGCTATTATCGTCTAGGTAAAAAAGACGCAAACGTAATCTTTTTATGAGTGCAGTTATGATTTTTTTTGATTGCAGCTGCATACAGGAACTCGCCAAATGTTCCTAACTGCATTTGCCTGACCAAAAAAAATATATTATCATCAATTTTGTTAATTGTCAGAATTGTTTTACTCTAGAAATAGGCAACTTTCTGAAGTTTCGTTTTTTTTGGTTGTGCTTCATTTTAAAAATAATGAAGATGAAAAGTTACCATCCATTTCTGACTAGAATCGCTTTGCGTCTCTTCGCTTGAGAAAATGATTGACAGATTAAAGTTTTTTACCTGCGCGGGAGCTCGCAGGCGTTCTGCAAGCGTTCTCGGCTCAATCCTCGGACTGCGCTAAAATGGTAGACTGATCTGTGATGTGATAGATCATTTTGATGGAAGTTGTTGGAATATGTTCATAAAGGCTCTTGACAGAAAATCGTTTGTTTTAATGTCAATGATGACAGTGTCGTTATTAATTTTGTTAGCTGATCTGACAAATTGATGTTTGTAAGTGCACTTTTATAGTTTTGATTCCCATTAAAAATCATATTCTAGTTTTCATGTTATTAGATGCTGTTTTAGAGCCCTAGTAGAGCTAGCCTGATGGCTGGATGAGATAAGAGCGAGTGCATACAGTAGCTAAAAGTATCCATGAAAGGGAATAAATTAATCAAATGTCATTAAAGCAATTGAACCTGATTGAACGGAAAATACTGGGTAATATTCTAATACAATTTGACAACCAAATCACAATTATTCAATTGTGTTCAATTGATTCTGCATACCATTTCAGATTTGTTCGATTGACGGGTCCCCTGCCATCGGTTTATAATTTTGTGCGTGAATGGGCTTTTTTCACTTGTGTGAAGTGAACATGAAAAAAAATTTTAAATTGCATGAGTGCGTGAATTGAAAAAAAAAGAATGCATGATTGTGTGAATTAATTGAAGATGCGCTGCTGTGGGAAATGTTGAAAGTAGAAGCCCCAAAAAATAGAAGAGATCTAATCTAGTCTTTTTTTATATAATTTCAAAACAGAACATTAACATACCTGATCGGTATTGCAGTGCTATCTATAAATTAGGTGCTAGCAAAATGACAGGTTCCAACGCCTCTAGAAACAATCGGACAGTTTTTCGACATGTAGCCAGTAGCGAACCATGTGCTTTCCACGTGAGATTCCCGCCATTTTCATAGGCAAGTGTGACTTTGAACACTGATAAAAAGTTCGTCTCTAATAGCAACGGATAAGCTAAACAGGATAGCTCCAAAATGTAAACATTCCAAATCAAAGATGGCCACACACTACAGCGCAAATCAGGTGACTTTTTTTGCTTGGAAATTTATCTGAGGAATGTTTTCTTGAACAAACTGAAGAAATTAATTGGAGGTTTCTGACACTGTTAGCTGAATTGAAGTTGTATTTGATATTATCTTACTAATTGGTATACAACATCAAGATGTAAAATATTGGACGTCTATACCTTTCGAAAAAATTAGCTAATTTTAATTTTATGCCAGAAAGAAAGCCCATTTTTTTTCTCCATTTTACACCCTTTCAGTGTAGCGTCGCCTGCCTATAGCGTACCTTGTAGCCTTGCCTGTGTGGCCAATTGTACTTCTTTTTCACCATACCTTTTTATCAAGCCATGTACTGTAATCCCCTTGTAATAATATTATCCCTACAAAATTTTATCAGATCTTGAATATTTACATTTTTAAATTTTTGTTTTATTTTAGTACGAAAATGCTTTTGCTGCCAATCGACTTCAAAACTATCAAGTCCCAAATGACTTCAAAGAGGTATTATTTTACGCAATATCTTGCATTCACGTGTACCCATACAAAAAGTGGCATGACTTGACTTGCTTATTCCCATTTATGATGATGATGATATATCTTTCTTTTTTCAGGTCTATGGACATGTTCATTAAAAAAGGCAAGCTCTGTGACATATCAAAAAATCAAAAAAATCGTTTTTTGATAATAAATCAAAAAATATTGTACTTAAGTCAACGAAATTTGCTGGATAATTAGGTAACATGGTTACAAAGCCCCTGAAAAGGCCAAATTTCACTTTCTCTGGTTAGTTGAACAAGAATGGATAAAAATGTAACTTTTCAATACAGTTTGAGCTGGAAAAACACTTTTTGATAAATGCATAACAAATGAATAAAATTATCAAAGTTTAGTATATTAACTACCACCTGTTGTTATTCGGACGGGTTTAAGCTTACGGGAAACGAAGATATTGGATAATGAAGTAACTTAGTCAGAAAATCGTAATCTTTCAATAACTTCAATGATATAGAACATAGAAAGTGAAACTTAAAACATAAACATATAAACAAGTTAGATATGATATTGAAATGCTAAAATATTACTGAAATTTCATTAAATGACGCTTTTTTGGATAATTTGTAACAGAATTGATAATATCAGTATATTAACGGTTCTTTTGGCTGAAAAAGACTGTAAACTTAGTCCCAATGTTATTTTTAGAATTGATTAATATTGCACAAGTTCACAAGAGTTGTTTTTTATGAGTGTCATAATCTGGATAACTTTAATAACAGCAGTCAAAGAAACCGAAACTTCAACTTAATAATAAAACTACGAAATAACCATCCCATGCTTTAGATACATCTATATAATACATCTATAACATTAGTACTAGTAATCGTATGGTTTGGAGTGCAATTAACGATTAATCACGAGTAACAAAGGAGAAAATAGTAATTTGCACGAGTCCGAAGGACGAGTGCAAATTACGGTATTTTCTCCTTTGTTACGAGTGATTAATCGTTTATTGCACGACAAAACATACGATTCCGAGGTAATCGTCAGTAAATAATCATTAGTAAATCAATTTCTAACTTTTATTTTTTTGTAAACATTCGAAAACCTCCTTTTTTTCTTTTGTTTAAAAAGAAAACATTGCAGTGTAATTTTTCTTTGTTTTCAATTAAAAAAAACTATTGTAACGTAAAATTTCTTTTTTCTGTTTTATATTGAAGAAAAAAAATGTCTTTGTTTTTTATTATATAGTAAAAAAAGTCTCTGACACAGGACTTGGGAGCTAGAAAAGAATAAGGGGACAAAAGTGTCCCCCCGCCGAAGAGTGCAAAAAGTGGTAATAGTGCAATTAACGATTAATTGCACTCCTCTAAACCAATCAGATTCGAGTAATTTTGCACGGCTGACGATTATATAAAATAATATCAAAGTAATGAGTTTTCCTTTAAAATCATTAAATTATAATCATTTCATTTTTTTCCAGTATGGATAACAAAGTAACAAATCTTATCGATTTTCTGAGCTATTTAAAGTGCGAATTCAGGAGATCAAAAAAATTTGTGTTTTTTAGCGCATTTTGTTACAAAATTATCCAAAATCTGTCCATTAATAATGATTCCATGCACCAAATGTTCAACAGAACTAAAATGTGCTGCTTTTGTCAATCTCCTGTCCAAAAAGAGACCTATGAAGCTTTAAGACCATTTAAAGAAATGGTGGAATATGTAAAGGTGTATGAATGGCAGTTGATTTAACGAGCTATTTCAGGTTAGCTCTCAAAAAATGTTACATAATTATCCGATTCTCGCCAAGCAATTGTCCCTATTCTGCCAACCAATGCAAAAATATTAAGGCCAAGAAACTGTTTGAGTTTTACCTCAAACCATCTCTTTATATTAACAATATCTGGATATTATGAAACAGCCTATTCTGACCTTTGAGTTGTGTTTCATCATTATCCAGTGAATATTTTAACAAAATTTTTGTGTTACAATAGTATCCAATGTACCCTTAATAAGTTCTATAGGTCAAAATATCTAAAGGTTTTGTTGATTAGCTGATCTAGAAATCATTATCCAGCTTAACTGAAAATGTTGATGTTACATCATTATCCAGCACTGTACAAAGTTCAAATTAGCATACCTTTTGATATTTTAAAGTAACAAAAATTCTGTTACTAGATTATCCAAGCAGAACACTTCACCTTAACCATCAGACTAATTTGAGTTACGATAAGAAATTGTTAACCATCAAAATGGATAAATTTGTAACAAAGGCATGAAATGTCACAGAAACCTTAAAAACTTGCCTTTTTCAGGGATATGTTATAGCGGAGCTGGATAACACACATTTAAAAAAGCCTTGTTCTATCTCTGTCCCTGACATTAAAATTTGATATGAAATTTAACTTTTTTATTTACAAACTCGTGAAATTTGGATTTCCTCTTAGCCAATGATTCTGCTGCTGCATTTATCGTTCACGATTAAAAACTTTTAATTATCAAGAGGGTCTGTAAAACATTGGTGAATGACAATTTAAAAAAATGAAAAACATTGTTTTCATTAGTAAAGTTATAAGAAGCTTCTTCTCTAAGATTATAAATAGTACTTTTTCATTTAAAATACCGCGCTACACCGCGGGGTGCCTCACTTTCTAACTGATATTTTCAGATAGCAAGTCGGTATGTCTGATTATGGAAAAAATTTCAAGTCAATTGAAACAATATTTGTCAAAATATTTACATCCGAAATTTTTAAAGAGAAATCATGAAAGCTTCCTCAATTCATAACACACGCTGATAAAAATAGATTTCATTTACAAGGAAGCTTTTGGGGTATCTTCTACAAATATTATTTTGATGAAAAGCGGAAACATCATAGCAAAATATTTGCAAACGTACTGCATGAATACTTTGTCTGCATCATTTTTCTTATAAAAACAGAACACTCAAGGGGACAGAGATGGATTTCTATTATCAACAGTTTACAATAGAAAAGACAAAGAAGCAATCCGCTAAGGAATTCTCGTCCTTCATCCAGCTCCGCTATAACATATCCCTGCCTTTTTTAATGAACATGTCCCTATGTACATTTAAAAATCTCCTAAACGAAAAATAACCCTAAGGGCTTTCGAGCTCGAAAGGACATGAAATGAAAATACTATGTACAGTAAAAGGAAAGAAAGCCCATTCAGACTATATACTTAGTACCTTTGTTAACCCCTGCTGTGGTGAAGATAACCCGTCCCTTCCCTTATTCCCTTATCATCTAGGCTACGTCATATCTTCCTCGTTTCGAGCGTGAAACTCCTACTTACCGGGCTATGAGCACTGCTCTTGTTTTGAATATTGAAATTCTCCAGATAAATCGCATGCGCACTGAGGTTTTAATGAAACAATAGAGAGTTTCGAAGCCTAAGCCAAGCAGCTGTGTTTTAAACATTCTTTTATTTAAAATCTCTATTTATAAACATCTTTTGTGAATTTTGTCTATTATGTTTAAACCTATTAATAAGCAATTCCCGGTGGGGGTCACTAGTGGCCGCCTATAGCAGTGCCTATAGACCAAGAGTAAGTCCTTAAAGCTTGGATCTGTCTATTGTGTAGACTACTTATCATCTAATTTCTACGTACACAGCCCCAACAATATCCGCTTTGATTATTTTATTAATCACAAATACAGTCCATTGATTTGAAATTATGATTAAGATTAATAGCTTTTGATAAAAAGGCTCTGAAACAATTTTGTATAAATCTAGTAAAATATTTTTACTCATATTTCTAGCACCCAACAGCGCGAAAAGGTTGCACCAAAATCATCAGCAACAATCGTGGCCATCTTCTCGACAATGTTCCACGCTCTAAACAATCTCCCTGGGGAACTTTCAAGGGAACTTGGGATGATCACCTAGGGCTTCAAAAGAACCCTGCTAAAGAGACTCCCTCAAAAGTGACCAGTAACCGATTAAAATCGCCATCACCCGAACAAAATGAAAAGAGTGTGGTTAATGAAGAAGTTATACAGCCCACTCAACATAAGGAACAAATTGTGGAATGAAACTTTTTTTTCCTAATACAAAAACACTATCAATCAAATTTATTCAAATTTTTAGATTTTTATTTTCTTGGTCCCTCTTTTTTGCATAAATTATTTTTAAAACATTTTTGTACATATTGCTCTATTTTTTTGATTTTTAATTTACTGTGACATGCAGTATAGGCTATAATAAATACAAATGAACTGAAAAAAACTGAGATTTGACCGTAATTCGATCATTCTGTGAGCATTGGTTCTGACATGTACTTACGCTACTTTGAGAACCCCGGCACTTTTATCATAACAGTACTGTTTGTTGTGACAAAAGGAAGAAAGAAGAAGGAAATTTATCAAAGGAAGGATCTTTTTTGTAAAAATGGGTAACCCTATACGCTTTTATTTGGATTCGCTCAAGAAAAGCACTTTTCAATAATAGGGAAATTGAACATCCCTGGGTAGTCACAAGCTCGGGATATTTCATTTTCCATAGCTAAGAAGCTGTTGCACCTTCCCTAGCTAGGGGTTTGTTGGGAAAAAATCCAGATTTATAGATCTGGAAATACATCTCCATAGCCTTAGGGAATCAAATACTATTTTTTCTGTGATCTGATCATGATGAACGTCCAGACTGTAGAGCTATAAGACTCGAGTTTTTTTTTGCAGTGATATATTGAAAATTTATTCATCCTATATGATTTTCTCATAAAAATTCACAAAAGATTAAAAAACTAATACATAAATAGACTACAAAATTTTGTTATTTGTGTTATTTGTGGTTCAAAATCCACGAAATTTATAGCAGCCCGCCTGATACTACATATTGAACTTGGGATGAGATGAAATTATATAATTTCGTTGTAAAGTTAAAATTACTAGAAGTTACTTTCGTCAATTCATGATATGCACCACTGGAGAGTCTTCTGAGAACTTTTAAAATTTTCCACCCAATACGTCACTTAAACAATAGAAAAAGAGACGTATTGTGTGGAACAAAAACAGACAAGTTGCACAATTTCGTGAAGTCATTGCAGTGAAACTCGTTAATATTTTCAATTCACAAACTTTCTCTTGTTACTTCACCATTTAAAAGCAGAAAGCGAAATTGTTGACGCTCTTAGGGGTATCTACTGTTGATCGCCTCACGAGGTGTAAACTCAAAAAACATTATTCTACAATTTAAAAAAAAGTAATTAAAATGCCAATTTAATTTGTTGTTTTACGGGCCAAACTATTCAAAAGAAAGGGTCGGTCGGTCGGTCGGCTAAAAAATAAAAGTAAAAGTAGAATTTAACCAATAAAATCGGCTAAAAAGGCAGCAAAAACTATTATATCTTGACAAAAATGCGAAATAGAGAAAAAAAAGACACAAAAAGCTCGAATTCATGGGTAAAATTAAAAATTGAACATAAAATTCTAAAAACCTTGGAAAAAGTGCTGAAATTTTGAAAATTTGACTGTCTGCAAAGCAATGAAAATAAAGGTGTACTACCAAAATCAATTTTATTTTTATTTCGATTTTTGGAATTTCAGGGTCGGTCGGGCCCGTAAACAACTAATCGAATTGGTCTCGCCTAATAAATGTTTTTTAATCTTTTCGATACTTTTCGAGGAATGACATCTTTTGTAGTCATTCGTCAAATCAACAAGCACCTATATCCAATCTCACTCAACCACCAGTGTGCAAACAACAACAACGATGTATTCCATGGGGATTTCCCTGCTTGTCAAGAAACTTGCAATTGTGATAATTGATCGAGAATTTCTTTCTCAGAAGCAATTTTATCCAACTAAAACAATAAACACAATTTTCTTATCATTCAATATTTCCTTGTGCGTCATAGGAAAAACCAGAAAAAATCACAGTGAGTTTTTTGGTAAAGTCATACTCGCTGCCATCCATGGAAAAAAGAAACAGTAAGTAATTCACCCGAAAAATCATGATGATTTCTTTGATTTTTCCTGTATATCAAGGGTCCCCCCTTGATTAACTGTAGAAAAAAGTACCATATGTCCGCCATTATTGATTTGAGGGTGTTCCCATCTTCCTGGGGGTGGGGCTTTTTTTTTTGGTTATTCCTGACATGTTCCTGGACCTCTGTGTAAAATTTCATCTCTACACCATTTTTGTCTGGATAGTTATGCAATTCTACCTGACTATAAGGGCTCTGACCATAGTCTGAAAATTGATACTAGTATCTGAACATAAAGATTAAAGTTTCGATTCTTTAACACTTTTAACAAAGAATCGCCTTTATAAATTGCTTTTTAATTAAGAATTTAATTGCAAAAATGACATTATGAACTTTAAAAAAACGTTAATAATATGTTGCATCACCTTCTTTTATAAAAAGTGCTAAGTTTTAATGGGTAATTAACCTTTTTGTTTCCAAGTTTTTTCAAACTGTCCGCAAAGAATTGAACCATTTTAATTATTTCAGAAAATTTTTCTAAATTAATGCATCAAAAGTTATGGTTGTTTTTCTATGAAGAATTGGGATGGAAAATTGGTCAAAAAGCACTATTTTCAAGATTTTGAAGCAAATAAGCTTTTAGAAAAATTTTCCGAAAAAATAATTTTAGTTCGATAAAAGATACACCATCTACCGCAAAAATCTTTTAAATTCAAAATGTTTTTTCTTCGCCGAAACTAAGCTCTTCAAAGTTGAAATACTCTTCTTCGCAAAATTCTTCATTTTCTTCTTCATCAAATTTTTTCATTGCGATTTTTCAATTTTCAGACTCACGGATAATTGGCCTAACAGAAAATGTCAAAGTTTTGTCCGGTACATCAGGCAGAAATTCATATATCATAAGGGGCAAATATTAAAAATTCACTATGGTCAGAGCCCTTAAACACCATGAGGTACCAAGCCTTGTCGGATTAACAATTTGAAAGTCTTTCAGTTGTCTAAATTTTTTACCTGGTTCTTTTCGAGTGTTTTTCCGTCCTTTTGTTTGGTTTTCAAATCTTCGATTTGCCGAAGTTTCTAAAAACGCAAAAAGTTTATTGTTTTTCTTGTAAATTTGGGGGCTCGCATTATTAGATATCTAATGACCTTATGGATTAATTCTATCTTAATTCGTCTTTACTTTAAATCTTTTGTAACCCTTAAGGATACTGAAATTAGATTAAATGGATTTACGACCGTGCTTTAGCAGGATTCCAAAGGTACCGTTAAGGGCTGCACATAACCCGTATTCTCCACTTGTAAAGCTGACTCCTGTACAGAGTAGAAACCTTGGAAACAAAATACTATCGTACTTTCTTAAGTCCTTTGATTTTCTTGTCAGTTTCGAGATCTCCCGATGGTGCAGCTGATCCAGCGCTTTGGTTTGTCGACGAAGGTGGAACGGGACCAGGCTAAAATATAATATTTACATGATTGTAAAGTCTGTTTCAAATAATTGGCAGTCCGCAAATTTTGATAAATAGTTCTTGAAGGGGAAAAGACTTGGAGGTAATACCTCATTTGAATTTTTACTTTTCTAAAAAGTTTTGACTTCTGATTTCAAAGTATACAGAACTATCAATTATCTTTCTAGGATCAAAACTTAACCCTCCAAAGTAGGTTAAAACACGGATCCAGGGTGAACAGTGGTAACAAAACAGTACACGGGCAGGATCCATAAATCAGGTAAAAACTCTACCCGAACTTACCTCTGCGGTTTCTTGCTTGGCACGTGCTTTGGCTTCACGTTTCTTTTTATTTTTCAGAGCGTTAGCAGACATGTTTTGTTGTTGATCAACTCTTTGGTTGGAAGGCTTCTCGTGCTCGTGCTAAAGAGAAAGATTGATCAAACAACAGGTATAGGTGGAAAGCCTTTAAACGATTTGAGATTTTCATCAAGAGATATAGATTAACCCATTCAAGTGCTATCAAGCCGGGACAACTCTTTCTTAGTTTGCATGCATGTGCATGTGAAATAATATCAAGAAACTTAAAAATAATACCTTGATAATACAGAAGAATCAAAGCTACAGACACACACATCTTTAAAAAATCAAGAAGTAGGTGGATTGGAAAATGTATCTCGCGGGTAGAAAATCTTCGAAAAATAAAACATTTGCGGCGGGAGAGCTTTTCGGAATATTTCGCACAGAAAATTTTTAAAGAGAACGAAAATGCAGGAAAAAGAAGTCTGCATAGTGAAAATTCTTACGATGGCCAATTTCTTGACAGGTTGGCCTCTGGCGGAAGGTGGACGATATGCTTGTTGTTTCACTAAGGAGGAAGAAAAATGAAGAGAAATTATACAATGAGTTGTAGACAATTGTTAAAAAATAAACGGATAAAAAGAAGTGCTGATTCATCAAAATTTAGCGCTTTAAGCGTAAAATCGTCAACGGCTGGTCTTGACCTATTAAACCTGTTGAAAAAGGGGCCCGTTATAGGACTTCTAGGTAAAAAAAAAAAAAAACGACCCATAATGAATTTTAGGGTGTTGTCATCTTCCTGGGGTTCAGAATTTTTTGTAACTTCAAATATACAAATTTCATCTCTATACCATTTTTTCTATGATTTTAATTCTACCTGATCATAAAATCTTCAGACTTGTGGTGAGAAAAATTACGTATCATATCTTTTTTAACAAACAAAGTATTGGCAAATAATGCTTTCCAAAGCCAATAAGAGAAGAATGATGTAAATTTTCAGTAAGTATCAGTAATCGTATGGTTTAGAGTGCAATTAACGATTAATCGCGAGTAACAAAGGAGAAAATAGTAATTTTCACGAGTCCAAAGGACGAGCTTCGTAGAGTCCCGTCGTAGAGTGCAAAGAGTGGTAATAGCCCAATAACAGATTAATCGCACTCCTCTAAACCAATCAGATTCGATTAATTTTGCACGATTGACGAGTACCTTTTCTTTTTTTTATTGTTAAGCAGATGATTGTAACTTCTTAATTATTTAATTATGGGGTATTCGTTCACAGATGAAAAATTCCATTAAAATTGATAAAATCGGAAAGTTATATCCTCTCAGACAACACCACCGTTAAGGCAATAATTGCAATTTCGATATAGTGTTGCTGACCGTTTGGAGGACACCTCTAAATTTCTATCGTTCTTGTATTAAGCGATTGAGTAATGTTTTATAAGTATCATCAGAGTAGCGAATTTCATTATTCTGCTGTTTTTTAAAGAAATAGAACAAGAGAGAGATTTGATGATCAAATGATGTTGATGATTACTGGTTTAGGAATCTAATCTCGTCATACTAACGGCAATCTTTTTGTAATCCAAAAGTAAGGTGTTTTTTATACATTTCTAAAAACTTTTTTTACAACCAGAACAGCTTTTCAAGCGGCACGATTGAGTTATTTTACAACGAGCGTGAGATTATGGAACCTTTTTTCAAAGAGACAAGATCATGGTGTGTTGATGGAGAGAGAGTGCTCCATCGTTATGAACATTTGATTGGCCGTGTTGTTAATGTTTCTGTGTTTTAATTAGTATTCCCTGTAGATTCTTTTTGTTTTCATGTGTCTCTTGAGTCCTCTTTTGTTTAGTGTCCCTTTTGTTTTAAGTGTCTTTTGTATCCCCAAATTGCGTTTTATACGTGTTATATATCATTTGTAATTCCTCTAGGGAAATTAGGATATGTTTATTAACTGTAAATTTTGTAGATAGGAATTAGTTCAACACTGAGAGACGTGAGTGAGTGTCTTGTGTGTGAGAGGTGCGTTTTACTAAAGTTTAATTTACTGTCGTTTTATTTCGGTTCTTTTTGGTTTTGTTACATTTTAAGTTGGTTTAAGTTCAAGAATTGGTGTTTGCATTTTACATTTTCTGTTCTCCATTTTCTGTTTGGTTTCCTTAGGTTACACAGGTTCCTTTTTGTCCATTAAGGCTGAGATATTTCGACCAGTCATATTATTCAAAACATCTTCGTTCTCTCCACTCACATGGTGATGATGTTAGCTATGGAATCGAGGGTTGCTTCAAACCTGAAGAACTTAATGACAGCTCCACCATCAAAGATCGTTGCTGGCTTACCTTCGACGTATGCGGTGGTTGAGACTTTGGGAGCAGGATAATTCTCCTTCGGCTGATTCTGCCAGAACGCCTACAGTGAAAAAAAGGAAAAAATTGTAAAAAATAGTCCTTGTTGAGGATATCGGGTATCCAGGGGGTTAACGATTTTTGTTCAAAAGTGGATATCCAGGGGGTTAAATATCTACAAGGGGGCGGATATCCAGGGGGTAAAGTGTCTTTTCAAGTAAAAAATACGATATCCAGGGGTACTCTTAGGTGCCAAATAAACGGTCCCCCCCGCTTGTTAATTTTTCGAAAATTTTCCAACCCCCCCGGACCTTATTAGGACCCCCCCGTTTATTAATTTTAAAGAATATTTTCACTTGGCTAAAAGAAGTCCCCTTATTTTGCTCCAAAAAGCCTGATTTTAGCCTATATTTACCTTATTTTTGGGTTTTCATAAGTACAATTTCCACCCCCCCCGGCAATTAGGTCCCCCCGTTTATTGAAATTTCAAAAATTTTCCAACCCCCCCGTTTATTCGAACCCCCCCGTTTATTTGGCACCTAAGAGTAAGCATCTTTATAAGAGTAGATATCTGCACTTTGTTAATAAAGTAGGATATCCAGGGGGTTCGATACTTCGAAAAATCAATATCCTCAACAGTGCAGATAAAAAAAATTTCTGGAAAAGCCCAATCCGATGGTTCGGGATTTTTGACACGCGAATTCATTATAATGATCCTGAA
This sequence comes from Clytia hemisphaerica, assembly GCF_902728285.1. NCBI lineage: Eukaryota > Metazoa > Cnidaria > Hydrozoa > Leptothecata > Clytiidae > Clytia > Clytia hemisphaerica. The sequence goes on from NW_027103875.1 coordinate 563,732, forward strand.
TACAATCTCTCAACCCGTTTTACTAACTAGTTTTTCTTCTCAAAGGAAAAAAGGCTGTAGTTTTTCCTATCCTTCCGGTCCGTGCAAATTAACATTTTCTTCTTTGTTCTTTGTGATTTATCGGTAATTGAACTCCAAAATGTAGGTTTACTCAACACTTTTATTCACTTGAGAGTAGTGTAAGACTCAAAATTGATCATATGGCACTCGAATTTTCTTCCAACACGCTCAAGCTTTGAATGTTGGGAAAGTTATATCTGGAAGGTTTAGATTACGGAATATCATCAGACCGCGTCAAGGCTTTTTCCGTGAGAGGCCTGAACCCCAGCCATCGTTTTCGTGGATTGTCAGGTCCAAACAAAATATTTTCAGGCTTTCACGCAAGGGCCATTGAGCCCGACTGGGGATGCAGCACATCAAGGACTGACTATCATTCCACTCCGATGGGGTATTGGCCCGCTCATTTCGAGCTTTAGAGTGGGCGGCCGCCAATCCGCCATCGGAATATCAGATAACAAAATTTGAAATTCTAAACAATCGTGAGTCCTATTTCAATTTCAATAAATACTGAAAAGTTCAGCGAAAGAAGAGTCACTACACTTCGAATGATTGCACGTAAATAAAAACGTGCTCTGAAAAGGATGAAGTATCGATGTTCTATGAAAGGTATTCTAATAAAAAAATGTAAAGCCAGAATGTTTAAAATATTATCAGAAGAAATAGGGGAGTGGGTAACAAAACGAGAAAGACCTTACCTCAAAAAGTTCTCCGTTTGGTTTCACATTGAATGTTGCCACGACTTTACCTGTGTAATGCCAAATTTTGTATCTGAAAACATAAAATTGTTTGATATGATATACTGTATCTGAACAACTGGGCACTTTCTACAACAAAGCTTTCCTCAAACTACTATTACCCCCTTCAAAACAAAACATCTTCAACTTCAGCAGGTTTATTGATGATTTAAGGGCTCTGACCATAGTGAATTTTTCATGATTGCCGTGTTTAAAATGTGTTTTCTGCCTGATGTAGCCAACAAAACTATGGCATGTTATACATTTTCTGTTAGACAAACTATTCCTGAATCTGAAAATTCAAAAATTGCTTTGAAAAAATTTGATGAAGAAGAAAATGAAGACTTTTGCGAGGAAGAGTATTTCAACTTTGAAGAGCTTAGTTTCGGCGAAGAAAAAACATTTTGAAATTTTTTTGCAGTAGATGGTGCATCTACCGAACAATAAAAATTTTTGCGGAAAATTTTTGTAAATGCTTCTTTGTCTCGAAATCTTCAAAATAGTAGTTTTTCATCAATTTTTTATCTGGATTTTGCTTAAAAAAACAGTCATAACTTTTGACACATCTTTTTAGAAAAATTTTCCGCAAAATTTAAAATAGTTCAATTCTTTGCGGAAAGTTTGAAAAAAGTTCGAAACAAAGAGGTTAATTACCCATTAAAACTTAGCACTTTTTATAAAAGAAGGTGATGCAACATATTATTAACGTCTTTTTAAAGTTCATAACGTCATTTTTGCAATTAAGTTCTTAATTACTCTTAAGGGGTTTGATTAAAAAGCAATTTATAAAGGCAATTCTTTGTTAAAAGTGTTAAAGAATCTAAAACATAACTTTTATGTTCAGATAATAAAATCAATTTTTCGACTATGGTCAGAGCCCTTAAGACAAAGAAGAGAAGGGTAGGGAGAACCGAATAAACGCTATAAGTGTAAGTCGGCTCTTTCTAATTCGATCTTCAAGGGACCGAGGATTTCCTTCGAATTAGAGGAAGATTCGGAATATGGAAAGTATTTAATAAGAAATTCCACCTGAGGGACCAATACTTTAGTTAGAGTTACAGAAAGATTCGAATTAGAGAGTGTTGCCTTTAGTCGATACTTCTGTTGGGAGGTTTTTTTTTTACTTTTACATAGTGACAAGAATAGGCTTCCGCGGAAAGAGTTTCTTATAGGAAGTATATCTATAGAGGTCTGTGATTCAGAATAAAACAAGAATCAACGAACGTTTTCGGTTAAACTGATATAATACGGTAACAGCTATCGTTTTATAAAATTCATTTCCATGTGAGAGAACTTTGGTAGACAGAAACTCAAGGAGCCTGTCGGTGAAAAACCTCTCATCGTGGATGAGGCGAGAGTGCGCTGGCCTTGTCTCTTAGTAGTTCTTCATACCGGATTAACGCACTTGATCCGAAAAACTGTGTGTCTTGCAAGCTGGCAGACAGTATAAACTATAGCGTAAGACGGTTTCAACAAGACGATTCTTAGACCGCTCAATACAGAACCGGGCATCCTCTGTAAGGAGAAGCTAGTCATCATCATTTAAGACCTATATTATGCAGGGAAGAATATTTTTGAAAAATTAAATAGGGACCTCGATAAGCTTAGCCTGTCCCACACTAGACCAAAGTCTACATCTGACTGAACTTTGCTTTTTGACGATTTTAATGGCGCTGAGTCCAGTGAAGTAGACTAGAGGAATTTGCCATCTTGAATTTTTTCATTTTCGTTTTCAAAAATTGAAAGAAAACAACTAAACAATACAATATATTCTAAAACATCGTCAAAGTTTATTAAACTATAAGAAAACATGAAAATACCTCAAAAGTTTAAAATAATTTGGTCTAATGGTCATGGTTTTCTGTTTGTTTTTCTCCAAAAAAGGAAATTATTTAGTGGTACAGATTTGCTATCCCCCTCAAGCAAAGCCAAAAAACGGAGTATGTCAAATTACACCGGGACACTTATCAGCGTAATCGAGTCTATCAAAAAGTGGGCTCCGGGCTAGTCCCACCCCTACAATGGGCAATTTTTGTTGTTTTTTTAATTATGCCGTGTGTCGGTCTGTTATTGTTAGTGCCAACTTTCTGGTAGCCTATACTAGACGCCAAACGCGTTTATTCTATGCAATTTTTTTTTTTTTTTTTTTTTTACTAAAAAATTAAGCTCCCACAAACGCTACCATCATCTTCCGCCACCAAAATCAACAACAATGGATGAGGATCCACCCAGTGATATATCATCCATTGACATAACATCAACAGAGACTCCACCAAAGTGTACAACTGCAAATTGCTTCGTCCAGACGAACAAACACCCTTAATGCTCCATGGTAAAATGTCTCGTTTAGTTCATTTCAAATGCGCTAACTCCGGATACCAGTACAAATACACTTAAACAATCAAACTGAAACGCAACAGCAACCTATCTGCTCAACTGTGTAGACATCTCAAAGGATAGAATCATATGTATGAGAGCGCAAAGAAATTGAATGACAACATTACCGAACACAAAACATCACCAACAACTGATAACATGCCACAACCAATGACAAACAGTACGACTTTGACATCACATTGATCACCCACAAGACGGACAGACAACAACGGACAGAAACAACGACGAACATAACAACGAGACGGACAGGAAACAGCAGTCGGACAGAAAGCAAAAGACAACAGGCATGCTTGTTAGATTCTCCAATGCTTAATAGAGAGCTTGAACTTGAAAACTTAAAGATCTTCGTAAAAAACTGTAAGAAAGTACTTTTGGACTAAACTCAACTCAATAAGTAAAAAACTGAAATTTATCAGCTTAGTATCAGAATCTAGATATTTTGGTTTCTAAACCAAATTGAACGATAATTTCACAACTAATCAGTTGAAATAGAAGTTTTGAAACCGCATCGTTTGGCTAGACCTAAAAACGATGGAGTGGCGGCCTTTTGTTTATGTAAGAATCGGATTCCATCTAAGTAATAAATCTGAATACGTATGAAGGCAGTTTGTTAAGGTAACAATTAATAACCAAAATGCTGATAGTTGTTCCTATACCCACATTTAAAAAACATCAACGAGTCTAGAAAAGCTTGCAAATTAGCATAGATGCGATAGATATCGATTAAAAAACATTCTGGTTGTGGAGACTTGAATTGTGAAATTGAGAATCAGTCTTTTTGATTTTTTGTGAGGGGTTGAATCTCAAGCGGATTAACTCCCAACCTGTTTTTAAAAAATCCTATAGGCCACTTGCATTGACATATGATCACAAATACCAATCATTTCAGAAAACTGCTTACCTTAACACTGGAATATCGGACTTTAAAGATGACTCGAATAATCCTAAAGAAAACTTTGAGAAAATTGCTACCGAAAACAATCAGATACCGATCTTACAGCATTCAACGTGATACTTTGCATGAAACAATTTGTCATCAGAGTGATAACAGTGATTTTGTAATCAAAAATAAATTGTATCATAGAAGAACTAGACAACAAGCTCCTTTAAATTAAAACGGTTAGAGGTAATAACATGCCCTTTTATAAATAGAGATATGAAAAAGCCATCATGGTAAGATCCAACCAAGAACCTTTATAGAGAATAAAACACAAGAAACAAACAAATACCAAGACAAAAGTTTTTTGCTTATCGCTATGAGGAGGACTAAGAAAGACACTTTGCCACCTTAAAGATTCCAACATAACTGATAACAAAAGTTTGGAAAACTGTACAACCATTGTTTCAAATAAGGTTCAAACAATAAGAGTTATACCTTATATATGTAGCATTATGACAAACATATCATACTGAAATGTGTATTCAGAATATGACACACCCAATGTCACTGAATCAAAAAACTGAGTATCTAATAAATTTTTTTTTAACCACAACGAAAGAGGAAGGGGAAAATCATTAAGACTAGTCAAGGAAATAACAGCCAGCTCAATATTCCAGTGGAAATCATAAGGATAATTGTGATATGTTTTTCCATTTTTGATCCAAAATAAATGCGTCATTCGAGGCCAAACTTTTCCAAAGAATTGAAACTTGCTGATATACACCTGTGTATAGAGAAAAGGTTCAAAGAAACAAGGGCAACTTCAGTCAAGGTGAGTATTCGCCCAGTTCTGTCAAAAATTTATGAAAAGCTACTACCCAATCTCAACCTACTTTAACAATTTTTGCAATGACAATTTTAATATAGAAAAAGGAATAGTACAACTCTCCACTTTTATCAGACTGAAATTTTGGAAAAGCTAAGATGAAAGAAAAGTTTGCAAAGGCTACTCATTGACTTATCAAAAGCTTTCGACTGCATCTCGCACGAAATATGATTGCTAAACTTGAAGATAAGGATTTTAAAGGAGTGCCCTAGGTCTCCATAGCAGCCTATCTATCAGATAGAAGCAAGACGAAAATTGGCGACCATACAGTACCTTGGCATTGAAAGTAGGTTTCCCCAAGGATCCATTCTAGGGCCGCTACTATTTAACATCTACATGAGAGATTTGTTCTACTTCCTTGAAAATAGAAATGTACTGAATTATGCAGACGATACAACACCTTTTGTGATAGCTGATTCTTGGGAAGAGGTTGGTGAGGAGCTCTCGAATGGAAGGAAATGCAGACAAGTCTGAGTTGATAGCTAACAATACCAGCAAAGAAATCTTCATTACTATACAGAATGAACGCATCTTTAACAGCAACTCAGGCAAGATCCTAGGATTAACTTTTGACAACTGTCTGACTTTTGAGCCACATATTAACACGATTGAAAGAAAGCTAGCCAGAAAATCAGTGGCACTTGCGAGGGTAGCACCGTACTAAATCAAGAAAAAGCAAAGGCTCTGTGCTCTTTCGAAGTCAATTCAATTATTGTTCGCTTGTCGGATGTTTTCATGTTCGCAGCTAGAAAAAAATAAATCACCACCTCCACGAAGATGTTTCGAGGATGTGTATTCTGATCATACATAACTTTTAGCAGCTTTTAGAGAAGACGGTGCCATCAAATTCCACCATAAAAATCTTCAGTGTTAGCAATAGAACTCAAAAAAAATACATATCAGATCTAATAAAAATTTTCAAACATGATGAAAATATCAAAGTAAATCGCAAACGCCTTACTTCAGATCAAGAGAAATAAAATTTTTTTCACGTTCAGAGTCACTTTTATTTTTAGGGCCAAAAGTTGGGAATTAATCCGGCTTCGTATAGAGATAGTTGATCTCGTATTTTTACGGAAAAGATTCGCAGTGAGGCCTCCATGCCCGTGTAGAACTGCCGGCCTAGATTGCAGTGTCGGCTTTTTGTACTCACCTTACAAATTGTAAAGTAGCGTTGACTTTTATTAGCCTTTGTTGCTACCTGTTCGTCAACTTGAAATAAACTATTACATACATACATACATTAACATCTATGCCACTTTACGACTTTTTCGAATGTTTTGAACCCGGGTCTTAATATGTTAATACGCAGGGAACAAGGTTGGCAACTTTCGAGAAAAGGAATGGTACCTAACTGAAACAAACCTTACTTCGTGGTCTTTTCCTATGAAGAAATATTCGGTACAGGCTATGATTAGTTGTTATTCTTTAGCCTTAAGTCACTTTTTATTCTCCATCATAGAGGATGAGATTTATTTTTTATATACTCTATAATTTACAAATCAAAGAAATAAATAAAAAAGCTATTTAGATATAAACGACTTGTAAAGAAGCTTTAGAATACCATGGAAACCAATCCTTTGTAATCAAAACCACAATACCCATATAAAAATTCAATTAACCCTTGTCATACCGTTGCCGGATCATTCCTCGTGAGAGTTTTTTGAATGGCTGCCCGAGCTTGAGTCGAGTGGTGTATTTTCATCATGTTTTTTTGGTGTTTCTTAGAGTATGTAAAGAGATTTATATTTGTTTCAACTTATACTTAAGTATTTTATGTTTGTGTAGTTAGTGAATGCACCAATTAACTAATAGTGCTAGGGATCTGGAAATAGATTTAAAGAGTTACTTTTAGAACACCTCCACATCACTTCACTACAACAACGGGCTTCTTGTTTTTTTGTAAGAAGGAATATGTATTGAAAGTGGATTTACATGTGCAAGACAGTTTTCAGTTACCAAGTAGTCTATCGAAGTGATAGAAGAAACGCCTTTTGTGTAGGACGCAAAATGTCATCCATGTTGAATACTCCTTTAGGCGAACGCAACAGTTTTAATCAGCAATTCCGACCTTCTTATTTTTCCAAACTCTAAAGAAGGGTGTCGATATTATACTAACGAGTCTAGGTAATGTTTCTAGTTGGCGAGTTGGCGAGTTGCGAGTTTCGAGTTGGGATGTTCGTAAAAGATTAAGGCGACCGAAAATTTTCTAATTTAAACTAATGTAGCCCAAAAGTACAATTTTCAAATTAGCCAGTACCAAACATATAATTGACTTTATCATGAAAATGGTAAGGTGCTGGCTAGCAAAGCCAAAATACTTAGTACTGTTATGTCATTGTCATAATGCTGACAACATGACACGTTCTTGTAAAAATATTGACAAAATCTTTAAATACAATGATTGTCAAACCAATTCCCCAAAAAATATTGATCATACTGCAAGTGATGCTTATTATATAAAAGGATATAAGTTGACAGTCATCTTAGCCTCTAAAAATTCGTAGAGATAGCTTATAGAGCTAGAAAAATAATGACACTTTCTTTTATCATTTTATCATTGGATTGACACTTTTTAATAAAAATTTTGATCACCATTATAGAAATACAATGGTTCTAAAGTCACTTTTCAACAATATCTTTATACTCAATGTGATGCAGGAAATAAATATATGAATTGACAGTAGAAAACAGCTTTCCTGCTCTCAGCGCACTGTTTAGGGCAATAAGCATATACAGGTGGTAATGTCTATATATTATATGTGTTATATATTACTCTCATATTACATTTACTTTCAAATCGTACTTTGATGTATGTTTTCTTCTCGGTAGCCAAAATTAACTCCCAACTCGAAACTAGCAACTCCCTAACTCGCGACTAGAATAGTTTCCAAACTCTATACTAACTTACTGCATGGTATTGTGATGCTCGAGTTTTTCATTATATAAAAGACCTTTTGCTAGTTAGGATGTCATGTTGAATAATTAAAAACTCCAGCATTATAAAAAATTGACACATTAATGCATAATAAAGTGTGCATCCATCGTTTCTTATCATTGTTTTGATGCTGGAGTTTTTAATTATTCAACATGACATCCTAACTACTAAAATAGGTCTTTTCAATACGACAGTGTGTCACTATGGGGAATTCTCTATATCACTTCAAAAGAAAAAGGACAAAGAATGTCTCATAAATGAAAAGACAAACATTTTTACTAAAGTCTATCGAGTCTACCTGAAATAGAACCGAATATTATAAAAAACAGATGTGATTTTATTTTTTTGTTAATTGAAAGTAGCATTTTGTTGGAAAGATAATTCTGTGTGTATTTGAATTTTGAGAAAACGGAAATCTTGAGGTTTTTCAAAATTATCTCTGTTCTAGTCTAAAAAAAATTGCTACCCTGCCAAAATAAGTCCCTATCAAAATTAAGTCTTTAACTTTCCTTAGACATCGCTCCTTTTTTAAGGCAAAAAGAACCAATTTTCCCTGTAATCCGCCAAAATTAGCTCTGTCTTCATAGAAAAATTCGCAAGAACGCCAAAATAAGTCCCCTAAGTAAAAACAAATAGCTAGACTTTTCTGTTTTGTTTTAAATATTGAAGATTGTACTGATTATTTTGCTGTCTTTAGACTTTAACGGGAATGTCTCTTTAAGGGTAACTTTTCGCTTACTAACCCTTCACGGGTAGAAAGGTTAGGAAAGTCTCTCTAAGGGTAAATTTTCGTCTATTCGATTCTGACTTGTACCTCGGGCTCGATTATAAATATTCATAGTCGTAAAATAGGCGAAAATTCATACTATGTGTCGTCTTGTATATTCCAATGCCAATGCCCATTCCCCCTCAAGAGAAAGAACTTTTAAATCCATGAACAAACTTAACTCCTTTTAAGAAAAAAGGAGCTTTATGAATAAAATCCCTTAGCAAAAGGAATACGTTGAACTACAAAGAACAACATAGGTTATCCACTTTATTTGCCATGTAGAACCTCAGTGTTAACATGCACGTAGCAAGAAAAACAAAACAAATAATTCTTTTTATAAAAACACTAGCAAAACATTTACCGAATTTCGGACTTTAAATTCATATTCAATCGTTCATTTTATAACGTAGTGTAATATTTCGTTGTTGTGGAAACTTAATAAACTTCTTGGAATATTGGAATAGTAAAGAGACAGCTAATGAAACCTCTAAGGTAAACATACAAATGGATGCAGACATTTATCGGCACAGATACGGTTAATGTAGCCATTGTTTGTATATTAACATAATTATGTTTATAGATTTCTAAAAAATGCAAAAAAATTTCTCATCGACAGACCATTTCAACTGACAGCTTATAAACAGAAGACAGAGGTAAATAAAATTTTCAAACTAGGATGATTTATGACAATCTTTTTGGATTCATTTCATTCAAAACTAAATTATTAGTTACAGTAGATTTCAAACGGACTCTTTCAATTTCTTTTAGATTTCTTATACAGCATCTCGAAATGGGTGGGTTAACAAAATAAATCACTCTTAGGCCACTTTTTCAAGACTCTCGCACTTTTTGACATCTATTCTTTGAGCCACTTTGACATTCTGGTCTGTAAAATACCATAAACATAAGAAAATCACATTGTGATTTTTCATATGTCTATGAAAATACTAACAACACAGGAGGGGCCAACCATATTATTTTTATCTTTCATTTTTTTTAGATACTTTGCTGATCGTTCCCAAACAAAATGTCAGATAAAACCTCAGGTAAGCTACATCTTTAAATAAGAAACTAACCAAATGAAAAACGTTCAGTGTCCGTTCGGACGTTTTTAAGGAATTTCTGAGAAAAAAAAGAAGCTTTTTCAGGCCCTGCTGGCTGAGAAATGAGCCTTTAAAAAAAGTCAAAAATATTTTGACTTTGTCAAGTCCTTTGCGTGCAATGAATCAATTAATCCAAGCTAAATTAATAAGTTAAAGAGTTACTAATTTGCGCATGATCAAAGAACACAAATAATCGATACATTCGAATTATGAACGGTGCATCCGTTGTTCCTTAATACCTTTTTATTATAATCTTTAAAGGTAAACAAATTGTAGAAAAAGAAGATAACCAAACAGAAAGCGAGAATGCATTCAAAACCTACAAGGAGATTACTAAAATCATTTCCGATGACCTTGGAGTTCGTGATGCTGAAGCAATAACAGAAACAGACTTAAATAAACTTGTCAAAATTTCAAACGTACCATTGACGAAAGATGATATCAAACTTTTTATCACGGTCAAAGAGAACAACAAAAAGTACAAAATGCTGGCCGTTCCTGACCTACCAGAGGGGAAAACACTGTCACCACCAGATCTACAAAAAATCGAATCGCTTAAACTAGATAAACAATTGGAAGTCTTCAAAGGTCCAATTGACAACAAAGCTCAAGCACCGATCGATTTCTCAACGATGACAGCGGCTGATTGGGTGAAGGTTATTCTCAACTGCAACATGACGTATGGTCGTGTTTTCGTAAACTTGGCAGTCCAAACGACCGCGGAGCGCAACCTATGTTTTTCCCCCCTAACGAAATGCTTTTTGGAACTTCTGATTTTAATGTTTCACAAGTAGCCTTATTTTTCTCACAGACTTCTGAGAAAGTCGAAAATTTCAGCGACAAGTCTGTCATGACAAATCTATCCGTCGGGGCTTCAATTTCGACGCCTTGGGTAGCTGGCAGTGCTGAGTTTTCCCACGAAACAAAAAATAGAACTGCCGAAAAGGGTTCCAACATCAAATCTGTCTTCAAAGTCGAAGTTCCAATCGGCATATTTACCTTACCACGGCCTTCAGAGCTGAAAAATTCGAAGATCAAGTTGAACGATGACTTTAAATCATTTGTTAACAAGTATCTAGAAGATCATCCTGACTGCACTAGGGAAAAAATTCAAGAAGCGATGACTGAACGTTTCGGAGACGTTGTACCACAGAGTGTTAAGATTGGCGTAGCATGTTACACGACCGATATAACCAAATTGGAGGAGAGTCAATCATTAGAAGCCGTTTCTAATTCGTTTGCAGCGAGCGTGAAAGGGGCGTATGGGTGTTTCAGTGGTGGCGGCCATGCTGGTTATGGCCAAGGCTCGTCCAATAAAGAAGGAAATTCTTCCCAAGACAAAACCTTTACATTTTCTGCAATCGCTGGTAGCCTTCCAGATCCTAACAACCCAATGTCGGTGGCTGATTACCGTGTTTTACCGATCAGTTGGAGAATCATTGATTTTGGAGATGAATTTACGCCAGTGTATGACTATCTGGATGAAGATGTCAAGGACCACTTGAATAAAAGTAAGAAAGTTTCTTTTCCAATCTCCCTGTTAATTTTTTATAAACAACCAAAAACTGTTCGCTAAAAAAAAGCCTTTTCTCCACCAGGTGTTTAAACAAATCAAAGGCGCCCTTCAGATGTGTCCTTTAGAATCTGGAAAAAGCATTCTACTGTAGATATTTCTCTCCCATTCAGTTCAATCGTCAACAACGTCGGTGAATACAGACAAAACCCATCTCTATCCTGGTCAAAGTTTGGACAGAGGTGATCAATTGATTACATCTGGATTTCGATTGATAATGCAACATGATGGAGATCTGGCTTTGTATTGTGGACCATACTCAAACTTGCTTTGGAACACGGACACAGCAAAAAGCAAAGCCTGTAGACTCATATGCGAAGGAAGTGGCAATTTAGCACTGGTTGATAACGATGGTAGGACCCACTGGGCTTCAAACACAGCTGGTAAAGGCATTCAAAGATTCGTACTGAAGGATAACGGGAACTTTGTCGGATATAAAGGAGAAGAGATAATTTGGCAGACAGAGACAGCCAACAAGTGTAAGTAATATCACTTTGATTGGACGTTGAATATAAAAGTGTGAATCTCATGGTCATGAAATATTGTAAATACTGACTATATTCTGTTCTATGTCTCAATTTAAGGATTTCATAACTAACGCTATACTAACTGTTTACGAGGGCAATTCTGTACAATAATGACCAATGTTAAAAAGTATTGTCCGGGCTTGCGAGCTTGTCCCCGTTAGAATTACCGCGGGATACCAAGTTGAATCGAGCGTCATAACACCAGAACTAAACAAGTTTATGTTAATATCTGATGATATCTAGCGAGTACCTCACCCAAAAGCCAGAATTTTTCAGTTTCTTGGTGAGTTACACATTGATAATTTTCGAAAAATTGAAGACTTTCAAGTGTTCTTACGCAAATTCGATTGTCTCTTACTACAAGAGCTTCCTAAGTTTAAAGTGACATAAAAAATCGAATGTTTACAGCCCGAAAACACGGGCTCCAAACATTCAAAAAGGTCGCAGTAGTATATCCCTATTGCTAATGGGAAGCTTATGGCGTTTGTTATTTCGTTTAGTCAGCATAGACGGGACATCGATGTTCAAAGGAGCAACGTTGAGAAAAGGAAACAAGCTGGTTTCAAGCAGTGGAAAAGAAGAACTACGTTTGAGAATGGATGGGAACTTAGAATGGTGTGGTCAAAATGGTGGACCCCAACTATTATCGTTCAGTAGTAAGAGCAACACTCAAGAATTGCATTTCGATGGAAGAGCTCTCTGCGCAATTTCACGTCAAACCAAATTAGTTGCAACACGTATGGTTTGGAGCATTAGAATAAGCCTTCAGTCATTGGCCAGATTTACTTTGATAGACGGGCAGGCATTGAAAGGATATGATAGGGATGGGAAGCTTATCGTTGTTGAAAGCATGCATTCTCTTAGTCGTAGTTATTGTCCGTCGTCACAATGATAGTAAGCACCAAATAAAACTCTAGCACAAAATAGAACTCAGAAAAGAAACTTTAAATCTCAGTAAATACTTCGCTCCCCTCAAATGATTTCAACCCGGAACAAATAATCTCCTGATGATTTCCGAGCCTTTACTATTTTCCAAACTCAACAGATATCAAATCTTCACGATTTTGAAAAACAAAACTCATTGTAAGTTTAGTATCAATAGCAGTGGGCTATAGAGACTTTTTTTTTCAAAATTAAGTTTGTATAATTTTTTTTGGTCCGTTGGGACCCAAATAACACAAATCTGAGATATTTTTTGATTTTTTCAATTTTTGACGGTTCTCCGGCCTTTTTTATGCTCGAAATGGGCCAATTTCGGGCTTTTTGCCTGGAGAAAAAACCTAGAACATGTTCTGTTGGTGCTACCACCCTCAAATTGGGCTTAAAATATTCCTTGGAAAAAACTAGGATTAGAATGTAACAATTATATACCTCTACCATATACATAGATTTCAAATGATTAGGTATTTAGGCCAAAATTGACCGAAACCACGAAAAAACAGGGTTTTGCCCAGGAAAAAATCTAAAATCTGTTCTGTTGCTGCTACAAGCCTCAAATTAGGCTTAAAATATTCCTTGGAAAAAAGTAGGATTGAAATGTAACAATTATGTACCTCTACCATAAATATAAAATTTAAAAATTCAGGTATTTAGGCCAAAATTGACCGAAAACAGGGAAAAACAGGGTTTGCTTGGGAATAAAAGCTAAAATCTGTTCTGATGGTGCTATAAACCTCAACTTAGGCTCAAAATGTTCTTTGGAAAAAACTAGGATTAGAATGTAACAATTATATACCTCTACCATATACATAGACTTCAAATGATTAGGTATTTAGGCCAAAATTGACCGAAACCACGAAAAAACAGGGTTTTGCCCAGGAAAAATCTAAAATCTGTTCTGTTGCTGCTACAAGCCTCAAATTAGGCTTAAAATATTCCTTGGAAAAAAGTAGGATTGGAATGTAAACTTAATACTGATAGTATCAAACAACTTCTTTCCGAGTTGACGTATCGTACTTACGTCCTTTTAAAGGGTACGAGCTGGAGTTTTTATAAGATACTTCAATAATTGGTCATTAGAGATGAAACATTCTTCAGAAAAAGTAATAAAATTGTTTTAATAACGAACAAACAAATCAAATGAGAGCTTTTAATAACTTGCCCCTTTTAATGACGTTTTCGAACCCACAAATACACTGAGAGAGTCTTAAAGTACGTTAAGACTGAATCACTGACGATAAAAGTACTCACCCGTTGTTGACACGTAATCGAGGAGCACAAGTAGCAGTCACCAAGTGTTGACCATCCGGACACCATTGGAAAAACGTTGTATCAGAAGCCTGAGTGAAAGAAAAGAAGTTTTTAAAGTCAATTCTCTCTCTCTATTCCGAACCTCTTTTATTCGAATCTTTCTGTAATACACGGGTTTCGAATTAAATCTGGCGCGAGAGAAAAAATCAAGTAAATAAAAGGAGCGATAAGGGAAAATGCCTTATAAAAGGTTGATAGATTTCCTTTCTTCTCTTTTGAAAGCCAGGTGTTCATTCAAAAGATGTTTTTCTATTTTAAATTCAATAAAAGAAATATGATTAAACGATTGACTTTTTATTTTAATGTTTTTTGTTTTCATAATGACCCATAAAGTCTGTCAAAATGGAAAAATGAGCTAAAATTGCTTGATACACGGCCAATTTTCGTTCTGTTTACTTGATATTTTTCGTGCAAATTTACATGGGATCAAAGCTAAAGCTAAGCAAAAATTTAATTCGAAACCCGTGTATTCGTCTAACATTGGTCCCTCCAGCTCAACCGTATGTATGTATTTCAACTCAAAGAAAATCTTTTGTCCCTTGAAGATCGGATAGGAGGGAGTCAACCGTAGAGGCTTTTTATAAACCGTTTATCATATTTTGTAGAGGCTTTTTATAGATTCCCGAATCATAATCATTTAACTTTTAATTTTCAACTTTCATTTATTATACGATCGAATGTAAATAATAACACTAAATGTTTTTATTTAAACACGTACGCACTTTTGTTAGTATTTATCAAAATTGATCAAATATATACTTCTTTGTTTAAGTTTAACCCTTTTAACTTTGCCTCCCTACCTATCTTATGGCCATATAAATCTGGGGGAACCATAAACTTAGAGGTAGTGGCTAATTTTCAGTATGAATGAATGATTCAGATTTTATGGCCTTTCTTTAGTTTTGCCTTTCATGAATATGAGCAAATAACAGACTCTTGTAAATTTCGAAATGAAAACCTTCAAAAAATGTTTTTTAATATAAAAAATAGTCAGAACTTCTTTGTCGTTGGTACCAACTATTTACGACGATTCCGAAAGCAACTTTTTGTTACTATGACAACTAATGACGTCATTTTAATCCTCCATTCCAGGAAGGGTCCGGGAAATTTCAGAACTTTATCATAATTTGAAGTATCGTTGTGGTAGTCCACTTAACTGAAGTCTGCTCCAAAAAAATTAGTACTTT
This sequence comes from Clytia hemisphaerica, assembly GCF_902728285.1. Lineage (NCBI taxonomy): Eukaryota > Metazoa > Cnidaria > Hydrozoa > Leptothecata > Clytiidae > Clytia > Clytia hemisphaerica. The sequence continues at coordinate 579,036 of NW_027103875.1, forward strand.
TTTTCATCTTCATTTTCAAATTATTAGAAGATTCACAAAAGATTCCATTTATGCACTTGAAATTATCCTTTCGTTAAGGTATTACTTTTAGTTATATCTTTTTCCCCTGAGGAGCAATGTTTGTACGGACAGATTACCAAGGGACTACCAATTTTTTTGCGACAAACTTTATAAAGCACAACGCACCGAATCTAAAGATAGTAACAAATCCGAACAAATTTATTCGTTTGTACGACTTGCAATCCCTCCTTTGCGTTAATCGCCCTTTCACGTTAATTCATAATCAAAATATCAAAAGAAAGGTAATAACTTTCACGATTTTCCAATCATTTTGAAATGAACTGTGCGATTGGAACTCGTACAAATTTCTAGTTGAAATAAATATGACGTGTGAGATGCGCTATTGAATCAGATCGTGAAATCAAAATTCCTCTCACCTTGGGTTTGCAGACGAGTTTTCTGGCTTCCACATTCCACATCTCCATTTCTCCAGGTAAATTACCGAAACCCGCCAAACACAAAAGTGAGCTGTACTGTTAAGGACAATCTCACAAAGTTAACAACTAAATTACCGAAACCCGCCAAACACAAAAGTAAGCTGTACTGTTAAGGACAATCTCACAAAGTTAACAACTAAATTACCGAAACCCGCCAAACACAAAAGTAAGCTGTACTGTTAAGGACAATCTCACAAAGTTAACAACTAAATTACCGAAACCCGCCAAACACAAAAGTAAGCTGTACTGTTAAGGACAATCTCTCAAAAAGTTACAACTAAATTACCGAAACCCGCCAAACACAAAAGTAAGCTGTACTGTTAAGGACAATCTCATAAAAGTTAACAACTAAGTTACCGAAACCCGACAAACACAAAAGTGAGCTGTACTGTTAAGGACAATCTCACAAAAGTTAACAACTAAGTTACCGAAACCCGCCAAACACAAAAGTGAGCTGTACTGTTAAGGACAATCTCACAAAGTTAACAACTAAATTACCGAACCCCACCAAACACAAAAGTGAGCTGTACTGTTAAGGACAATCTCACAAAAGTTAACAACTAAGTTACCGAAACCCGCCAAACCAAAAGTGAAGTTACACAAAGTTAACAACTAAATTACCGAACCCCACCAAACACAAAAGTGAGCTGTACTGTTAAGGACAATCTCACAAAGTTAAGAACTAAATTACCGAAACCCGCCAAACACAAAAGTGAGCTGCACTGTTAAGGGCAATCTCACAAAGTTAACAACTAAATTACCGAAACCCGCCAAACACAAAAAAATCCCGGAAAAGTCATTTGAATCTGTTAATGGGATGTGGAATCTTATGCAAAACTAACATCTTACTGACTTAACTTGAATCCATAAATCTATTCAAACAATCATTCACTAAAAGAAAAGGATATTGTTCCCGTGTGCGTTGTAACTGCATGTACTTCTCGCTCCTGTTCCAAAATCGAAGATAGGTTCAGCTTTCATGTTGAATAGCGCAGCTTTGGCGGGCATGTCTGTAGTAGCGGTGGGTGAGTGGAGTTAAGGAAGATATTGACTGATGTATTGTGCTTGATGGGAACACTAACTGTCAGAGATCATCATCCCAACTGTGTCAGGTTCAAAGTTTTAAAAAGTATGAAATGAAAATCTTTGACGTCTTAAGATTTCTTCAAAGCTTAAATCAATCCGCTCAAAATTTCTTTCTAACGAAGTATTTTAATTAGCAATATCTTGCACCCTCGAGAAAGTTAAGTACAGAATGCAATTTCTTTGACCAGACTTAACGTTTAACTATTTAACGCCAAACTAAAAGCAACAAGCAACATGCTGAATGGACCTACCTGATGATTAAATTTAGATAGCAATGCGAAAAGAAAAATGAAAAAAATCAGTCAGTAAATATAGCGTTTAGCGAAAATACACAACGCAATAGGAAGTGGGTTGCAAGAATCTGTTTTATTGACAATTGAATCATGCTTGATGGTGAGCATTGTTTTCAATAATGTTTTTGTGTGAAAAACATAGAAATATAAGAAAAAAATCCAATGAAAATCTGCAAAAACGGCGATTTCCGGCATTTTCAACCGGAAAAATTAAAAAAAAAAATCGAACTCGGCCATGTTTTGAGCATTGCGAATACGCATCTTTCTGCAAAAAATCAGAAAAAGCTAAAAATTAAAATTCAAGAAAATGTCAAAAAACCGGTTTTCCGGCATATTTCCGGCATTTTCGGATGGAAAAAAAATATTTTTCGAAAATCGGGTTCCGTCACATTTTAGGTATTGTCATATTGCATCAGTGTGCAAAATTTCATAAAAAAATATAAAGTACAGCTCGAGAAATTCAAGAAATACTGTCTTTCAGGCGAAAATAGGTTGTTCCAGCGACTTTTAAAATAGTTCCGGCTTCAAAAATCAATTTTAGTGAAAATTGAAACATGCTTGATGGTGGGCATTGCTATTAATAATGTTTTTGAATGAAAAACAACCAATTGTAAAGAAAAGTCCAATGAAAATCTAGAAAAACGGCAATTTCCGGCATATTTCAGGCATTTTCCGCCGGAAAAAATTTTTTCTTAAAAATCTGACTCGGCCATGTTTTTGGCATTGTTAAATACGCATCTTTGAGCAAAAAATCAGAAAAAAAATGAAAATCTCGAGAAAATGCCAAAAAAACAGTTTTTCCGGCATATTTCCGGCATTTTCGGCCGGAATTGAATTTTTTTCGAAAGTCGGGCTCTGTCACAATTTAGGTATTGACATTTTGCATCAGTGTGCAAAATTTCATGAAAAAATAATAAAATACAGCTCAAGAAATTCAAGAAAACCGTTTTTCCGGCGAAAATCGGCTGTTCCGGTGATTTTTAGAAAGTTCCGGCTTCAAAAATCAATTTTATTGAAAATTGAACATGCTTGATGGTGGCATTGCTATTAATAATGTTTTTGAATGAAAAAAATTTTCGGCCGGAATTGAATTTTTTTCGAAAGTCGGGCTCTGTCACAATTTAGGTATTGACATTTTGCATCAGTGTGCAAAATTTCATGAAAAAATATAAAATACAGCTCAAGAAATTCAAGAAATACCGTTTTTCCGGCGAAAATCGGCTGTTCCGGTGATTTTTAGAAAGTTCCGGCTTCAAAAATCAATTTTATTGAAAATTGAAACATGCTTGATGGTGGGCATTGCTATTAATAATGTTTTTGAATGAAAAAACAACCAATTATATGGAAAAAGTCCAATGAAAATCCAGAAAAACGGCGATTTCCGGCATATTTCCGGCATTTTCGGCCGGAAAAAATTTTTTCTCAAGAATCGGACTAGGCCATGTTTTGGGCATTGTTAATACGCATCTTTGAGCAAAAAATCAGAAAAAACTAATGATGAAATCTCGAGAAAATGCCGAAAAACCAGTTTTTCCGGCATATTTCCGCCATTTTCGGCCGGAAAAATTTTTTTTTCGAAAATCGAGCTCCGTCACATTTTGGGCATTGCCATTTTGCATCATTGTGCAAAAAATTAGAAAAAACTAATGAGCCGATCCCGAGAAAAGCTGGCAACAGACGAACGAACGGACGAACGAACGGACAAGGGTTAATTTAAAGGACTACCTTAGGTAGGTCCAAAAATCATAAGTAAACAATAAGTAAACCATCATAAGTCTTCACCTTCATTTCCCCTGACCCAACAAACTATAAGTTCAAGACTCTATTAAGTATACCCCTCCCTCGTCTGAAATTAGAAAATGCGTTAAATCTCTTTAAGAGTATCACTTTTACTCTTCACAAAAAAGGACAATGTTAAGTGCGAATAACGAAAACGGTTCACCACAGAGAAAGGATACATCCATACACAACACAGAAGTGAGATGAGTCAGGGTGCCATTCCACGGAATATATTGGTCCTTTCTTGTCTGAAAATTAAAAAAAATAAATCATCATGGTATATCATGTTTATAGAAACACTCTGTATAATTAATTAGCCATAGTTTTCAAACATTTAAATGACTCCGTTATACTACTCGGACACGTCATAAATGATATTGGCTATGAGTATAGACTTGTTATTTTATCTACGTTAAATGAAAATAAGCAGGCTCGTAAACAACTTGGTGAAGCTTAACACGCCATGCTTTTGGTACCCATAGTAACTGATATGCCTTTAATTAATAACAATCTCATCTTAATGTTCTTTTTAAGAACAATATTTTTCATATATTTATCATCAACAAAACTCAAAAAACAACAAGCTAGATGCTGAATGGACCTACCTGATGATGAAACTTAGATAAGGAGAAAAATAAAAACAAGCAACATGCTGAATGGACCTACCAAATGATTAACATCAGATGAAAATAAGGAAAAAAGTGACAATAATTGTACAAAAATTCAGAATGGAAAAATAAAGCTTGTGTGTTGAATAATGTAAAATGGTAAAAAGGAATGTCCCCAAATACGAAAATCACTTAAACCATTCAGACCCAAAAAACCTTTTAAGCTGTTTTTGGCCCAAATTTGCCCAAAAAAAATTTCCTTAAAATTCTGGCTCCGTCACATTTTGGGCATTGTCATTTTGCATCATTGTGCAAAAAATCAGAAAAAAATTATGAGTCAACATTGAGAAAAGCTATATTTTCTTATTTGGTTAAAGGGAATTTCCCCAAAATACGAAAATCCGTCTTTTAAGGCGAATAAGAATTTTCCAGGAAAAAACACTTCAGCCATTCCTTAAAGAATCTTGCCCTCCATCTTTGTACAAAAAATCAGAAATAAGTAATGACAGGATTTTGCACAAAGTCCAAAAAACCCTATTTTTAGGTCGTTTTTGGCCCAAATTATTTGCCCAAATATATTTTTTTTCGAAAATCGGGCTCGGTCACATTTTAGGCACTGCCATTTTGCATCATTGTGCAAAAAATCAGAAAAAAATAATGAGTCAACTTTGAGAAAAGCTATATTTTCTTATTTGGTTAAAGGGAATTTCCCCAAAATACGAAAATCCGTTTTTTAAGCGGAATAAGAATTTTCCGGGAAAAATCACTTCAGCCATTCTTTAGAGAATCTTGCCCTCCATCTTTGTACAAAAAATCAGAAAAAGGTAATGACAGAATTTTGCACAAAGTCCAAAAAACCCTATTTTTAGGCACTTTTTGGCCCAAATTTGCCCAAATATATTTTTTTTCGAAAATCGGGCTCCAACACATTTTAGGCATTGCCATTTTGCATCATTGTGCAAAAAATCAGAAAAAAATAACGAGTCAACATTGAGAAAAGCTATATTTTCTTAGTTGGTTAAAGGGAATTTCCCCCAAAATACGAAAATCCGTTTTTTAAGGCGAATAAGAATTTTCCGGGAAAAACCACTTCAGCCATTCTTTAGAGAATCTTGCCCTCCATCTTTGTACAAAAAATCAGAAAAAAGTAATGACTGAATTTTGCACAAAGTCCAAAAAACCCTATTTTTGGGCAGTTTTTGGCCCAAATTTGCCCAAATATATTTTTTTTCGAAAATCGGGCTCCGACACATTTTAGGCATTGCCATTTTACATCATTGTGCAAAAAATCAGAAAAAACTAATGAGCCAATCCTGAGAAAAGCTGGTAACAGACGGACGGACGGACGGACGGACGGACGGACGGACGGACATGGGTTAATTTATAGAACCTCCACCGGGGCACCCGGCGGTAGGTCCAACAATCATTAAGAAAATATAGCAGTTAGCGAAAATGCATTAAATTTCATCATTGATTGTTGATGGGGGGGGAGGGAAGGGGAGTAGGGAAAAAAGAAATAGAAAGTTCCGGTTGCAAAATTGCAAAAATTTTATTGACAATCGAATCATGCTTGATGGTGGCATTGTTATCAATAATTCTTTTAAGTGAAAAAACAAAGAAATATAAGTCTGCAAAATTTCATGAAAAAATATAAAGTATAGCTCGAGAAATTCAAGAAAAACCGTTTTTCCGGCAATTCTTGGCTGCTCCGGCGATTTTCAGAAAGTTCCAGCTTCAAAAATCAGTTTTATTGACAATTGAACCATACTTGATGGTGGGCATTGTTATCAATAATGATTTTGCGTGAAAAAACAAAGAAATATCAGGAAAAAGTCAAATGAAAATTTGCAAAAACGGCGATTTCCGGTAAATTTCCGGCATTTTCGGCCGGAAAAGAATTTTTCTCAAAAATCGAACTCGGCCATGTTTTGGGCATTGCTATTACGCATCTTTGAGCAAAAAATCAGAAAAAACTAATGATAAAATCTCGAGAAAATGCCAAAAAACCAGTTTTTCAGGCATATTTTTCGAAAATCGGGGTCCGTCACATTTTGGGCATTGCCATTTTGCATCATTGTGCCAAAAATCAGAAAAAACTAATGAGCCAATTCTGAGAAAAGTTGGTAACGGACGGACGAACGAACGAACGGACGGACGGACGGACGTCGGTTAATTTATAGGACCTCCGAGGTAGGTCCAAAAATATATCCCAGAAATTACTATCTGTCACAAAATAAAGGGTGCGCCTTATTTGAATGGTAGCCTAATTTAAAAGGTTTGCAAAAATAAAATGCGCGAAAGGAAACTTACCTAAGGGTACAAGACTACTTTCACCTTTACTGGTCATGAAATGTAGCGATTGTTCACCGTAATACGTTTTTCCAGTGGTGTCCACTTCTGCGCTCACCAACACTAACATACCGGTGCCTGTAAAGAAACCATGAGAAAAAGCTCCTTGAGATTCCCCTTAAAAACTCCACTACTAAGGCTAACAAAACCAACCGGAGAAAATATCCTTTAATATTCTTCTCTAGCAGACCACCAGGACTAACAGAGTATAACCAGAAAAACATTCTATATCACCTAAAAACAACATGTCCTGCCACGAAACGTATTTCAAATATTTTGATCCAATGAAATACTAAGTTTTGTTGACCGATATTCCATCATGAGAATTTCATCATCAAGCTAACTAGATTATCCATAGAAATACACAAATATGTCAAGATATTGCCAGTTTACACCGATACGAATTTCCTGTTAATTCTTTTACTATTGTATAGAAGAAAGCCTCGACCTTAAGTTTTGGTAAATAAAACTCTAAAAATCGATTCAGTCAATAAAAGGTTATTATGTTAAAATCTTGAAATTTTGAGCTACTCAAAATGTCAGAATGAAATGTATCTGATTACCTTTGTTATTCCAAAACATGTCAACTTTATCGGATTTGAAGAAACTTTTATTGGTGATAGCTTGCCCGTTACCGAAGTTCGGGTATTGGAACATCCGGACACATGATGGTGCACCCTGAAAAAAGCAAAACAAAATGTTTAAAATTGTTTTTTCTTCGACTGCTGAACATAATCGAATTGCAGTCGAATGATCGATTCCTGGGTGATATGCGATTGCGTTCAATTGGTTCGATTGAAAGTAATTTATGTTCCATTGATTCTCTTCCGTTCAACTATTGGGAATCGCAAGATCGCAGATCAACACATTAGATTGCAATGGATTGTTTTGCTTTTTGGCCAGGAGTGGCTTTTTTTAATAAGTGAGAGAGATAATCAAATCAAAACATATCATAGACAGTTGATGTCCATCATAAACCCTTTCCTTTCATCTACATATACATACAGTTTGTAACTTTAATAAACTTGTCAATAAAAGAAATAGGTTAGCATTTGAAATTAGAGCCAAAGAGAACTACTCTGTACCTTCTTTCCTGGAATATAAACAGCAACAATATAAGGAGCATGCTGTGCTGGTGAAATGGTGAAATTCTCAATCCCTTGAATGTGTAATTTGTGTGCCACAGTACCTAAAAATGAAGTCCAAAACCTTTGAATGAGAACATATTTCATGATGTAGGTCTAATTCACCAAAAAACTTTGACAGCCTTCATATGTCTAAATATTCACTGCCTCCACTACTGCGCTAAGGAGAAGCATCAGCGAAGATTGTCACATTGATTTCATTCTATCGTAATGGAAACCCCATTACATGATTTGTTTATGATAGATGAGTCATGCAGGAATTGATTTACTTTTCGTTTGATTTTTGTGATGTAGTTCCGTATGACATGCAAAGTTGTAAATATTACATCGGCTTCTTAGAGGGAGCCCCACTACTAAAATCTTTGATCAAACAGTTTGGGATTAACAAAGATCATGAATTATCAACTTACTGAAATCACCATCTTGGTGAAATTGGATTTCATTGCTGACACAGCGCCCACATATTTTCTCATCTTTCGACCATCTTGGTTCCCTAATGATGAATACAAAATTCGAGACTCGTTAAATCATTTCATGAAATGGTGAAACATAACTTTAGAAAATATATTATTATTCTCATCTACTCTATATGTTGCTAGAAAGCCTTCAAATTAAAGTTAAACATAGAATGACCATGTATGAAAATTGTCGTGAAGATTAAATAATAACAGAGGCATTCTTTTTCACCGTTCATAAAAGCATTTTCCTAATGCCTGTAGTTTTTTCCTTTGAAAATACGTAAAAAGAGATATTTCGATGTCTGATGGACAGTCTTTTTCCTTCAAAAATACGTAAAAAAGGTTTTCCCGCAACTGTAGTCACTTTCCTTTGTTCAAAATATGTAAAAAGAATATTGATAATGTCTGACAGGCAGTCTTTTTACTTCCAAAAAACGTAACAGCAGAAATATGTTTAAGAAGTTTTCTGAAAGTCTCTAGTAAATTTGTTTATTCAAATGTTCTCCTTCCAAAATATTTATCTCAAAGTCAAAAGATATATTTTCCTTCCAAAATACACAAGATTCATTTACTGAATGGCTGCAGTCTTTTCCTTACAGAATATGTAAAAAGAGTTTTGTCAATGTCTAAAACAGCCTGTCTTTTTCCTTCAAAAATAAGTAAAAACAATTTTCTCAATACTGAGGTCTTTTCCTTTGAAAATATAGAGATTTGTCAATGTCTGACTGACAGTCTTTCTCCTTCCAAAATAAGTAAAAAATATTTACTGAAAGTCCGCAGTCTTTTCCTTTGGAAATGCATAGAGAATTATGTTGAAGAAGTTTTCTCGAAGTCTTCAGTCAACTTTTTATGGAAAATTATTTTTCTCAATGTGAAAGAGATGTTCTCCTTCCAAAATACGTAAAATCTATTTACTGAATGCCTGTAGTCTTTTCCTTTGAAAATACGTAAAAAGAGATTTGTTCTTGTCTGACAGCCAGTCTTTCTCCTTCAAAGATACGTACAAGTTATTTACTGAATGTCTGCAGTCTTTTCCTTTGAGAATATGTAAAAAGAGCTTTGTCAATATCTGACAGCCAGTTTTTTTCCTTCAAGAATACGTCAAAGCAATTTTGTCAATGTCTGTAGTTTTTTCCATTGAAAATACATAAAAAGAGATTTGTTCTTGTCTGACAGCCAGTCTTTTCCCTTCAAAAATACGTAAAAATTATTTACTTGAATGTCTGCAGTCTTTTCCTTTGAGAATATGTAAAAAGAGCTTTGTCAATATCTGACAGCCAGTTTTTTTCCTTCAAGAATAAGTAAAAGCAATTTTGTCAATGTCTGTAGTTTTTCCTTTGAAAATACATAAAAAGAGATTTGTCGATGTCTGACAGCAGGTCTTTTTCCTTCAAAGATATGGGAAAGGTTTTCTCACAGCTGTAGTCACTTTCTTTTGTTGAAAATACGTAAAAAGAGTTTTACCAATGTCTGACAGGCAGTCTTTTTTTCCTCCCAAAATACGTAAGACTTATTTACTTAATGTCTGTAGTCTTTTCCTTGGATATTTTTTTCGTCAAAGAGATGTTTTCCTCCTAAAATACTGAGATTTATTTACTGATTGCCTGTAGTTAATTGTCTTCGGATCTATGTGACAAATGCTTTTAATGATCTGAGTCTTTCTATTGAAAACAGTTTACTGATATCATTTTCCTTTGAAAATACTATAATCCCATTGATTTTCTTGAGCCTCCTAATATAGATTATTTGTGCACCCTCTAATTTGCATGCATCTTGTAGTTTCTGAGATATTGAGTGTTTTTGAAGAAAAATATAGGCAAATAGGGCAAAAAAGACATGAAAAGAAATTTTATTTTATTTTAGTTGGCTAACTAGCAAGATCTTGCATCCCAGGTAGAGGTAGATTTACCCTAATTAAAGGACTTCTTTCTTAAAGGGAGCTCTAAAATGAGACAAGTGCTAATAAATTATTATTATTCTTTAGAGAATAGTATGAATATTGTTCTCAATGGCAATGTTTCTTGACTTTGGAAATACAGTTGTTTCTTTAAGTTTCGGAATTATAATTTAGGTTAGCTGTTCTTAAGATTTAGATGACACTAAAGTATTGAAGGAGGAAAAACAAAAAAATTACCATGCAGATTGTTTCTTATGTTTCAACTTCTTGACGACAGCTTTTGTTTTGATATTGAAGATCTCAAAATTATCAAACCCTTCTGGTAGTTGAGGTGATGTGTAGAAAAGCTCCCAGCAAGCAAGGTATGTATTCTTAGGCGAGAACTTGATGTAAAGTGTTTTCTGTTTTGGTGTTTCAAATGCAGTACCGCCATCTGACATATCCAGCACTTTCAATCTAAAATGAAATCAAAGGCATGAATTACATCTTGAAATTCGATTAAGCATATTCAAATCTCAACAAAACAACAAGCCACATGCTGAATAGACCTACCTGATGATAAAAATAGAACTAGAAAAGAAAGATAATAATTTCCAGCACAGAAGCAAAATATCATAATGAGAAGGAAATATTTTAAATAAAAAGCACTTTGCTCATCACTGAATGGTTAAGAGTTGATATGAAACAACAATACTATTGTCCGCAAGCAAATTTCAAATTTTTCGATCTACTATCTTAGCAAAGAAATATACTGGCAGTAGTAGATTTTTCAGAAGCTTATGATTTTGGCTTGAAGCTAGCTTGAAAAAAAGTCACTTGCTTGTTTTCACACATAACGATTGGAGATACAGAGAGTAGAATTCTACCTCTAGAATAGTTACCTCTGTGGTAGCTCCAAAAACAGTGCAATAGACATCCATAGTTAATTCAATTTGATGAAATCTTAATGATAATGATAATTAAAGATGCCTTTAACTCCATTTTTTTAAATGTAATCTATTGTTTAACTTTGAAATCTTCAAAAAGGAGAATGCACAATATTTTCATTTGAAAATATTTGGAAACATATGCAAAAAGTTCTGATGGGAAATTACTGATAAACAACATTTCCTTCAAAAATACAAATCACAATAAATCTCCACACAAAATAACTTAAACCTGCCAAAATATTCTTTTTTATATGTTGAACATTCCTTTACACAGCTGGACATAAAGGAGTTTTACCCGAATATTACGAAAAGTATGTTAGATAACGCTTTAAACTTTGCCATGCAATACACTACTATTACCGAGAAGGAACTTAGAACTATAAACCACTGTCACAAATCACCCCCTTACTCCAACAACACAGCATGGAAAAATAACAAATCACACGATTGCTTCGATGTTACAATGGGTAGCTTTGATGGTTCTGAAATTTGCGAGCTTGTAGGAATCTACATTTTACACCATCTGGCAGAAATCACAAGAAAACGTGATATCGGTTTATACCATGATGATGGTCTAATGGTTTTCCACAATCTGAAAAACAAAAATGTCAAATCCACACGCCAAAAAATTATCAAAATTTTCAAAACCATTGGATTTGATATTGAAATAAACATCAACCTGGAAACGGTAGATTCCCTAGACCTACCGCTACTTATCCACAGGAACTTACCGACCTTATAACATATTTTATATTTCTTAGATAAATGAATCATTAGCATAAACAAGCGATACTTTTATGGACCTACTTGGTTATCAAACTAATCAGTGAACATTGAAACAATGAAACACATAAGACATAACTGGTCAAAATACAAAAAAATAAAGAAAATGAAAGCATATCTATTGAGAGAAACTATGAACACTATTGAAAAAGATTTTGAAAAAGAAATAAAAAAGCTATTAAGCGCTTTTCTTTATAAAAACCACTATCAGAAAAATGCACAGCTTAATAAATAAAGTTTCCAGAAAAATCAAACCGTCGCACTCTACCGTGACAATTTCTTCTGTTAGAAAAAATAACAATAAAAAAACAATTTGGCTAATAACATTGATAAATGCTCATAAATAGTGATTCTTATAGATAAAGATTCGTTTTTCAGCCAAAAAAATGATAAGTGTTTACAGAAAACTCAAATCATTACCCTCCACCGTGACATTTTCATCGTAAAAAAACTAATAAAAATAATAATAATAATATGGCTAAGAACATTGACGTATTCTTATTAAAAGTGGTTCTTATAGATAAAAATGCGATTTCTGAGCCAAAAAAATTTTTTTGCAAAAATCTGCTTGAGCCATCCTGTAACTATGATTGTACCCTACTTTCATGCTAAAAATCAGAAAAAATTAATGATCCAATTTTTCACAAAGTCTAAAAAACCTGTTTTTAAGCCGTTTTTTGGCCCAAATTTGCCCCAAAATTTTTTTTTTCGAAAATCGGGCTCCGTCACATTCGAGGGTTTATGGTCATGCACCTTTGTGCCAAAAATCAGAAAAAACTAATGAGCCAATCTCGAGAAAAGCTGGTAACACACTAACTAACTAACGAACATGGGTTAATTTATAGGACCTCCACCCCACCGGGGTAGGTCCAAAAAATTAGTAAATAGATTTGCTTTTACTTTTTATGTTATTGTTCACTTATCACCAGTGTTTTTGACTTTTTTTAATCACTTATTCTTAATGGAAGGAATGATTTGTCTTTTTTGAAGAGAATTCTTACTTTTGACCATTACAAAAACCAAACAGGCCACCATCTTCACTGAATTTCATGATTTTGCCCTTTGCTTCCTCATCACTGAAAATAAAATAGACAACAACCATCTCAATGTATCAACCATCTCAATGAATGAAATGCGCTCAGTCTATGCGTGAAAATACCTGTATGGGCAAAAGAAAAACATCTACGATACTAATGATTTTGCCATGAGAATTTTATTATTTTATGAAAACTTTAAGCGCCTTTAAGTGATAATTTACTCGTTAATAAGAGATGCACAAACCTCTTACTCATAAAAGATGATCAAGCAAAATTAAAAAGAAAAAATGTATTTACCAGAACAAATCACTTTGCTGTAGAAATCCATTTTCACTGTGTATCAATTTCACGCCCTCTGATCCACGTGCTTAAAGACAAAAAACAGAAAAGTTATGGACCATTTTATGAAATATGCTTTTAGCTAAGCTAAATGATGCTATTGTAAAGGAAAAAATTAAAAATAAATGCCTAAAATTGACACTCAGACATCTTTTGTAAAATTAAGACATTGTAAATGTTAAATTGTTAGGGTCAGTGAGGAGTGGTAGATGGGCTGGATGCAAGAATAGGATTTTACTGTGAAAAGGATGCAAAGTCTTAGCCAAATTATTAAATTGCTCTCAGCTGCCAACCATAAGGAAAACTGAAAAGTTTCCCTTTGTAAAATGTGCGTGGTGTACTACAAAAATCCCTCTATGGCTGAACATTTTGAAAAATTCAGTGTTTTGTCTATGACTACGTCATGACACCCCAAATTCCTCAATGTGGTTCCTCAGACTTTCAGAGTGCTAGACCCTTGCCTCAAATGGCTCCATCTGTAAAATTTTAGTGCTTTCCTATGGGAGTTCTTGTCTGAGATTTGTAAAATAGCTGAGTCTGCCAAAAAACTTTTCCCATATATTTAAATTTGCGCTCAAAAATACTTAAATAAATAAGTTAATAATATTCAATATACTATTTGTATCTCTCAGAAAATAAACACTTACAGAACAAATTAGTTTATTATTTGGAATACCCCCCGTATTTGGACCATTCAATCGTGGACGCAAAATAAGGCAGAAACAAAGTAGCACCCTCAGTGTAAGATTGCCGTCTCATCTTTATTCACCCGTGCGAGAACGCAAGCTAATCATTTTTTCTTGCGCTCAAGGAGCTATGGACATGTTTTTTAATTGTTTCGTTTTCAGGGGTCTTGGGAAATCATCATTCATTTCTAATATAATGAATGAACTGAAATTATGCCCTGATGATGGTTGCGTGGAAAAGATGAACTTTAAAAATTTAAAGGAATTTTTTCTAAAGCTTAAATATTTCATGACTTATGCTTCAACAAAGTGCGGTCCAAAAATGAGCCAATACTTAGCATTTTAGTGGGAGCAAATACTTAGCATTTGGATTTAGAGGCTTGTATCTCTCTCAATTTTTCTGCTATGACTCTAATACTTTGCACATGCCTTTTTATATCTTATAAGATCAATATACAAACATAAGCAATCACTAAAAATGGTTGTATGGTCCCATTATGAGCATGTTTTTAGCAGTGGATGTGGCTTTTTTTTAATCAACTAGCACAGTTAAGATAAACACAAAAGAACTATGATATTGATATTATGTATACTTGAGGCATTCAAAAAGATAGAAAAAACAAATTTGGCCGATATAAAGCATTCTAGGGTCCTTTTACGAGCAAAAATTTAGCATTGAGTGGACTTAGAGTTCTTGAAGGCCATGTCTTTATGCTAAAATTTGATAACCCGAAGGTTATTGTTATTCCATAGCTCATTTAGGCGCTATTTGATGCTTGGATCATTCATGAAGCTTAAAAAGTCTTTTCTGTGATCTTTGTCATAGTTAAATGGACCAAAAACGAGCAGTATTTTAGCATTTAAAACGGAAAATGTTAAATATTTGCTCGATTCTGGACCCTGAAAAGGTTTTGAACATCAAATAAGTTATCATTACTGTTTGATACACAATTGAAAGAACTTCATGAGGTTATTTTATGTTCCTAGGTCTCAAAATGAGCTGAATTTAGCAAAAATTAGACTAGGTGTAAAGTTAATTTTAGTAAGAGAAGCAGAATAAAATTGCAGTATTTCCAGTGGAAAATGCTAAATTTAGCTCCAAACGGGCCCTTTAACAGCTCAAATGTTTTATTTGTGTTAAATACTTGATTATTAAACTACTTCAAAGGAAGTTATGAAGGTTTTACACCCACTCCAGCCTTTTAATTAGGTGTTTAGGAACATACTAGTAATTCTGCTGCAGTATTTTCAGTGGAAAAATGCTAAATTTAGCTCCAAACGGGCCTTTTAATAGCTCAATTGTTATATTGGTGTTAATAACTTGACTATTCAACTATTTCAAAAGAAGCTATTGAAGTCATATACCCTATCAAGTCTTTTACTTTGGTGTTTTTGGCACTTATTGTCAATGGGAAAATAGGTGCTAAAAAAGTGCTCTAAAAAGGGCCCCACGATAGGAAAATGTGGGCCTTTTAACAATAGGCTGCTTTAATTGCCATCCCTCTATGAGAATCATTGGTCAGATAGACAACTTCCTGGGTTTTTAGCTCTGATTTAGATCATTTTCCGAAACACATGCAAATGCTAAAATTTGCTCCTAACCGGCCCCTACAACAGCTAGAATTTTGTGAAAAGAACTTTTTGGGGTCCTATCATCACTACTAACATCCTGTGAAAATTTCGGACCTCCAAGTTATCCCAATCAAAATTTAGCTTTTTTGAAAATGCCAAAAACGAAACAATTAAAAAACATGTCCCTATAAGCAAAAAACTCTTACCCATCAGTGTTAATCAGAAACCTAAAAACGAAATTAACTTGACCCACAAAATTTTCTGTAGCCCATTTTAGTTAGTTTTTGTACGCCGTGACAAAAGATCTGGGCATGTTCTCTTTTTGTAAATTGTATTTGAATTGAGATTTCTTTGCTTGGAAATCCTTCAAATAGGCAGAGTTCATCAGAATATTAAAAAATTGAGTCAAAAATCCAGAATTACAATGAACTGGAGGTCCTGCAAGGTCAATTTTCTCATTTTTGATCAAAATGTCACAAAGGCTATTTTTGGAAAAACCCAGCTTTTTTATAAGATTTAGTGCATGTTTTAACTTTAAGTTAATTTTTCTCATTCTAATATGTATTTAAATGATAACATGACATTAAAATAATATTTCTTAAGAATTCAGAAAAATAATTTCCTATTTCACATTTGTGATTTTAGGTGTTACATCAATTTCTGGGCCATTTTTAGGACGAAATCCAAACAAACAACAAAAGTAACCTAAAAATAACACTACCATGTTATATATCAGTGGAAGCAGAATTTTAAGTAGATTTTGAATATCCAATTTTCATGTCCTAAATAACAACTTTACTGGAATTACTTATAACTAAGGGGAAAAGGAAAGTGATCGATATTCTTCGAAGGAAAAATGTCAGAAACAAACCCAAAGACCAAAAGATGTATTTTGTTGTTAAGAATCGATCCTGTAAGATGATAAAATTTCTGCAATGTGTTTTCTTCGAAACGCTGAAAAGCTCTTTCTTCCTTAATGTATGTATGTATGTATGTATGTATGTATATTGGACTTTGTACCCTAGGCTGCACGCAAGCACTTTAAAGCCAAAGTCCCGCAAAAGCAAGACAAAAATCAGTTTTTTTAAGTTTGCAAAAAACGCCACATAAAAGATCTTTCAAATTCAGTATGTGAATAGAGCAGTAAAAAATACAACTTTTTTATTTTTCCTTTTTTTGCAAAAGTTCTAGGAATGAAAATAAAGGGATAATGTTGATTGAACACTATCCACTGATAATCCGCGGCACTATCGTAAAGCCAGAGTCGCTTCGTGTAAGTACTCTTCGCTTGAGAAGATGATTGACAGATTTAAAGTTTTCACCCTCGCGGGAACTTGCGTGCGTTCTGCGGGCGTTCTCGGCTTAATCCTCGGACCACACTAAAAATGGTAGACTTAGCTGTGACAGATCATTTCAATGGAAGTTGTTGGAATGTTTACAAGACTCTTGACAGAAAATCCTTTGTTTTATTGTCAGATGATGACAATGCCATTATTAATTTTGTTGGATCTGACATATTGATGCACCAGTTATTCGAGCACTGATGTGAAAATGTGGCTTCATGGATATGTGGTCTTTTCAAGAATATGTGGTCTCGAAAGCAAATGCGAAGGAGAGTATTTCGAAATTACAAAAAATGTTTACAGGGGGTTTTTGTGAAAATATTAACTTGTGTACAGTACTAAAAGATAATTGTTTTATTTAGTAAATAAATTTTCTTAATGAATTGTTCAGCTCAACGCTAAAGTTGCAAAAATGTATATTGTAATATCTTCAATAGTTTTTGCCTCTTTAATTTATCGGTTAACAGTCACGCGTTCTTACTTCGAATACTTTTGTGTATTTTAGACCGTGCACCTCCTCTCTCGTTGACCCTTTACAGTCCACTTTCAGAAGCCTGAAAAACCTAGACTCGGCTCCGTAGAAATTGATCCTATTCTTAATAAGAAAACCACATCTGTAGACTTGATAGTTGCGTTTATGATTCTCTTCTTATAAAAAAAATTTAAATTTAAAAGCACAAGTTTTAAAATTAGATTACTTTATATGTTCTTAAAGATTTTTCTTTTTTACAAGAATAACTTTTTTAAAGAGCTATCATAGTCCTGATAGTGTTCTTACTTAGCAAGTAAAAGTATATTAATTAAAAGATCAACAGATTTTGTTACAAAAAAGCAAAAGGGAAAGTCAGTGTAGCTCTAAAGCTCTAAAACAGCATCTAATAACATGAAAACCAGAATATGAT